>NC_047104.1:115632617-115955117 GCF_902500255.1 Thalassophryne amazonica | reverse complement strand
ATGTGAACTGGCAGGGAAACAAAACTAAGTTGGTGTGCTGGTAGGGAACAAAAGCTATATAAAATAAGTCCACCCACACATGACCCACTTTAGCTTTCTCCTGTGGTTTTCACCAAGTGTTTGGTGTTTACCAGACATAGTGCTGCCTGAGTGCACCAATAGAGATCTGTTCTGATTGTCAGTACAATCAGTCACTTAATTCACATCTTTCATCACAACAGATCATTGTTGCAGATATAGGATGTGTGCATTCCACACAGTTTTTGAATTAGAAGCATTCTGGAATTATGTAAATGGACTGCATTTATTTAGCAATTTTCCATCTGCATCAGAAGCTCAAAGCGCTTAACAATGATGCCTCACATTCACTGTCGAGCAATGTGCTCGCTACACACCGGGAGCGTAGGGGATTAAGGACCTTGCCCAAGGGCCCCTAGTGATTTTTCCGGTCTCACTGGGTTTTGAACTAAAGCCCAGCGCTTAACCACTAGACCAGGGGTATTCAACTCCAGTCTTTGAGGGCCGGTGTCCTGCAACTTCTAGATATGCCTTTGCTTCAACACACCTTAGTCAATTAATGAGGTCATTAGCTGAACTCTGGAGATCTTGACTGCATACTGAGGAGGTAATTCAACCATTTGATTAGGGACACATCTAAAAGTTGCAGGACACCAGCCCTCGAGGACTGGAGTTGAATACCCCTGCACTAGAACATCACCTCCCATATGTTTCTGTGCAAGACTCCTGAGCACTAAACTCTACTCCAGAAACAGATGTACTGCTCAGGAATGAGAATGTGCCGTGGTTCCTCTGACTTCCGACTTTTTCTGGATTTCTGTATCATTTCTGAGATCAGCATAAATCATTGAGAAAATTCGGGGGTGAGGGAGGTGCAACGGGACCATCCGTGTGAGTAACAGTGTCACTGGTTACTTTTTCTACAACGGCGAACGTTCAGCCAATCAGAATATCAGTAACATCGAAAGTCACTGACGGTATGTGGACACTTTGAATTTCTGTATGTTTTGGTCTGTCAAGCAGCTGCGTTAGTAACATGGGAAAAATTATCGAGAGAGAGGAAGAAATCAATAGTGTTTATAAAAAAAAAATAAAATTAAAGTGGACATGGACGAGACAAAGGCAAGACTCTGTATTTGTCTGCAAGGTTGAGCTCCCTGGTAAAGCCCTCTGTACAGTGTTCGGAGTTCAACAAAACCTTGGAAGAACACTGCAAGATAAAGAAACATGTCGCCAAAGTTGATATTAAACTGACTAATCTGCCCGGGTCCAGGGCACAAACCCACAGCAATCGAGCATCCAGTGCTCAGGTGCATAGCCAATAATTCTGTTCATGCAATTAATGTGTATACGATCACTGAAACTTGTGTGGTGCAGTTATTTATATTGTGCATGTACTGAAGTGAAATTTAGGGGCACAAAACCTTTGTATATTTTTGTATACGGATTTTCGTCAGTTTGTTTCGGTGTTCCGTTTTTCATCATATGAAACTGCTAACTTAAAAATATATATTATGGCTTTATTTTGACATGAAATGCTTTTTCTCAAAACATGACCCTGTGGAGAAAAACAAACAAGGTCTTCTGTGGCATATGACGGCAGCTGGCCTCGTTTTTGTTACATTACTGCCACCTGCTGCATCAGTCTGTTATAGCAGTACTAAATCCTCTCGGAGTCTAGTGTGTTTCAAGTATTTAAAAAGCCAACACTTCTCCTTCTCACTTGACCTCATGGCTAAAATACTTCAGACAGAAACTTCTTTCAGGCTTTACAATTAATTTCCCTCAGTTTTTAACTCATAGATAATACAGACAAAAAATATATATATTTTGCCTGCATGCTGAAATTGACCTGCATCAGTTTGACTTTTACCTGAGGCAAACCTATCGCCATCAGGTATTGCGAAGACCTGGATCTGTCCATCTGTACAGCTGAAGTCCAGTTCTATCACTGCCAGCCTTCAAATTCACAGGGATCTTTCTTGGGATACAGACTTTGGACAACTCAAGAAGCTTGAATCTTCGACTGGACTGGGTTGCTTGACTCGAGGGCGTCTTGCTTCAAATCGCAGGAGCTTCCTCAGCTAAAATTCTTGCTGTGGTGGTCTGACTTCTGTCTTGACTCTTGTAGAGAAGAATAAACAGAAGCCACAACAGCTGGACTTTTAAACCTAACCAGACTCCTCCTACAGAGAGGCAGACTGCTATAGGCTAGTGACTAAACAATAGCTCTAACTATTGTGCTCTAGTTAGCACCCTCCTAATGACAGGGCAGCTGTCCCTCCTAATGATGGGACGGACGACTCTCCTGATGACGTGAATGACTCATTACCATGAACAAAAGACTGAAACTGCTCTGACCTGAGTACCCCATTGTAAACAGAGGACAAAGCATGTCTCAGACCCCCTCCCCGGTTAAGGCTGGGTTTCAACTGTTTCACATAGAATGCCTCCTTGACCCCTCTTTCAAACCATTTCTTCTCTGGCTAAGATTTTAGCTTGTCCTCAAATGTGTGGTTAGTGTCTTTTAAGGTGGAGATGAACTGCAGACTGAGGTCCACTGACGCCCTCTCTGCGGTGCTGGTATAGCCTTTTGTGTAAAGGTTGCTTAGAATGCACTGCATTGTTGTGTTTGTAACTAGGGATCCTGTCCTTAGGGTGAACTAATTTCTGTCTCAAGGTGTTAACCGGTTTAAAGTAAACTGGGATTTTGTGCTGTCTGAAGATCCTCTAGTTTTTCCCCTACTCCTGCTAAATAAGGGAGAGACACTCCTCCTCTTGTCTCTGTTTTGTCTATCTGGTCTCTATTCTCTGGGACTGTTGCACTTTGTCCAGGGACTATCGTGGGTACCCACATAGTGTGAGGGCTTTCTGGACAAGTTGTTCTTTCCCCTTCCCTCTGCAGTTGTCACCCCGAGCTTGTGTTCAAGGGGGTGGTTTTAGCCAAAGAGCAGATATTGGTCAGTGCGAGTGGGTTTTCTGTAAACCCCTGTCTGGAGCTGCCTGTTCTCTCCAATCATAACATCACAGTCCAAGTCTAAATGGTTGTTTCTGGCATCTTCACGTGTAAACTTGATATTGGAGTCCACCGAGTTGATGTGTTCTGTAAAGTCCTCAACTTGCTGTTTGATTTTGACCCTTGTCATCAACATATCTGAACCAGTGACTAGGAGAGATGCCTGTGAAAGACATCAAGGCTGTCTTCTCCACTCGCTCCATGTACAGATTGGCCACAATGGGGGATACCGGAGACCCCATCGCACAACCATGGATCTGCCTGTAGTAATTCCCCCTAAACAGGAAATACGTGGCGTTGAGACACATCTCCAAGAGTTGGCAGATATGGTCTGGTGTGAGTTTGGTCCTTTTCAAGTTTTAAATATACACCCAGGGAAAATTGGGTAAAGAATATCTCCGACAGGGTTCTTACACAGACAGAAAAGGATGTGCTCGCTAAAGGACAAAATTTCTGTGACCCCAAAACATATACCGACAGTAGATTACATCACTGCAGTAGAGTCAGCCATTAAACATAACAGTTTGTCAGTCAGAAGCTGGGGACCTCCGACTAAGTCACAGCAGTGCTGAACAGCTAAGCCTCCTCTGTCCAACATCACAGGAGAAGAACGGAAAGCTCTGTCAGCACTGCAGAAGGACCAAAGCAGCATCATCATCATCTTGCCAGCAGATAAACGCAGATGCACGGTGGTCCTGAACACATCGGACTACGAGGCCAAAATCAACAACTTGCTCAGTGACTCCAATACATACGAACATCTGAAGAGAGACCCCCATGAGCCGCTATAAGAAAATATTAGCTACCTCCAAAACCTGGAGAAAGAGGGACTCATCGACAGGCAGGCAAACTACAGACTGTACCATGGGGATGCCACTCCATGCATCTGTGGACTGCCCAAAATCCACAAACGGGATGTGCCACTCAGGCCTATTGTATGTAGCACAGATTCCATCACGTACAATTTGGCCAAGGACCTGCAGCTGGAGACAGATGAAACTATATCATTTGATGTGACATCGCTGTTCACCTGCATCCCCACCGCTGAGGCTGTCTCAGCTGTGAGGACTGCTGGAGGATGTCTCTACTTGAAAGGACCAAAGTCACACCAGACCACATCTGCCAACTCTTGGAGATCTGTCCCAACACCATGTATTTCCTGTTTAGGGGGAATTACTACAGGCAGATCCATGGTTGTGCAATGGGGTCTCCGGTATCCCCCATTGTGGCCAATCTGTACATGGAGCGAGTGGAGAAGACAGCCTTGACGTCTTTCACGGGCATCCCTCCCAGTCACTGGTTCAGATACAGTAGTGTTCAGAATAATAGTGCTATGTGACTAAAGATTAATCCAGGTTTTGAGTATTTCTTATTGTCGCATGGGAAACAAGGTACCAGTAGATTCTCACAAATCCAACAAGACCAAGCATTCATGATATGCACACGCTTAAGGAAAAGGTAGAAAAGGGGGTGTTCACAATAATCGTAGCATCTGCTGTTGATGCTACAAACTCAAAACTATTATGTTCAAACTGCTTTTAGCAATCCTGTGACTCACTAAACTAGTATTTAGTTGTATACCCACAGTTTTTTATGATTTCTTCACATCTGCGAGGCATTAATTTTGTTGGTTTGGAACCAAGCTTTTGCTCGTTTACTAGTGTGTTTGGGGTCATTGTCTTGTTGAAACACCCATTTCAAGGGCATGTCCTCTTCAGCATAAGGCAGCATGACCTCTTCAAGTATTTTGACATATCCAAACTGATCCATGATACCTGGTATGCGATATATAGGCCCAACACCATAGTAGGAGAAACATGCCCATATTATGCTTGCACCACCATGCTTCACTGTGAACTGTGGCTTGAATTCAGAGTTTGGGGGTCATCTCACAAACTGTCTGCGGCCCTTGGATCCAAAAAGAACAATTTTACTCATCAGTCCACAAAATATTCCTCCATTTCTCTTTAGGTTAGTTGATGTGTTCTTTAGCAAATTGTAACCTCTTTTGCACGTCTTTTATTTAACAGAGGGACTTTGCGGGGGATTCTTGCAAATAAATTAGCTTTACACAGGCATCTTCTGTCACAGCACTTACAGGTAACTCCAGACTGTCTTTGATCATCCTGGAAATGATCAGTGGGTGAGCCTTTGCCATTCTGGTTATCCTTCTATCCATTTTGATTTTTTTTTTTTTTTTTTTTTTTTGCTCCATTTTAAAGCATTGGAGATCATTGTAGATGAACAGCCTATAATTTTTTGCACCTGCATATACGTTTCCCCTCTCCAATCAACTTTTTAATCAAACTATGCTGTTCTTCTGAACAATATCTTGAACATCCCATTTTCCTCAGGCTTTCAAAGAGAAAAGCATGTTCAACAGGTGCTGGGTTCATCCTTAAATAGGGGACACCTGGTTCACACCTGTCGTTACACAAAATTGACAAACTCACTGACTGAATGCCACACTACTATTATTGTGAACACCCCCCTTTCTACTTTTTTTTATACTAATAGCCCAATTTCATAGCCTTAAGAGTGTGCATATCATGAATGCTTGATCTTGTTGGATTTGTGAGAATCTACTGGTACCTTGTTTCCCATGTAACAATAAGAAATATACTCAAAACCTGGGTTAATCCTTTTTAGTCACATGGCACTATTCTGAACACTACTGTATGTCGATGACACATGGGTTAAAATCAAGCAACAGAAGGTTGAGGACTTTACAGAACACATCAACTCGGTGGACTCCAATATCAAGTTTACACGTGAGGATGCCAGAAACAACCATTTAGCCTTCTTGGACTGTGATGTTACAATTGGAAAGAACAGGCAGCTCCAGGGGTTTACAGAAAACCCACTCACACTGACCAATATCTGCTCTTTGGCTCAAACCACCCCCTTGAACACAAGCACGGGGTGATTAGGACTCTTCAACACAGAGCCCTACAGGTGCCCACAACTGCAGAGGGAAGGGCTAAAGAACAACTTGTCCGGAAAGCCCTCACAGTATGTGGGTACCCACGATGGTCCCTGGACAAAGTGCAACAGTCCCAGAGAACAAAGAGACCAGATAGACAGGAAACGGAGACAAGAAGAGTGTCTCTCCCTTATTTAGCAGGAGTAGGGGAAAAACTACAGAGGATCTTCAGACAGCACAAAATCCCAGTTTACTTTAAACCGGTTAACACCTTGAGTCAGAAATTAGTTCACCCTAAGGACAGGATCCCTAGTTACAGAGCAATGTAGTGTATTCTATCAGATGTCAGGAAAACTGTAACAAACACTACATAGGTGAGACTAAGCAACCTTTACACAAAAGGCTATACCAGCACCGCAGAGAGGGCGCCAGTGGATGTCAGTCTGCAGTTCATCTCCACCTTAAAGACACTAACCACATGTTTGAGGACAAAGTTAACATCTTAACGAGAGAAGAAATGGTTTGAGAGAGGGGTCAAGGAGGCATTCTATGTGAAACAGTTGATACCCAGCCTTAATCGGGGAGGGGGTCTGAGACACATTTTGTCCCCTGTTTACAATGGGGTACTCAGGTCAAAGCAGTTTCAGTATTTTGTTCATTGTAATGAGTCATTCACGTCATCAAGGGAGCCATCAGGAGAGGTGTCCATCCCATCATTAGGAGGGACAGCTGCCCTGTTATTAGGAGGGTGCTAACTAGACCACAATAGTTGCTAATTAGAGCTATTGTTTAGTCACTAGCCTATAGCAGTCTGCCTCTCGGTAGGAGGGGTCTGGTTAGGTTTAAAACTCCAGCTTTTGTGGCTTCTGTTTATTCTTCTCTACAAGAGTCAAGACAGAAGTCAGACTACCAGAGCAAGAATTTTAGCTGCGGAAGCTTCTGCGATTTGAAGCGAAACGTCCTCACGTCAAGCAACCCAGTCGAAGGGTCAAGCTTCTCTACTATGGAAAACACCTGGATAATCAATCAATCAACTTTTTTCTTATATAGCGCCAAATCACAACAAACAGTTGCCCCAAGGCGCTCAATAACTGAGCCTACACAGAAACAACTCAAGATGGCTAACCTTGACCTATTTTAATACATGATCTCTTGGACACTAGCACGTGAGTGTGGTGATGGTGCTTCTTGCTATAGCTAGGTGCTAATTTTGCTTTTTTTTTTTTTTTTTTTTTGGCTAGAAATAACCTTTCTCATTATGTAAAAGCTAGCAAGAAATAAACGCTGTTTGTTGTAATTTATCATTAAGCTGCTGCCATTTCAGCATGTTTGTGCATTTATTTTCTGTATAATTAATAGCTCAGTGTTTGTCGTAAGAGTCAAATGTATTACAAATTATGTATTTTTAATTATATATTAATAGCAACTAATAGTAATAACTAATAATACAATAACATGCTTTGGAGGGCGGTATGCATTTTCAGAGGCCCTACGTTCATGTCCAGTCGCCCAAAATGACAGATATTCGCCCTCGTCTAACTTGGGCAAATATGTCATTTTGGGCGACTGGACATGAACGTAGGGCCTCTGAAAATGCATACTGCATGACAACGCCATGTTATTTGCATTATCACTTACTGAGATATACAACACGTAACGCGTACATAAAAAGTTGGCACACTTTAACTTTTGTCGTGTCGGCTGCACGCTGCTCTCCAAATTCGGCAGTGCGTCCTCATCAAGCTGGCTGTTTAATTGGCTGCTGTTCATTGTCGTTCTGTCGATGAGAAAATCATCTGGAATATCCATATTGGGACCAACACATGCTTCTCGCCTTTTTATCTTTTCCTCTGCTTGTATTTACAAAATTTTCATGTAATTTAAGCCACTGCTGGTTTATCTTTTTCTAATCTGGATGGACGGCATGAACTGCACAATGCAAGTCTGTGGCCCACTACCTGTTCTTCAGCTCTAACCTTGAATACAGTTTATTAGGAAAACATAACTCAACACATGTAGGAAACTCAAACAGAAAAAGCCAGCATTTTAAAAACTAAAATCTAGTCTGTCATTGAAATACATAAGCTACATCCACGCACTTGGACTATTTTGCAGTATAGTAGCAAAAAATAATATACTGCAATCAGTAGGGTATCTGAATATTGAGTATGCAGTTGTTAAATGGTGCCCTGATTTACTACCTCTGTAGTGTGTACATGGACTACCCTATAGGGATGCACCGATCCCCCCCCCTTTTTTTTCCCACTTCCATTCACGAATTTGGATATATACCGATACGATTCTGATACCATAGCTCTGTTTGCTGTATATTTTTATATCCTGTTATACAGTCATGATGAAGTGGTGTAGAGGAGAATTTTATTAGACCTGAAAGTTTAGCTACAGTTTGCTACAATGCAAGTCTAAGATTCAAGCCTAAATTTGATGTTTTGGTGCAAGAATTAAGTATTTCTATTTATTTCTTGGTGGGTTCTTGTGGTATTTTGGAAATGTACTTTTTTTTTTCCCCTCTCGACGTGGCGCTCAAGTCTTTGTAAAATCCAAACGTTTTTCCATGTGGCACTCCAGGACCAGTAAGTCTTCTGAACCAGCCAATGTGCTTACATATTTTAAAAATGGTTGGTTCTTGATGTCTCATCCAGACTTGAATGTTAAATGGGCAAATTTGAAAATGAAATGGTTCTGGATGCAGTAAGAATTCTTGAAAGGGGTCATTATGAGAAATCAACATTTTTACATTTTTCACGTGATATTTTCTGTCTGTCGTGCTCAACCAGTTGATCGCGATCTGTAACAGGCTGATGCAGAAGGTGGCAACAATGCACCTCTAAAGATGCCAGCTGCCATAGAGAAAGAGCGCTTCTATGGCTGAGAAGAATAAAACAAATATTTTTATTCTCAGTCGGAGGATTTTTTTTTTCTCCATTTATTCGAATGGCAAATCCATCTGCCTTATCTGCAATGTAAATGTGGCTTTACTGAAGAAAGGGACTTTCAAGACTATTCACAAGAGCTACAATGCTAAATGCATGCCAGAAAAGTCCAGAAATTTGAAAGTCAGCTAGTAGCACAACGAACCATAAATATAGAAGATGTGATGAATGTGGCAAACAAGATTGCATGTTCTGTTCGGGCCAGGAGTCTAAGTACGCTTTTTTTTTCC
The DNA here is from genome assembly GCF_902500255.1 of Thalassophryne amazonica. Lineage (NCBI taxonomy): Eukaryota > Metazoa > Chordata > Actinopteri > Batrachoidiformes > Batrachoididae > Thalassophryne > Thalassophryne amazonica. The sequence continues at coordinate 115,945,976 of NC_047104.1, read as the reverse complement.
CCTCTTGTGCACAGCTGGAGGAGGCACATCTGCTGCACACACATTAGGTGTGCTTATTCTTTACACCATGCACACTCACTTCAATAATGCATTATTGTTAAAACTTTCTTTGTGCCAGAAATTTATTATATTGGTGCACAATAAATTGTGGCCATGCTGTGGCGTTCAGTATGGCTTGGTATATCTCGATACTGTCAAATTTAAAAGGTCTCTGCTCAAAAAACGTTGGGCACACCTGTTTTATGTTGATCTCCAAACCACAATTCTGAGTGTTTAGTCTCCTGATTTACAACCCCAATTCCATTGAAGTTGGGACATTGTGCAAAATGCAAATAAAAACAATACAATGACTTGAAAATCCTCTTCAACCTATATTCATTTGAGTACACTACAAAGACAAGATATTTAATGTTCAAACTGATAGGTTTTTGTTTTTTTGTGCAAATATTTGCTCATTTTGAAATGGATACCTGCAACACATTTAAAAAATGTTGGGATGGAGCAACAAAAGACTGGGAAAGTTGAATGCTCAAAGAACACCTAACTGGAAACAGGTGTCATGATTGTGTATAAAAGGAGCATCCACAAAATGCTCAGCCATTCACAAGCAAAGATGGGGGTCACCACTTTGTGAACAACTGCATGGAATAGCCCAACAGTCCAAGAACAGTGTTTCTCAGCGTTCAATTGCAAGGAATTTAGGGATTCCATTATCTACAGTCCATAATATAATCAGAAGATTCAGAAAATCTGGAGAACTACACATAAGCAGCAAGGCCAAAAACCAACATTGAATGCCCGTGACCTTTGATCCCTCAGGCGGCACTGCATTAAAAACCATGATCATTATGTAAAGGATCTTACCGCATGGGATCAGGAACACTTCAGAAAACCATTGTCACTTAACACATTTCGTCACTTCATCTACAAATACAAATTAAAACTCTATCATTCAAAGTGAAAGCCATACATCAACAACATCCAGAAACACCGCCACCTTCTCTGGACACGAGGTCATTTGAAATGGACAGAGGCAAAGTGGAAAAGTGTGCTGTGGTCTGAGTCCACGTTTCAAATTGTTTTTGGAAATCATGGATGTCATGTCCTCCAGACAAGAGGAAAAAGACAATCCAGATTTTACCAGCGCAAAGTTCAGAAGCCAGCATCTGTGATGGTATGGGGTGTGTTTAGTGCCCGTGACACAGGCAGATCCTCTAATTTTACCCCAGATATCAAACTGCTGTGCCCCCCCCCAAAAAAAACACACACTCTTCCTCATAGCCCAGGATTACAGTTACAGGGTGGTGTGTGTGGGGGGGGGTCTCATTCTTTAAATGCTTCAAAACATGGTTGCCCCAACATGACTCTTTGAGGTTACCTGCATTCCATGTTTTGTTTTTCAAACTCTTCCTATTTCACTAAACTGTGTTCATTCAGTCAATCAGTAACTAGAATGTACCACAGCTAAATTATCACATGAGTAGTTCTAGTAGACATGAATCTGTATAGGGTGGGGTGCATTCCAGGAGCGCATTGGACACACTTAACTTTCATAGGTTTCGTACCAGATATTGCCCCCCCAACAGTTCAGTGTATCTAAATTTGGGCAAAACTTTAGTTTTATTAAACTTTTTTTTTAAGTGGTTGCCAGAAACGGTGTCTTGAGTAAGCCTTGATTACCTCCATCTTTAAAATGGGTTGATGTAGTATGGTTGTGTTCTGAGTACAATTTCTGGCACATTGAACATGAAACTCCTTGATCTTAACCATTGAACTGAACTTGTGGAATTTAAGGGCCAAGTGTTGACAAAAGTGCTCATTAATGTCAGTTCTAACTGGACCGTGAGATTGATGCCCAGCTATGTTTTGGCAGTCAGCCTGTGCCAGTTTTACCCATCTGATTGTTGAATGGATGAGCCATGATGAAATGTGTTGGCAGGGTGCAGTCATGGGAATGTTAAATGGTGTCACGATCACAGTAATAAATATCATTGGATTGAACACCAAAATGACATGCGACAGAATGCAAGACTATAATTCTCAAAGCATCCAGGTGTTGTAAAAATGTTGTTTACCATTGCTGAAGGTGAAGCAGGGGGGTATTCACAAAGTAGGCTTGATCACTTACCCACAGGTCAGTGTGGTAAGAGAAACTATCTCCCCCCCCCCCCCCCCCCCCCCCCCCCCCCCCCCCCCCCCCCCCCCCCCCCCCCCCCCCCCCCCCCCCCCCCCCCCCCAGTTGCAAAAGCTACAGACTAGATTAATAACTGAGAACATATACTGAGCATAACCTACCCTGTAGCAGGCTATGTTCAGAGTATTTAACATCAAGCTAACCAAGGCTGGTGCTTTGCCAGTGCTACACAATACATAGCCCTCTGATGTGGTCTCTTCATCTTAATGGTATTAAAGTTAGAGTTGGTAGTCCTGGAGAGCTAGGAAGATTTGAAAGTAGCACCTCCTCTAGGTTCCACCCCCTACCCCGTCAATGCTCCGCCCAAAGCCACGCCCCCACAAACTTGAACGTGCATCTGACTGTGGGACTCAGTGGGGCAGAGGAGCGGCTGGACTGAAAGGTGAAGGACGCGCAGGAGTGTGCACGAGGCCTAAAAAACAAACATGCTGGTGTGCCGTGGTGGCTGCTCTAGCACTGTATTACTTCACTAAGCCATATATATTAATTTATAACACAAAACTGCCAAAAGGTGCTAGTCTGGATAATTTTATAGGTTAACACGAGCAATCAGATTTCTCACATCCGCCAATCCGGACCTAGATCACCTCCAAAACTTGGAGTCTTCCATGGCCTAATATCTCTGTGATGCAAATTTGGTGAGAATTTGTGAAGGAGTTTTGACGTAATCCTTCAAAGCCTATATAAAGTGAAACTTAATCTGAATCATCTCCAAAATTTAATGTATTCCTCCTTGGCCTAATATGTATGTGTGTTGAAATTTAGTCTGTGCAGTAGTTTTGACGTAATCCCTCAAAGCCTATATAAAGTGAAACTTGATCCTGATCTGGATCACCTCCAAAATTTAATCTTCCATGCCCTAATATCTCTGTGGTGAAAATTGTCACCCGTGCAGTAGTTTTGACGTAATCCTGCTTACAGATGCAGACTAATAAACGCAGACGATTTTATGTCCTTGGCGGACATAACAGAACCTTAAAATCAGACCTCCCAGAGACAGATAGGAAGCCAAAATTGGTGCAGTGTGGTCAGATTTTCTAGTAGCAGCATTTTGAACCAGTTGGAGACCCCTAATGCTGGACTGCAGTAAACAGAGAATACACCATTGCAGTAGTTCAGAAGAGACAAATGCATGGTTCAAGGTCTCCATCAGCTGTAGACAGGATGGTAAATGGACTGTATGTATATAGCACTTTTCCAGCTGCATCAGACACTCAAATAATGGCTCACATTCACCCCAATGTGAGGGTGCTGCCATACAAGGCACTCACTACACACTGGGAGCAATAGTGGATTAAAGACCTTGCCCAAGGGTCCTTAGTGATATTTCTGGTCAGGCTGGGATTTGAACTGAAGATCTTCTGGTCTCAAGCCCAATGCCATCACCACCCACCACCTGTCCAAGTATGGGACAAATCGCTATGCTACAAAGGTGGAAGAAAGCAGATCTTGTGATTTCTCTGAATAGGTCAGAAGACAATGTGGGATCAGAAATTCTCAAGGTTTCTCACTTTGTCAGTGTGATGTGCGTGAGGTCCCGCTGCACCAAGGACATTATTTTAGTGTTTAAGTGCAAGACATCCAGCTTTTCACTGAGGCAAAGCAGTCCTATAAAGTCTTGATGTGAAGGAAGTTATCAGGCAGCCAGCTCAAAGAAGAGTCCTAGTGAATCTGAACTTCCGTTGACGATGGAGGCCACTGTGCTCATTGAGACCTTCGAAGCAGCAGAAACATTTCTGTACCCTTCTTCAGATTTTGCCTTGACAATCCTGTCTACAGACTATTCTTTTGACTTCATGTTTGGTTTGTGCTCTGACATGCACTGTCAACTATAGCACCTTGTATGTAGACATGTGTGCCTTTCCAAATCATGTCCAGTCAACAGAATTTACCCCCAACACTATGCATCTGAGCTCAGTTTTGAGCCTCATGACAAAGACTGGGAATACTTTATGTACATGTGATTGCTTAGATTTCTTTTTAATTTCCCTCCCCAACAAAGTTGGAGGTTAAGATTTCGACCCGTTTTTTGTGAACAGCCGGGAGCCCACAATTTTTCATGTAGGTGAGAAGTTTTTAACTGAATATTCATATCCTGATGGGCAAGAACTGATTAATTTTCAAGACCACAGGTCAGTCAGGATAAATCTTGGAAAATTGGAAAAAACCCTATCTTTAACATTGAACGAATTTTCAAACATTCATAACTCTATCAGAAAGATGAAATTTCTTTAATCTTTGAGAAATTGACAGCATTATGTAGGATGATATCCTTTGACTGACAGTCTGATCCGGTGTCGCCGACCGAACGGTCCCCCCCTAAAAATTGGTTCACCCTGCCTTCACTGTACTTTATTTCATTTGTACAGCGTCAGATCACAAAATTACCTCAAAGCGCTTCACACAATTAAGGTGTAACCTTACCAAGCACACAGGCGACATTGGTAAGGGAAAAACTCCCTCTGATTTGCAGAAGAAACCTCAAGCAGACCAGACTCAAAAGGGTGACTCTGTTTGGGCCATGCTAGCGACACAATTGACACAACAAATATATAGGAAATCTTGCCGGTGCACTGGACGGGAGGGTTGCAGAAACAGACGCCACACAACTTTGGATGGAGCCGCACCTGAAACAGAGAGAAAAACAGAATCAGGCATTGGAAAGACAACAAATACAATATAATTTGTCAGCATTAAACAAGAAAAACAGAAGAAATACTAAGGTGATTGCCGGCCGCTAAACCCAAGCTTCATTAAAAGACCCAGACTTTATAAAGTTGATGCTGCGGCCCGCTCCGTTTCCTAATAAAATGAATTTAAAAGGGTAAAAAGCATAGTAACATACTATGCTAGCCATATGAAAGGGAAAATAAGTGCGTCTTAAGTCAGGACTTGAAAGTCTTTCCAGAATCTGTTATTGATGCAGGGAGATCATTCCACAGAACAGGGGCACGATAAGAGAAAGCTCTGACCCGCAGATGAGTAGGATGGTGCCATTCTGTAAACAGTTTTATACAACCCCTGGCAAAAATTATGGAATCACCGGCCTCGGAGGATGTTCATTCAGTTGTTTAATTTTGTAGAAAAAAAACAGATCACAGACATGACACAAAACTGTCATTTCAAATGGCAACTTTCTGGCTTTAAGAAACACTATAAGAAATCAAGAAAAAAAGATTGTGGCAGTCAGTAACGGTTACTTTTTTAGACCAAGCAGAGGAAAAAAATATGGAATCACTCAATTCTGAGGAAAAAATTATGGAATCGCCCTGTAAATTTTCATCCCCAAAACTAACACCTGCATCATATCAGATCTGCTCGTTAGTCTGCATCTAAAAAGGAGTGAACACACCTTGGAGAGCTGTTGCACCAAGTGGACTGACATGAATCATGGCTCCAACACGAGAGATGTCAATTGAAACAAAGGAGAGGATTATCAAACTCTTAAAAGAGAGTAAATCATCACGCAATGTTGCAAAAGATGTTGGTTGTTCAGTCAGCTGTGTCTAAACTCTGGACCAAATACAAACATGGTGCCTTTCCAATGAGATTTATAAAGATGACTGCCTGAAGAGAACATGTAAATTTCCACAGTCATTGATGATATGGGGCTGCATGTCAGGTAAAGGCACTGGGGAGATGGCTGTCATTACATTATCAATAAATGCACAAGTTTATGTTGATATTTTGGACAATTGAAAGGATGTTTGGGGATGATGAAATCATTTTTCAAGATGATGATGCATCTTGCCATAGAGCAAAAACTGCAAAAACATTCCTTGCAAAAAGACACATAGGGTCAATGTCATGGCATAGGGTCAGTGTCAGTGAGCACATCTGATTTGATGCAGGTGTTAATTTGGGGGATGAAAATTTACAGGGTGATTCCATAATTTTTTCCTCTGCTTGGTCTAAAAAAGTAACCGTTACTGACTGCCACAATCTTTTTTTTTTTTATTTCTTATAGTGTTTCTTAAAGCCAGAAAGTTGCCATTTGAAATGACTTTAGTTTTGTCATCTCTGTGATCTGCTTTTTTTTCTACAAAATTAAACAACTGAATGAACATCCTCCGAGGCCGGTGATTCCATAATTTTTGCCAGGGGTTGTAGATGAGTAGCGGAACCAAAAATTCTGATCTCACAGGGACAGGAAGCCATTGAAGGGATGTCACAATCGGTGTAATGTGGTCAGACCTTCTGCTTCATGTCAAAACTCTGGCAGCAGCATTTTGAACCAATTAGAGAGCCCTAATGCTGGACTACAGTAAACCAGAAAATGAAGCATTGCAGTAGGCCAATCTCGAAGAGAAAACACATGAATTAGGGTCTCAGCATCACCCATAGACAGGATGGGATCAAGCTTCGCTATATTTCGCAGGTAGAAGAAAGCAGTCCTCATATCTCTAATGTGGAGGTCAAAGTCCAATGTAGGATCAAAAATTACCCCCAGGTTCCTCACTTTCAGTGTGATGCATGTCACACGAGCCTTGGCTAAGCGTTAGCTGGTCAAATTGATGCAGATGTCCCACTGGACCAAGAACCATCATTTCAGTCTTATCAGAGTTTAAAAGTAGGAAAGCTTTTCACTGATGCAAGGCAATCTTCCAAGGATTTTGTGGATGAGATTACCAGCAGTTATAAGCATGTATAAATGAGTATCATCAGCATAGCAGTGAAAGGTAATCCCAAAACACTGTAATATGTGCCCAAGGGGTGCTATATAAAGGGAGTAAAGCAGGGGGCCTAAGACGGACCCCTGTGGAATCCCAAATTTCATGTCACTAAGGTTGAAGGTAGTGTTGTTGTACAAAACACAGTGAGAACTGGTCAGGTATGATGTCAACCATGCAAGGGCACTCCCAGTAATCCAAAAATGATAAAATGATTCTCCAGCCTATCGAGTACAATATGTTGATCCACAGTATGACACACAGCGCTAAGATCTAATGGCACCAGAACCGTAGTCGTGTCCGAATCCATTGCAAGTAGATCATTCACCGCTTTAGTGAGCTATCTCTCTGGAATGATATTTTCTAAAAGCAGACTGCAGTAGCACAAAAAAGATTCTCATCATTTGGCACCACAACAGCACATCTGAGACTGTCCACCCAAAACGATCAAAGGGAATAATGTGATTATTAACCATCTGATGACAAGGTAAAACCTCTTAAATCATTCTAAAGTCAATTTTACCAGAAACGAGGCGATAATCTGTCGTTTCTCACGCTCTGAAATGACGTAGGCTCTGCAGCACGTCATGGATGGCACGTATGGATGGAGGAGTTTTATGCCTGTTCATCTATCTTCCAGTTATTAGTCAGAAAACAAGTGGTAAAAAAAACATTTAATCATTACAATTAAAGAAATAATAAATGGACTGCATTTATATGGCCCTTTTCCATCTGCATCAGACGCTCAAAGCGCTTTCCAGTAATGCCATACAAGGTACTCACTACACACCAGGAGCAACTAGGGGATTAAGGACCTTGCCTGAGGGCCCTTTAGTTTTTTTTTTTTTTTTTTTTTTTTTTTTTTTTTTTTTTTTTTTTTTTTTGTCAGGCTGGGATTTGAACTGAGGATCCTCTGGTCTCAAGCCCAACACTTAACCACTAGACCATCACCTCCCTTTACAATTACTCCCATACTGCAAAATTTAAGGTCAAAAAGTTACTTAGTGCCACTTTAAGTGGTTCAGCACACTTGATTTTGCTTTGTCCTCTACATGGTTAATAGATAACCAAATTATTTAAATTGTTACTCTACCATATTTACCTCCCATTCTACTCAGGAATGTCCATGCAAATTATCTTAATTTTGTGAAGTGTGTGTATATATATATGTATGTGTGTGTGTGTGTCTCCAAGTCACTATGGCAGCAGGTCATCACACACATGCCTATCCTCAGCAAAGTCCTCTAACTCTTCTGGGGGATCCCGAGGCATTCCCAAGCCATCGGAGGAATACAGTCCCTCCCGCGTGTCCTGGGTCCTTGTTGGATGTGCCTGGAAGACCACCCTAGCGAGACAAACGGGGGGCATTCACCACATACCTGGACCACATCAGCTGACTCGTTTTGATACTTAAATGATGCTCAGTCCCTCCTGGATATTTGAACTTCGCACCTTTCATGTAAGCTCATATACCTACCAGAGAAGTCTCATTTCTATCACCTTTATCCCCGACCTTATTTCGGTCACTACCACTATTACTTTGGGAAGAAAATAGAAGACATCAGGTTAAACATATCCCGGCATGCCTTAACCCAGCCACTACACCCTGCTATTGAGGTGGGCGCCACTACTGAGGTATTACCTAGATTTACAGAATTTGATAGTATCTCACTAGGCATACTGACAAAACTCGTAATGTCAACAAAAAGCACAACCTGTTTATTTGATCCTATACCAACAAAACTGTTGAAGGACCTGTGGCCCACTCTTGGGCTGACTGTGCTGGAAATTATTAATCTTTAAGTTCTGGATCTATTCCTAAATGTTTCAAATCTGCAGTGATTAAATGATTACTTAAGAAACCTAATCTTGATCCTAGTGTATTGACAAACTATCAGCTGATATCAAACCTATCATTTTTCTCTAAAATTCTGGAAAAAGTGGTGTCATGGCAGCTCGTAGACTATTTTACTGAGAATAATCTCTGAGTCACTGCAGTCTGCTTTTAGAAAACATCATTCCATAGAGACGGCTCTCACTAAAGTGGTGAATGATCTTCTGCTTACAGTGGATTCGGACACCACTACAGTTCTGTTGCTGTTAGATCTCAGTGCTGCGTTTGATACAGTGGATCATCATATTCTACTTGATAGGCTGGAAAAGTCATTTTGGGATTACTGGAAGTGCCCTTGCATGGCTGACGTCATACTTGACCAGTCGTTCTCATTGTGTTTTGTACAGTAACACTACTTCTAACCTTAGTGACATGAAATTTGGGGTTCCACAGGGGTCTGTCTTAGGCCCCCTACTTTTCTCCCTTTATATAGCACCCCTTGGGCACATTGTGGCGTTTTAGGATTACCTTTTACTGCTATGCAGATGATACTCAGTTATACATGCCGATAACTGCTGGTAATCTCGTTCACATAAAATCCTTAGAAGATTGCCTTGCAGCAGTGAGAAGTTGGATGTCTATAAACTTCCTACTTTTAAACTCTGAGACTGAAATGATGGTTCTTGGTCCAGTGAGACATCGGCATCAATTTGACCAGTTAACGCTCAGCCTCGGCTCGTGTGTCATACATCACACTGACAAAGTGAGGAACCTTGGGGTAATTTTTGATCCTTTGTTGTTCTTTGGTCTCCACATTAGAAAGATTACTAGGACTGCTTTCTTCCACCTGCGAAATATAGTGAAGATTTGTCCCATCCTGTCTATGGCTGATGCTGAGACCCTGATCCACGCATTTATCTCTTCTAGATTGGACTACTGCAATGTTCTATTTTCTGGTTTACCACAGTCTAGCATTAGGGGTCTCCAATTGGTTCAAAATGCTGCAGCCAGACTTGACAAGAAGCAGAAAGTTTGACCACATTACACCCATTTTGGCATCCCTTCACTGGCTTCCTGTCCCAGTGAGATCAGATTTTAAGGTTCTGCTACTCACCTATAAAATTATTCATGGACTGGCACCTCCCTACCTAGCTGACCTAATTAAACCTTACGTACTGGCCCGGGCTTTACGTTCTCAGGGTGCAGGACTACTGTGTCCCTAAGGTGAATAAGAAGTCTGCGGGTCACAGAGCTTTCTCTTATCATGCCCCTGTTCTGTGGAATGATCTCCCTGCGTCAATAAAAGTTAGCTTCTGTGAAGATTTTCAAGTCCAGATGTAAGACCAACTAATTTTCCCTTTCATATGGCTAGCATACTGGTACAATTTTTTTATGCTTGTTACTCTTTTAATTCATTTATTAGTAACTGGAGCAGGCTGCAGCCTCAACTTTACCTAAATTCTGGGTCTTTTAGTGAAGTTTAGGGCTAGTGGCCGGCGATCACTAACATTTCTCTGTTTTTCTTGTTTAATGCTGGAAAATTATACATTTTTTTTCTTTGATGCCTGATTCTGTTTAAGGTGCAGCTCCATCCAGAGATGGGAGTTGTATTCGTGTTGGCGATCCTCCTGTCCTGTGAGCCAATAGCATTTCTTGTATATTCATCCGTGAATTGTTCTGTAATTTGTTTGTAGCATAGCCTAAGCAGAGGGTCACCCCTTTTGAGTCTAGTCTGCTTTAGGTTTCTTCCTCAGAGGGAGTTTTTCCTTACCACTGTTGCTTTGGGGGTTGGTAAGGTTAGACCTTACCTGTGTGAAGTGCTTTGAGGCAACTCTGTTGTGATTTGGCACTATATAAATGATTAAAAAATAAAACTACCCAAAGCTTATGACCATAGTTTAGGATAGGAGCATAAATAGTCTTGCCTTTTGGCTCAGCTCCTTCACTGACTGTCCAGTACAGCATCTGTAAAATTTCAGATGCTGCCCCAATCATTCTATTGATCTCATGCTCCAGCTTGCCCCCACTTGTGAACAAGACACCAAGATACTTGCACTCCTCGACTTGGGGCAGTAACTCCCCTGACCAGAGGGGACAACTCGCCCTTTCCTCACAGAGGGCCATAGCCTCAGATTTGGAGGTGCTGATTCTTGTCCCATTTGTTTTTCACTGTGCCTCAAACCTGCCTAGTGTGCATCTGAGGTCAATCTGTAGCCAGTGGAACCAGGCCAAATGTCACATAAGTAATGTGTTACTGTAACAACCCCTCTCTCTAACCTACTATAACACAGATCCAGAAAAAAATTTCAAATGAAACACTTCAGTTGCTGGACTGAATAATTGAACATTCAGACAGTTTTAGATCATTTCATTGATAATTGTTTTTTTTTTCAAGTGGTTCTTTTTCTTCCAACTCTCCCTCAGAAATGAAGCAATCCCTTCCCATTATAACTCATGGTTTTGATGCTCAGTTATCTACATAGGTTTGCTGTGAACACATACAACTCTTTCAACCATTATGGATTTGGTGGTGCAAATTCATAAAATGTTAGGGAACTGGCAGTGTGAGGTCTTGTTTTTACTCAGAGCTCAGGTTTTATGGCGGGCTGGGTTGATCAGACTTTGTGGATTCACCTGCAGATCTAGGACCGGCATGACTCGTGCCTATATCAGTGGTGTCTGTGTACACGTGACTTGACTTACTTTCTGTAGATGCACTAGGGCACCACAGTCTCATTTGAGCCCTGCATAATATCGCAGGATTTGACCACTTATGGGAACTTCCGCATATATCTATATCTATCTAGCTATCTAGCTAGCTATCTAGCTAGCTAGCTATCTATCCTCGGAGGATGTTCATTCAGTTGTTTAATTTTGTAGAAAAAAGCAGATCACAGACATGACACAAAACTAAAGTCATTTCAAATGGCAACTTTCTGGCTTTAAGAAACACTATAAGAAATCAGGAAAAAAAATTGTGGCAGTCAGTAACGGTTACTTATTTAGACCAAGCAGAGGGAAAAAAATATGGAATCACTCAATTCTGAGGAAAAAATTATGGAATCATGAAAAACAAAAGAATGCTCCAACACATCACTAGTATTTTGTTGCACCACCTCTGGCTTTTATAACAGCTTGCAGTATGTGAGGCATGGGCTTAATGAGTGACAAACAGTACTCTTTATCAATCTGGCTCCAACATTCTCTGATTGCTGTTGCCAGATCAGCTTTGCAGGTTGGAGCCTTGTCATGGACCATTTTCTTCAACTTCCACCAAAGATTTTCAATTGGATTAAGATCCGGACTATTTGCAGGCCATGACATTGACCCTATGTGTCTTTTTGCAAGGAATGTTTTCACAGTTTTTGCTCTATGGCAAGATGCATTATCATCTTGAAAAATGATTTTATCATCCCCCAACATCCTTTCAATTGATGGGATAAAAGTGTCCAAAATATCAACGTAAACTTGTGCCTTTACCTGACATGCAGCCCCATATCATCAATGACTGTGGAAATTTACATGTTCTCTTTAGGCAGTCATCTTTATAAATCTCATTGGAACGGCACCAAACAAAAGTTCCAGCATCATCGCCTTGCCCAATGCAGATTTGAGATTCATCACTGAATGACTTTCATCCAGTCCACGATTGCTTTTCCTTAGCCCATTGTAACTTTGTTTTTTTTCTGTTTAGGTGTTAATGATGGCTTTCGTTTGGCTTTTCTGTATGTAAATCCCATTTCCTTTAGGCGGTTTCTTACAGTTCGGTCACAGACGTTGACTCCAGTTTCCTCCCATTCATTCCTCATTTGTTTTGTTGTGCATTTTCGATTTTTGAGACATATTGCTTTAAGTTTTCTGTCTTGACGCTTTATCTTCCTTGGTCTAACAGTATGTTTGCCTTTAACAACCTTCCCATGTTTGTATTTGGTCCAGAGTTTAGACACAGCTGACTGTGAACAACCAACATCTTTTGCAACATTGCGTGATGATTTACCCTCTTTTAAGAGTTTGATAATCCTCTCCTTTGTTTAAATTGACATCTCTCATGTTGGAGCCATGATTCATGTCAGTACACTTGGTGCAACAGCTCTCCAAGGTGTGATCACTCCTTCTTAGATGCAGACTGAGCACATCTGATTTGATGCAGGTGTTAGTTTTGGGGATGAAAATGTACAGGGTGATTCCATAATTTTTTCCTCAGAATTGAGTGATTCCATTTTTTTTTTCCCCCTCTGCTTGGTCTAAAAAATTAACCGTTACTGACTGCCACAATTATTTTTCCTGATTTCTTATAGTGTTTCTTAAAACCAGAAAGTTGCCATTTGAAATGACTTTAGTTTTGTCATGTCTGTGATCTGCTTTTTTTTTCTACAAAATTAAACTGAATGAACATCCTCCGAGGCCGGTGATTCCATAATTATTGCCAGGGGTTGTGTGTGTGTGTGTGTGTGTGTGTATATAATCATAAATTCATACGGGAAAAATGGTGCACTGTTTTGTGTTCGACTGCAATCACTGAAGCTGAAAAGGTTGTGTCCCCCCCCTTTCAGTTCCTAGTGGAGAAGGGAAAATGAGGCAGATGGGTGATGTCATGTCACTAAGTGTTAGCCTACACAGCTAAACAGAATAGCTCCATTCTCTTGCTTGCAAAACCACCTCAACATATTTGTGCTCCGGGTCACAAATGAACCGCAACTCATGTTCACTAACCCACCGCATCGTCACTTTTTCTTTGCATTTTCACTTTGCTTGTAATTTGCCCAAAAACCCCATTGAAAATGCGTGTTTTTTTTGTTTTTTTTCCCCTTGGAAGTACAGAAATTACATGTTATATTGTACCCCTTTAGCGCACGTCCCCAAACAAAACTGCGGTGCCCTAAGAGGTCAGACTAGTTTTATATTAAGAGGGCCATGTTTGTGTCCTTAAAATGATGGCTTTAGGCTTAACATACCTCACTGGCCTCCTAATCCTGCTTCACAGTACACCCCTTGTCACCTCACCAAGACGTTGAGCAAGTTTGCTGTGTGTGTGTTCTAATTGTGGCCATCAGGGTGCAGAGTCTCTGGAAAAACTAGTGTGCACAATAATGCCACAATGATTTCATGGATGGTGATAAAACATGCCTTACGATAGCCTTGCATGAGTTGGAGCTTGGGCTTGGCATCACAGGTTAGTATCAGTATTTTGTGTGTGTGACAGAGATATTTGATGCTTCCAATTTACACTTCCATGTTTAAAATCCAAAAAACTGTAGCTTGAATGGGCCTTGTTTAATAATCTACAATTTGACCACACAGCTCTGTTGTATTGTTAACTTGGCAGTGTGTCAGTGTGATTAACACTGTAGTATCCATCTGTGCTCAATTCTAGTTTGAATGCTTCACTGCATAGTTAAGGTTTTTATAAATGAAGGTGGGTGTAGGTACAAATGGTCAATCTTGCTGCAGTCTAGTTTCAGCTCTTGAATACTTCTGATAGCAGATGCCAATGCCAGGTTAGGAGGAAGGAAGATGGATAGCTGGCTATCTTCATGGATTGCAGCAAATTTGATGACGAAGGTATATAGGAATCACTCAATCTGTCCATTAAAATTATTTATACAGCAGCAAATCAAAACTCGTCACCCCAAGGTAGGAGTGGGTGTTCTAACCTCACTTATATTACAAGGAGGCTTGTGGTGATGACATTTACAAAACTACAAGAAAGAAACGCTGAACAGTAATCCCAGGCTGATATACTTCTCACTTTTGGGCATGATTTGGGCTTGTCGATTGGCTTGTCACTGTGTGTTTGGGAACGTGAATGCAAAATTGCATGTATGGAAATGTACATTAAAAAAAGCTAATAGAGGAATATTTGGCATGACTGACCCATCACGATGATGCCTTTTGGAATTACAGGTTTCTGCGTTTACAGTTCACTTGGTGAACAGTGATCTGATATGTCACTAATTGTGTAAAGCAGAACATTGCTGTCAGTTAATTACATTAGTCTTACAGCTGCCACTTTACTCTGTTTCAAGGTTTTAATGGGGGGGGGGGGGGGGGGGGGGGGGGGGTTTGCATCTGTGCCCCCATACACACAGTATTATAGTCCCCCAGTGCGTTTGTGCTGGTTTCATATCCCAGCAGTCCGGACAGTAAGCAAATTTTAAAGCCTTACAAACTACATTATTTTGACTTCCAATTGCTACCTTTACCCTCCCCAGCTCTTTCACGGAGTCACTCACACAGCTGTCAAAACCTTGGAAAGTGACTCGCTTATTTCTCTAGAATGTTATCTTAAAATAAACTGACGCTTTCAGGGGCAGCAATGCTTGAGGTTAAAAATCAGAGGGTAGACATCAACAAAACAAAAACACAGTAAAACTGGGGAAAAGAATGAACGGCAGACGCACCTATGCCATCTTGCGCCCTTATTTTGCAATAAATACCTAGCTATTTATATCATGATATGAAGCCTTTTTAATCATGTAGCAATTTATGCAGGTATTATTGTGGCTGGTATGATAATGGTAGGCTTCAGCCCCTACCCCAAAGCTCTACATTCAAGCCAGGTTGAAACCTTACCCACCCCATGATCAAACACAATGGCAACTATGGTAAGGGGGGAAAAAACTACCAAAGCAGACCTAGTGGAGGGGCATTCTACTTCGGTGATACTTGTAAAACATAAATGGTGCAGTTTTGAGGGTATGAAAGCCTTCAGCGTGTGTTTAAAGGACACATTGCACAGAATTCATAACTCAGATTATGGCTATTATAGGTCATGTGGTGATATACAGTGCATCCAGAAAGTATTCAGTGCTACACTTAATCCAAATGGATGAAATACTTTTTTTTTTTTTTTCTCAAATTCTACTCTTGACACCCCACAATGACAAAGTGAAGGGAACCAGGCACTGCTCATCACTGAGCCAATACCACCCTATCGTGAAGCATGGTGGTGGCAGCGTCATGCTGTGGGGAAGTTTTCCAGTAACAGGAATTGAGGCTAGTCAGACTAATCTTTGTTTTATTTCGCTTTATCTTAACTTTCCCAGCTAAATATTTACCTTTTTATGTTAAATGGACCTGTTATGGTCTTCTGAAACAGTTGATGTATTTTGTAAATTAGAAATGGCCGACGCTAACGAATTAGCATGTCTGTGGCGTTTTTCAATGTTAATGTTGGCATTAAGGTATTTGCATCTCGGCACATTTGTGTGCATTTGTTTTCTGTATAATTAATGGCTCAGCGTTTGTCGTAAAAGTCAAATGTATTAAAAATTGTAATTTTAAATTTTTTTTATATATTAATAGCAACAGCAATAATGGTAATGGCTAATAATGCTACAATACAATTTTAGAGACACACAAACAACCTGATAAAACACAACAGAAAAAATAAAACCAACTAACGAACATAAATATAGAAATGTTTCCTGTGACTCTTACACCTCCACTTCATCCCTTTTTAACCCCTTAACACCTGAATTTATATAGCTGTATATAAAAAATGTTTTGTGTGTGTCTTTGCCTTTAAGTAGATGGTAAATGTTGAGATTATTAATTTCACTTTTGCACAAAAAATAAATGGTAATTTTGGTAATGTTATAATAATTATAATGTTATGTTGCAAATTTTGAGACAACAGGCATACTGGTCAATTTGGTATGTTGCATATTTGAGTCAAATAGTATAGCATATATGTGACAATAGGCATTAAGGGGTTAATGATGATTTGTTGCGGACAAACCATATTTTCAATTTAATTTCTTCAGTGATTTCCTCCAGAACTATCTACCAAGCTAGAAAACTGCTGCATCCTAGTAAGAGCAGAATACTACTGGAATGAATAAGGAAAGTTTTTTTTTTTCTCACCAAATGGATGCTACACTCTCTGCAGTTGTCTGGAATAGTCCCAGATTGCATTTCAGAGCTTCAAGAATTCAAACATTTTCGTGTGGGTGGTGTTGGGGGGTAATTTTGGGTTGCAGTTTTTTTGTTTTTCACCACTTTCATTCCTGAATATGTCAATCATGAGTCACTTTTGTGTGGATTAAAGTCACTAACTGGGACTCCTGTCTTGTTGCGAGAATGAAACGAGAATTGTCCTCTGTTCACACAGCTCCAAACGCTGCGCGGCTCTCTACCAAGTCAAGTTAGAGCGATGGAGTCCAGTCGGAATTAATAACTTCAAAGTGTTTAAATCAAATGACACCTCTTTCCAAACGTTGTAATGCAAACAATCTGCAATTGACCAAAACTTTTTTTTCCTCCCAAAATGAGACATCCTGTGCTGTTGTGCAGCAGCCAGCTGAGCTCAGCCGGAGTGATGTTCATGCCTAAATGTCTGAAAGAAAATGTTTTTGACAAAAACTACAGATTGTATTTGTCTAGAGATCAAGGATCCAGTGACCAATTTAAAATGTTGACATAGAAAACCTATAAAGCCTACTTTTAGTACACAGAAAATTCACAAGAGGTATCGATAAGGGAATCAGAATGGTAAGCAGAATCGATAGCAATAAAATCTTATCAATACCCATCCCTACAATACACAACCTCAGAAATGGCTGTTTTTGAGGGTGTGTATTGGGAAAATGATTTTTTCTGTTGATTGCAGGCCCGCTGTTTCTGAGAAGCTGCGATGCAGCAGGTCACAGCGCAAGCTGTGAGGTAGTCTTCAAAGCACAAACAGCGCAATTTGTACATTAACATTAAAGATGTCAGTCATGAGACATCTTTGTGCTGATTAGTCATGAACTGGGACTGTTGTCTTGTTGCTGGCAAGAAACAAGAATATCCTCCATTCCTCACTGGAGTTTAGTGCACATGATGGTTCTCTGGGGTGAGCTTGACCCGCTTTACTGGTTCATAAACTGAAGCTCAGGTAAAGGAAATCATAATGACACCCTCTATTTTGTGGGACTAACTGCACAGCTCCAAATGCCACAGGGCTCTGCCTAGTAAATTTGGAAAGATGATTTCGGTCGGAATTAATAACTTCAAAGCAAATTGCCATTTTAAATCAAATCACACCTCTTTCCAAATGTTGGAATAGATGACAAACTACAATAGACAACCTTCTTATTTTGGGAAAAACAACAAAAAAAAAAGTCCATAGTTCTTCATGAATTGCTTTGTTCTTGATGTGCAACTGCCTGGCTGCAAGACCGCAGCTCAGAGGCTATAGAGTTTTATCTCATTAATACCTGAAAGGAAATGACTTTGACAAAAACTACATACTTTGTTTTTCTATTTTGTGTCCAGAGATAAAGGATCCAGTGACCAGTTTCATATTTATTTACCTTAAGACTCAATAAAATGTTGTTGATGTAGAAAACCTGCAAAGCCTACTTTTAGTACACAGAAAATTCACAGGAGGTATTAAGGGAATCATATCTGATCAATAAGCAGAATCGATAATGATATTGAGAAAATCAATCAATCAATTTTTTTATATAGCGCCAAATCACAACAAACAGTTGCCCCAAGGCGCCTTATATTGTAAGGCAAGGCCATACAATAATTATGTAAAACCCCAACGGTCAAAACGACCCCCTGTGAGCAAGCACTTGGCTACAGTGGGAAGGAAAAAACTCCCTTTTAACAGGAAGAAACCTCCAGCAGAACCAGGCTCAGGGAGGGGCAGTCTTCTGCTGGGACTGGTTGGGGCTGAGGGAGAGAACCAGGAAAAAGACATGCTGTGGAGGGGAGCAGAGATCGATCACTAATGATTAAATGCAGAGTGGTGCATACAGAGCAAAAAGAGAAAGAAACAGTGCATCATGGGAACCCCCCAGCAGTCTACGTCTATAGCAGCATAACTAAGGGATGGTTCAGGGTCACCTGATCCAGCCCTAACTATAAGCTTTAGCAAAAAGGAAAGTTTTAAGCCTAATCTTAAAAGTAGAGAGGGTGTCTGTCTCCCTGATCTGAATTGGGAGCTGGTTCCACAGAAGAGGAGCCTGAAAGCTGAAGGCTCTGCCTCCCATTCTACTCTTACAAACCCTAGGAACTACAAGTAAGCCTGCAGTCTGAGAGCGAAGCGCTCTATTGGGGTGATATGGTACTATGAGGTCCCTAAGATAAGATGGGACCTGATTATTCAAAACCTTATAAGTAAGAAGAATTTTAAATTCTATTCTAGAATTAACAGGAAGCCAATGAAGAGAGGCCAATATGGGTGAGATATGCTCTCTCCTTCTAGTCCCCGTCAGTACTCTACCTGCAGCATTTTGAATTAACTGAAGGCTTTTTAGGGAACTTTTAGGACAACCTGATAATAATGAATTACAGTAGTCCAGCCTAGAGGAAATAAATGCATGAATTACTTTTTCAGCATCACTCTGAGACAAGACCTTTCTGATTTCAGAGATATTGCGTAAATGCAAAAAAGCAGTCCTACATATTTGTTTAATATGCGCTTTGAATGACATATCCTGATCAAAAATGACTCCAAGATTTCTCACAGTATTACTAGAGGTCAGGGTAATGCCATCCAGAGTAAGGATCTGGTTAGACACCATGTTTCTAAGATTTGTGGGGCCAAGTACAATAACTTCAGTTTTATCTGAGTTTAAAAGCAGGAAATTAGAGGTCATCCATGTCTTTATGTCTGTAAGACAATCCTGCAGTTTAGCTAATTGGTGTGTGTCCTCTGGCTTCATGGATAGATAAAGCTGGGTATCATCTGCGTAACAATGAAAATTTAAGCAATACCGTCTAATAATACTGCCTAAGGGAAGCATGTATAAAGTGAATAAAATTGGTCCTAGCACAGAACCTTGTGGAACTCCATAATTAACTTTAGTCTGTGAAGAAGATTCCCCATTTACATGAACAAATTGTAATCTATTAGACAAATATGATTCAAACCACCGCAGCGCAGTGCCTTTAATACCTATGGCATGCTCTAATCTCTGTAATAAAATTTTATGGTCAACAGTATCAAAAGCAGCACTGAGGTCTAACAGAACAAGCACAGAGATGAGTCCACTGTCCGAGGCCATAAGATCATTTGTAACCTTCACTAATGCTGTTTCTGTACTATGATGAATTCTAAAACCTGACTGAAACTCTTCAAATAGACCATTCCTCTGCAGATGATCAGTTAGCTGTTTTACAACTACCTTTTCAAGAATTTTTGAGAGAAAAGGAAGGTTGGAGATTGGCCTATAATTAGCTAAGATAGCTGGGTCAAGTGATGGCTTTTTAAGTAATGGTTTAATTACTGCCACCTTAAAAGCCTGTGGTACATAGCCAACTAACAAAGATAGATTGATCATATTTAAGATCGAAGCATTAAATAATGGTAGGGCTTCCTTGAGCAGCCTGTTAGGAATGGGGTCTAATAAACATGTTGATGGTTTGGATGAAGTAACTAATGAAAATAACTCAGACAGAACAATCGGAGAGAGAGTCTAACCAAATACCGGCATCACTGAAAGCAGCCAAAGATAACGATATGTCTTTGGGATGGTTGAGTAATTTTTTCTCTAATAGTTAAAATTTTGTTAGCAAAGAAAGTCATGAAGTCATTACTAGTTAAAGTTAATGGAATACTCAGCTCAATAGAGCTCTGACTCTTTGTCAGCCTGGCTACAGTGCTGAAAAGAAACCTGGGGTTGTTCTTATTTTCTTCAATTAGTGATGAGTAGAAAGATGTCCTAGCTTTACGGAGGGCTTTTTTATAGAGCAACAGACTCTTTTTCCAGGCTAAGTGAAGATCTTCTAAGTTAGTGAGACGCCATTTCCTCTCCAACTTACGGGTTATCTGCTTTAAGCTACGAGTTTGTGAGTTATACCACGGAGTCAGGCACTTCTGATTTAAAGCTCTCTTTTTTAGAGGAGCTACAGCATCCAAAGTTGTCTTCAATGAGGATGTAAAACTATTGACGAGATACTCTATCTCACTTAGAGTTTAGGTAGCTACTCTGCACTGTGTTGGTATATGGCATTAGAGAACATAAAGAAGGAATCATAATGTGATCAGTACCCATCCCTGGTGCATTGGGTCATTGTCCTGATGAATAGTCTCCCAGAAAGATGAACAGTCACCCCAGTCAAGAGCGCTCTGGAGCAGGTTTTCATCCAGGATGTCTCTGTACATTGTTAGATTCATCTTTCCCTCAATCCCGATGAGTCTCCCAGTTCCTGCCACTGAAAAACATCCCTACAGCATGATGCTGCCATCACCAGGTTTCACTGTAGGGATGGTGCCTGGTTTCCTCCAAACATGACACCTAGCACTCACGCCAAGGAGTTCAAGCTTCATCTCATCAGACCATGAGAAACAAAATTCTCTCATCTGAGAGTCCTTTACCAAACTCAGGTGGTCTGCCATGTACCTTTTAACTGAGGGGCTTAGGTCCGGCCACTGTACCATACAGGCTTGATTAGTGGATTGCTGCAGAGATGGTTGTCCTTTGTGGATTTCTGACAGTGACCATTGGGTTCTTGGTTTCCTCCCTAAGGCCCTTCTCCCCCAATGATCAGTATAGATGGGCAGTCGGCTCTAGGAAGACCCCTGGTGGATCTGAACTTCATTTTCAGATGATGGAGGCGACTGTGCTTATTGGGACCTTCAAAGCAGCATTGTTGCAAACATTTCTGTACCATTCTTCAGATTTGTGCCTCATATCCTGGCTCCGAGGTCTATGCTTGGTTTGATCGCTGACATGCACAGTCGACTGTGAAACCTTATATATAGACAGTTTTGTGCCTTTCCAAATTATGTCCAGTCAACTGAATTTACACTGGGTGGACTCCAGTTAAGCTGTAGAAATATCTCAAGGATGATCAGTGAAAACACTATGCATCCAAGCACAATTTTGAGCTTCATGGCAAAAGCTGTGAATACATACTGTACATGCATGCAACTTCTCTCTTACCTCCGTCAATGAAATTGGAGGTTAAGATTTTGCCGCTTTTTGTCCGTTTGTGAACAGCCTGGAGCCCACAACCTTTCATGTAGTTATGAAGTTTGACATGAATATTCATATCTGGTAGGTAAGAATTGATTCAATTTTCAATGTCATAGGTCAAAGTCAAAGAATCTTGGAAAATTGAAAAAGTCCCTATCTTTAACATTGAACAAATTTGAAAACATTCATAACTGGCTAAAAAGATCAAATTTCTTTCATATTTGAGAGCATTATGTAGAATGGTATCCTTTATTGATTGACAACTTGTGATCTGGATTTTGGACATTTGAATTTAATATTGAAAAGCCAATTTAGTGTACATTTTGCACTACATCTCAATCAAAAGTGCTTCAATCACTGTCATATTTCTGTTATGGATTTACCTACACCACCAAAATTGGATGGAGGCTCCAATTTTATGCCAGTTTATCTTCCAGTTATCAGTCAGAAACCAAGTGCCAAAAAGCAGTGACAAATTGTGCACAATGTTCTGTGAAAATTATCTGAAATAATTCAGAAACTGAGTTGAAAGAAAAAATAAATAAAAAAAATTTTTGAATCAAGTGCATGAACTAAGTACATACTCCTGTCATTTGATCACATGTAATTTAGTTTATGAAGTCACTTCTAACAGAGCTTTGACATTACAATTTATTTTCCACAGTAAAATTTTGTGGAATTGGAAAATAGTGTTGGTGGAGGTTTGCGTTCTATGAGTGCAGTGCTCTAGTTTTTAATAAATTTGCAGTAGTCAAACTTATTGTCATTATGGGGTATAGATCATTTTGGATTAAGGCTGTAATGTAACAAAATGTCAAAAGTGAAGCACTGTGAACTTTATGGATGCACCCTGTGTGATGTCATGACTGTGATGACTATTAATGACTATTATGACTATTCATTTTGATGCAGTCATGTTTTTTTTTGTTTTTTTTTAACTAAAAGAATTAATAGGAGAGAAGTGTCGTCTCCTCTCTGTACAGAGCACTGATCTGTGCGGTGCGTGCACCACTCGTGCTACAAGCTGGTAGCCCATATCTCCTGAATATAATGTATTTCTGACTTTTTCCAAGCATCTGCTTGCAAGTCCACTGTTCTGAATGAATGCTGAGTCATCACTTTTGTATGAATGCTCAGATTCTTGGCTCCTAGTGTCATTGCATTTCCATTTTAAGATCCTAGTGTTGACTTTGAGAGCTTTGCATGGCCAGGCTCCCTCCTACGTTAGAGACCTGTTATGTCCCTACGCTCCCACTCGGAGCCTGAGGTCAGTGGTTCAGAACCTTCTGAGGGTCCATCATACCCACTTTAAGACCCGAGGAAATCGCTCTTTCCAGGCCGTTGCGCCAAGGCTCTGGAATGATCTCCCTTTGTTTCTTCGTTTGCTGAACTCTGTCAATGTTTTCAAGAACAAACTTAAAACCCATCTGTTTCTCCAGGCATTCAAACCTTAGTAGTGAGGGCTGTTTTATGACCACTGTGTGTGTCTTAGTGTTGGTTTTTTGTGATGTACATTGTCTTTTATTCTCAGAATTTTTATGTGTGTGTCTTTTGTGAAGCACCTTGTGACTTTTCTTGTCTGTGAAAGGTGCTATATAAATAAACATGACTTACTACTTACTAGATTCTTGATCTGATGTTGCAGTGTTCCTCTTGCGCCGGCTGTTGCTTTGGACTGATGCTGGCTGAGAAGTGCAGAGTAAAACTTTTTTCCAGAAATGCATGTGCAGATTCTCCGAGCAAGAGGCTTACTTGGCAATAAAGTGTCAACAACCATTGATCATGATCACATGCGCGGGTATACTTGGAGTCATGACTACTTCAGTGTTGTTAAATGACATGCAACATGTCCTTTTAAGGATTCATGTGAAAGTCAGTCTGTTCAGCTCATCTTTTTTCTTTGGGTCGTTACAGTGGATCCACTATGGATTTGCATGTTTATTTGGCACTGGTTTTACCCCAGATACCACTCTGATGCATGGAGCGACAGCAGGGGTGGCTTTGAACCAGGAACCTTCTGCTTCAGAAATGAGAGCCGCAAACACTCTGCATGTTTAAAAAAAAAAAAAAAAAAAAAAAAAAAAAAAAAAAAAAATGGACACAAAGATTTGTGTGTGTGTGTGTTGCATATAAGCTTTCTGGATGCTGTTAAGATTTGAATGTTTTGGGGGGGAAAAAAAGTCTTACTCTTTTTTGGCTTTTGAAAAGTGGAATGGAAACTTTCTTCTATTACAGATCACATGATTTGCATAAGTTGTCAGTGTGATTTTTCTAAAATGCATGATGCTGACTGAGACAGAGCTTGTTAAACCTCCATAAGAGATTACATTAGGGTAATGTTGCCTATTTAAAATATATACATTTAGCCGTTACCATTTGATTTGGTTCTTGTGAGATCCTTGCTAAAGTGACGGTTATTGCGAGACACAGAACCTAGCAGTCATATTCAGTCAGTTTATGAAAATTATTTAAATATTATGCTTTGACTGAGAAATCTCAACTTTTGCACAAATTGCTAATGGAAGCCCAGCTCTCGACACCCTCCACAAGAAGGGTAAGCCCCAAAAGCTCATTGCTGAATGGCCTGGCTGTTTGCAGACTGCTGTATCAAGGTACATTCATGGAAGGTTGACTAGAACAGAAAAATGTGGCAGGAAAAGAGGGACAAGCAACAGAGATAACAGACAATCTGGATGAGCTGAATGCTGCTGCCAAAACAACCCGGGCTTCCATAACACCTCAGCAGTGCCACAGGCTGATGACCTCCATGCCAGGCAACATTGATGCAGTTGTTGGTCTTTTGGCTGCCCCTGTTTTAGGTCATGGTCACCACAGCTGATCCAATGCAGAGGTACATTGGAGTTTGGCCTGGATGCCCTTCCTGATGCATCTCTAGTTCTACCTGTAGAAAGACACACAGCCCTTGGTCTTCCTAAGAGGTCTCCATCCAAGTACTAATCAGGACCTACATATCTTGAGATCTGAGGGGTTCAGGCATATGGAGTAGACTGGCTGCACAGAGCATTGATGCAGTACTTTATGCAAAAGTAACCAACCGAGTGCATAAATTGAACCTTTTTTTTTTTTAAGATGTCTGCCATTCATTTATTCTCTTTGAAGCTTTATGCTGGAATTATCAATTTTTTTTTTCTTTAGTTCATATAGTGCCTTGCAAAAGTATTAGGCCCTTTGTATTTCACACATTTTAATTTGTTAATGCCATTTCAAATATGAAAAGTAAAGCAGGTTTCTCAATATAAACATTTCTAAAAATATCTTCCTTACCTAAAAGATATATCCTGAGATGCACTGGGACACATCTTCAGTGATGTTCCAGAGCTCATCGGACATTTCGGGTCTTTCATCATCATACACCCTCCCTCCGGTGATCTAGCCAGGGTTGATCAGACCCTGGCTTGTGTCCCAGTAGCATTTGCCCACAGATCGCTCCTCCTGATCCAAAGCCATCTGGAGGCTCTCTGCTGCATAGTGAGCAGCTAGCAAAACACCTACACCCCACTTCAATGGGCTTGCAGCATGCTTTCCAACCTCTTCTTTGGCATTGCTCGACCAGCTCCTGGTACTTTGATCGCTTACACTCACTTGCCTCCTCTATGCAATCCTCCCAGGGAACTGTTAGCTCAGTCAATGGCATCTGCCTTGAGGAAACTGACGAGAGCACAATGTCTGGCCTCAAAGCAGTTTTTTGCAACATGGTCTGGGAACTTGAGCTGTTTGTTCAAATCCACTCATAGATCCCACTCCACAGCTGAGGTGAGAAGGCTGGCTGCAGGTTCAGGGTGCGACTGTGGCTGCTCTCCAGCCCTGACGAAGGTGATGCTCCTTTTGCCTAGTTGTTGCTTGGTGCTGTTTTTATCCACTGCTTTAGAAAGAGTCTCTGCAACAGACTTCAGCACCTGGTCGTGCCGGTATCGGCCCTCTTCCAAGGCTATCGAGCAGCTGCTCAGAATGTGTTCCAGAGAGCCTCTCGTGCAGCACAGCGCACAAGCCGGAGAGTCACCCATGCCCCAGAGGTGGAGATTGGATGGGCTGGGCAGGACATAAGTGGCTCGAACCATGAAGCTGATCAAATCTATTTTATTTATATAGCACCAAATCACAACAGTTGCCCCAAGGCACTTTATATTGTAAGGCAAAGCCATACAGTAATTACGGAAAAACCCCAAAGGTCAAAATGACCCCCTGTGAGCAAGCACTTGGCGACAGTGGGAAGGAAAAACTCCCTTTTAACAGGAAGAAACCTCCAGCAAAACCAGGCTCAGGGAGGGGCAGTCTTCTGCTGGGACTGGTTGGGGCTGAGGGAGAGAACCAGGAAAAAGACATGCTGTGGAGGGGAGCAGAGATCAGTCACTAATGATTAAATGCAGAGTGGTGCATACAGAGCAAAAAGAGAAAAACACTCAGTGCATCATGGGAACCCCCCAGCAGTCTAAGTCTATAACAGCATAACTAAGGGATGGTTCAGGGTCACCTGATCCAGCCCTAACTATAAGCTTTAGCAAAAAGGAAAGTTTTAAGCCTAATCTTAAAAGTAGAGAGTGTGTCTGTCTCCCTGATCCAAATTGGGAGCTGGTTCCAGAGGAGAGGAGCCTGAAAGCTGAAGGCTCTGCCTCCCATTCTACTCTTACAAACCCTAGGAACTACAAGTAAGCCTGCAGTCTGAGAGCGAAGCGCTCTATTAGGGTGATATGGTACCATGAGGTCCCTAAGATAAGATGGGACCTGATTATTCAAAACCTTATAAGTAAAAAGAAGAATTTTAAATTCTATTCTAGAACTAACAGGAAGCCAATGAAGAGAGGCCAATATGGGTGAGATATGCTCTCTCCTTCTAGTCCCTGTCAGTACTCTAGCTGCAGCATTTTGAATTAACTGAAGGCTTTTCAGGGAACTTTTAGGACAACCTGATAATAATGAATTACAATAGTCCAGCCTAGAGGAAATAAATGCATGAATTAGTTTTTCAGCATCACTCTGAGACAAGACCTTTCTAATTTTAGAGATATTGCGCAAATGCAAAAAAGTAGTCCTACATATTTGTTTAATATGCGCATTGAATGACATATCCTGATCAAAAATGACTCCAAGATTTCTCACAGTATTACTAGAGGTCAGGGTAATGCCATCCAGAGTAAGGATCTGGTTAGACACCATGTTTCTAAGATTTGTGGGGCCAAGTACAATAACTTCAGTTTTGAGTTTAAAAGCAGGAAATTAGAGGTCAGCCATGTCTTTGTAAGACAATCCTGCAGTTTAGCTAATTGGTGTGTGTCCTCTGGCTTCATGGATAGATAAAGCTGGGTATCATCTGCGTAACAATGAAAATTTAAGCAATGCTGTATAATAATACTGCCTAAGGGAAGCATGTATAAAGTGAATAAAATTGGTCCTAGCACAGAACTTTGTGGAACTCCATAATTAACCTTAGTCTGTGAAGATTCCCCATTTACATGAACAAATTGTAATGTATTAGATAAATATGATTCAAACCAACGCAGTGCCTTTAATACCTATGGCATGCTCTAACCTCTGTAATAAAATTTTATGGTCAACAGTATCAAAAGCAGCACTGAGGTCTAACAGAACAAAGATGAGTCCACTGTCTGAGGCCATAAGATCATTTGTAACCTTTACTAATGCTTTTTCTGTACTATGATGAATTCTAAACCCTGACTGAAACTCTTCAAATAGACCATTCCTCTGCAGATGATCAGTTAGCTGTTTTACAACTACCCTTTCAAGAATTTTTGAGAGAAAAGGAAGGTTGGAGATTGGCCTATAATTAGCTAAGAGAGCTGGGTCAAGTGATGGCTTTTTAAGTAATGGTTTAATTACTGCCTCCTTAAAAGCCTGTGGTACATAGCCAACTAATAAAGATAGATTGATCATATTTAAGATCGAAGCATTAGTTAATGGTAGGGCTTCTTTGAGCAGCCTGTTAGGAATGGGGTCTAATATACATGTTGATGGTTTGGAGGAAGTAACTAATGAAAATAACTCAAACAGAACAATCGGAGAGAGAGTCTAACCAAATACCGGCATCACTGAAAGCAGCCAAAGAGAACGATATGTCTTTGGGATGGTTATGAGTAATTTTTTCTCTAATAGTTAGAATTTTATTAGCAAAGAAAGTCATGAAGTCATTACTAGTTAAAGGAATACTCGGCTCAATAGAGCTCTGACTCTTTGTCAGCCTGGCTACAGTGCTGAAAAGAAATCTGGGGTTGTTCTTATTTTCTTCAATTAGTAATGAGTAGTAAGATGTCCTAGCTTTACGGAGGGCTTTTTTATAGAGCAACAGACTTTTTCCAGGCTAAGTGAAGATCTTCTAAATTAGTGAGACGCCATTTCCTCTCCAACTTATGGGTTATCTGCTTTAAGCTGCGAGTTTGTGAGTTATACCACGGAGTCAGGCACTTCTGATTTGAGACTCTTTTTCAGAGGAGCTACAGCATCCACAGTTGTCCTCAATGAGGATATAAAACTATTGATGAGATAATCTATCTCACTCAGAGTTTAGGTAGCTACTCTGCCCTGTGTTGGTATATGGCATTGGAGAACATAAAGAAGGAATCATATCCTTAAACCTAGTTACAGCGCTTTCTGAAAGACTTCAACTGTAATGAAACTTATTCCCCACTGCTGGGTAGTCCATCAGAGTAAATGTAAATGTTAAGAAATGATCAGACAGAAGGGAGTTTTCAGGGAATACTGTTAAGTCTTCAATTTCCATACCATAATTCAGAACAAGATCTAAGGTATGATTAAAGTGGTGGGTGGACTCATTTACATTTTCAGCAAAGCCATTCGAGTCTAACAATAGATTAAATTCAGTGTTGAGGCTGTCATTCTCAGCATCTGTGTGGATGTTAAAATCGCCCACTATAATTATCTTATCTGAGCTAAGCACTAAGTCGGACAAAAGGTCTGAAAATTCACAGAGAAACTCACAGTAACGACCAGGTGGATGATAGATAACAACAAATAAAACTGGTTTTTGGGACTTCCAATTTGGATGGACAAGACTAAGAGTCAAGCTTTCAAATGAATTAAAGCTCTGTCTGGGTTTTTGATTAATTAATAACCTGGAGTGGAAGATTGCTGCTAATCCTCGGCCCGTGCTACAAGCGTTCTGACCGTTAGTTTAAATAAGTCAACACCGCCGAATCACACTAACATATTCATCCTGCTCACACGCAGGATCTTCCGTAGGATTCCAAGAAGCTCCGGACAGTGTTTGTACACCTTGTAGGGTACTCCACTGGGTCCTGGAGCTGATCTTGCTCTGGCTGCAGTCACTACCTCTTGGATTTCCTTCCAGGTGGGCTCAGAGGTGATGAAATCAACAGTGGGAGATGGCATGTCCAACAAGGCACTTTGAGGCCCTAGCTCATACTCTCTTTCAGGGTCGCTCAGGTTGCTTTCCAGGAACTGGTCTAGCTCTTCCTTGGAGCAAACGAGCTGCCCACTGTGCTTCTGCCCCACCAGCTGTTTGGTGAATCTGAATGGATCAGCTATGAATGCAGTTCATTTCCTGGCTCACTCTCTCCTCCGTCTCCTGTGCCATTCAGCTCTTCGCAGGGTCATGAGTTTCTTCCTGATGATGTTCCGAAGCTCAGCTAGTGGTGGTTTCTCCTCCTCTGTTGCTACCTTGTACTGCCTAGCCAGGGCCCGCAGCTTTCCGCAGATGGTGGATCTTTTCAGCCTTTCAGTTTTTAATGTAGTCAGGTCAACTGGACTTGCACTCCTCCACACCAAACCCCTCTGTTCTAAAGGTGACAGTGATGGTTGTCATGGTCTGGAGCCGCCTGTCAGCATCCCCTTTTGCTGTTGTGTCAATGATTCTGGCTGCGTCCACATCGAATTGGTGCCACACTCTGTGCTGACTCGCTGCCGGCCACTTGATGTGTGGCTGTTGAAATACTTTGCTGGTGGCTGGAGAGCTTGTCACTTGGAGGTTCTGGGCTCTGTGGGGTGTCTCCCGGCCGGGCTCCTTCGTCGTGTCCCAGGACTGAGTCCTGTGCGCTGTGCCGCACTCTCCTGGACCAACCATTTCATTTGGCCCTGATGAATCTTCAGGCCACGCTCGTTTTTGCAGATCTTGCCGCAAATGCATGTTTTGGCTGTCATTGTTAAGCTGTTTGCCAGTCGTCAACGATGCATCTGTCCTGTTGGGGAACCCCCCCCCCCCCGGGTTTCCCTGGGGTATTTCTCAGTAGGTCATTCGTTAGCATAGTTGGGTTTCTCCCTCATGGAAGATGCGAGTTGGGATGCTACTCCGTCCCGCCCCAGTTGCCGTCTCTTCAGTTGTCACCAGACTACTCCTGGTTGTCTCCCAGCCTGTTCCTGGGTGTCACTGGCTATGCCAGTTTAAGATAACCAAAAGATACATCCTGAGATGCACTGGGACACATCTTCAGTGACGTTCCAGAGTGCATAATCGTTTTTATTGCCAGTTTGTTTTTGTTTTTTTTGACAAGTCGGGATGGATAGATGAACATTTCAAAGTCACTAAATATGTCTTGGACTTTATTTACATTAATTACGAAGAAATACAAACAGTATGGCACTCTA
This sequence comes from Thalassophryne amazonica, assembly GCF_902500255.1. Taxonomy (NCBI): domain Eukaryota; kingdom Metazoa; phylum Chordata; class Actinopteri; order Batrachoidiformes; family Batrachoididae; genus Thalassophryne; species Thalassophryne amazonica. The sequence continues at coordinate 115,915,769 of NC_047104.1, read as the reverse complement.
TGGTAAATCTGTGAGAAGCAGTAGTCCTCAAAAACTGAGTGACTGTGCAAGAAGAAGAGTGAGGAAAGCCACCGAGACACCAACACAACCCAGATGAAGATATAGGCTTATGTGGCTTTGACTGGAGAAATTGTGCATCACCAGTTATACAGCTTAATGATAAAGTGGTATAGAGGAGGATTGTCTTAAAAAAAGACCTAGAAGTTTAGCTACAAATTGCCAGAAGGTACATCTGAGATGCAAGCCTAGATTTGATCTGTTTTGGTGAAAGAATATCCTTCTCCACTCTACTCCACTATGAAGCGAAGAGTGGTGATGCAAAATGCAAAGCTTGTACTATGCACAATTTCTTCAATCACAGCCACATATGTCTATAACTTCTTCTGGGTTGTCTTGGTGACTTTCCTCACTCTTCTCCTTCGTGCGTAGTCACTCAGTTTTTGAGAACTATCTACCCCACACAGATTTACCATAGAGTGCCATTCTGTTTGTATTGCTTCATAATTGATGTAAATAAAGTCCACAACATATTCAGTGACTTGGAAATGTTCGTGTCCATCCCCTGACTTGTCTGAAGAAAACTGGCAATAAAACTGATTATGTACAGGTATTATACCAAAAGGGCCCATACTTATGCAACCCATCATGTTGGCTTTTACATGTTTAATTAATTTATATCAAGTTGTAGAGATCTGCTTTGAGTTGGCGTTTGAAGATAATTTTAGACATTTTTATATTGAGAAGCATGATTTATTTTATTTTAAATGGAATAAACAAATTAAAATATGTGAATTACCAAGGGGCCAAATACTTCACTGTATGTAATGAGTAATAATTCACTTATTCACTTTCTGAAATAACTGACAAAAAAATTGAACTTGAGCATGATTTGGTGTGTGTAAAATAATCACTGGTGAGTTGCAGTAGATGTTTTAAACACAGTTACCATGATATTGCTAATAAACCAATACATGTTTGGACGTGTAGTGAGGGGAATAATTTGATTTTGTTTTTCCTTAGGAAGTGACTGGAAAATCCTTTGGGAGCAACGACTTCCGTGCTGCTTTAGAGAATGGAGTCTTGCTTTGCGAGTGAGTAATGTGCCTAATCTTATGAAAGTTCAACCATAATTCATCTGTTTTGTGTTGTATGTGTGGGTTCATTTGTGTGTAATTTTGATATTTGTACTTCATAATGACTAAAGTAAATGAAGTCTCTCCCTCTCCAAAAAAAAAAAAAACTGTTCAGTGACTTGGAAATTTTAATGTCTCTCCCCTAACTTGTCTAACAAGAACCAGTTGTGAAAATGCTAATTTTGTTATTACTGTGAAGTGTTTGTGATAACAAAATTTTTGAAATGGTTATTGTGAAATTTGTTGAACTGTTTAAATTCAGTATGAAAATCTACAAGACAAACACATCTTGAATGTATCATTTCAACACAGTTATGGTGGTGTACAGAGGCAAAATTACTGTTTGGTTATTGGGTGTTGAAGACCAAACATTTTGTAGTAATGGGCAGTATTATTGCACTTGACTGCACCTCATTTTAAAGGCCAGTGCATCCATGAGCAGATTTAGTATTGTCACACAGATGACACGGTGTGTGTGTGTGTGTGTGTTTATATTAATGAAAAAATAAAACTGAGTGGGTAAAATAGCAGTGAATCATACTTAATGTCTATGTACTACATGCTTACCACAGTCCTTGCAAGTTTGTGAATTTGAAAGGGGGAGAGTGAACAAAAACAAGGCCTTTGAAAAACTGACCTAAATCCATCTGGGATTTGGAAAGTGCTTGAATTTGTCTGTGCAAGACAGATTTTTTTTTTTTCTGTGATTGAGTGCAGAAATTGATACCTAAATAATGATCACCTATTTACTGGACTCTCCCCACTTGTAGTTTGATCAACCAGTTGAAACCTGGCATCATCAAAAAACTGAACAGGCTTTCTACTCCCATTGCTGGACTGGTGAGTATTAAACTTGATCCGTTTTGCCTAATACGAGGTCTGTTAGAAAAGTATCCGACCTTTTTATTTTTTTCAAAAACCTGATGGATTTGAATCACGTTTGCATGAGCCAACCTTGAACCTTTGTGCGTATGCGTGATTTTTTTTTTTTTTCACGCCTGTCGGTTGCGTCATTTGCTTGTAAGCAGCCTTTGTGTGAGGACGTGCAGTGCGCTCGGCGGATTTTCATTTCAAGGAAAATGGCGGAGCGACTGGAGCAGCACGACTGCATCACATTTTGCCACAAACTGGGCAATAACCAGGTGGAAACCATTCGGATTATTCATATGGCTTTCGGTGACGATCCTCTGGGCATCACACAGATTAAGGAGCGGTACAACCGGTTTAAAGGCGGCCGCACAACGGTGGAGGGCGCGCCGCGCTCCGATCGGCATCAACAAGCTGAAACGACCGGATCATTTCCAAAGTGAACACTGTGGTGATGTGGGACCGTCGTGTGATTATCCGAGAAATTGCAGAAGAGGTGGACATCAGCACTTTTTCAACACATTCCACTGTGAAAGATTTTGCCATGAAAAGAGTGGCGGTGAAATTCATCGGCACGAAGCTGATGGCGCAGCAACAGCGCCTCCGTGTTGAAGTTTCACAGGACATGTTGTAACATGCCCAGCTCATCAACCATTCAGACGGCTTTCGGTGGCTTTTCAGTCGTGTGACTATCGAGAAATTGTGGACAAGCTGGACATGTCAGGGCATGTTACAACATGTCCTGTGAGGCTGCCACTCTTTTAATGGCAAAATCTTGTTTCACAGTGGAATGTGCTGAAAAAGTGCTGATGTCCACTTCTTCCGCAGTTTCTTGGATAATTACACGACGGTCCCACATCACCACAGTGTTCATTTTGGAAATGATCTGGTCGTTTCAGCGTGTTGATGCCGATCGGAGCACGACGCACCCTCCACTGTTGTGCAGACGTCTTTAAACCAGTTATACCGCTCCTTAATCTGTGTGATGCTCAGAGGATCATCACTGAAAGCCATCTGAATAATCCGAATGGTTTCCACCTGGCTGTGGCCCAGTTTGTGGCAAAATTTGATAGTCGCGCTGCTCCAATCGTTTGCCATTTCCTTGCAAAGAAAAAATGAGACTCCACCCATCCTCACACAAAGGCTGCTTACAAGCAAATGACGCAACTGACAGGCGTGAAAAAAAATCATGCATGCGCACGAAGGTTCGAGGTTGGCTCATGCAAGCACACATGACTCAAATCCATCAGCTTTTTGAAAAAAATAAAAAGGTCAGATACTTTTCTAACAGACCCCGTATGCAAGATCTACCCACCCCTTTTTCAGTGTTGGAAAACAGTTTTATTTTGAAAACTGCATCAGTGGGTTTTGCTAATTGATTAGTTGGACATCTGTTTGCGCATGTATGACAAGGGTAACTCTACAGTAATGGAGTTATCATTGTTAATGGTAAGCTCAGTATGGCCAGATTGCTACCATAGATTTGCCATAATCGGCGTAGACTCTAAAGGTCCTTTCGCACATACCTTGTTTGGTCTGGACCTTCGGACTTAGCAGTTTGGTTGAAACAAAACTGACATGAAAGCTGTCTCATATCATGGTCCAGACCAAAATTTAGGTGACTAGTGGTGGTTAGTGAGCCTGTTTCTAGATCACAAGGTTCCTGGTGTAATACCACCTATGCCCATTCTCCATGTAATGGGAGTTTCATCAGGAAGGACATCAGTGCAAAACTTATCAAATCAGATCCGTCTCTGATCTGTTGTCTGTTTCACATATCCTTTCTTTTCTTATTGCACATAGCATATTTCTCCTCCAGCTTAACAAAACCTTTGAAATTATCAACACTTGTCAGCAGTTTCATTATGACATTGTTTCTTGATGAAACATACATATATATGTGGCTTGATCTTGGTATAGAGAAGTTACATGATGCAGTTTAAATAAATGCATACTCAACAAAAATAGAAACTTAACACTTTTCACTCTATTTTCATGAGTTGGTGTGTGTGTGTGTGTAAAACTAAAGTTCAATGTTAAACTAAATGTACTTTTATTCAGTTGATGTATATATTACATGATGAATTTAGTCCTAAATCTACTTATACTCTAGAGAGAAAAGTATATAATTAGACTATGAAAAAGGCATCTGTTGACAGGAAGCTTGACACGTTTATTGTGGTTTCCTGTTATAGTTGCCGAGCATGGTGCCACAGTTCTAATTATCTTGAAACTACTAATCAGTATGATACTCACCTTGTGAATCTGAAAAGATTTTGGTGAATAGCTGATTTTTAGCCTTCAAGGTCTCTCAGTGGGAGCATACAATTAATACTGTAAAACAACTACCCAAAATGATACAGGGGCATGATTGATTGTAATGTTCCTTTTGGGGGTGTGCTAGATGAATAGCTCAGTCACTTGTTCTGCAAGGAGATGCAGAGCAACAGCACGTGATCTCTCAGAAGACTATGCTAAGCATGCTGTTTTAATTGAGGAAAGCTCTATTATAACAGGGGTTCTCAGTCCCAATCTTCAGGGATTCTTTCTCTGCCCACACCTGATTGGCTAAATCTGATGTCTGCTTATTGCTGCACACACCTGACTGGGCAAATGAGTTGTGGTTAGTGCCAAGGGACATGAAGAAGAAAAAAACTACATTCGCATGACTCGACAGCATGATTGAGACCTACAGTAAGGTGCTGAGGTCAGCAAAGCTGTATGGTGGTGACTCGTGGGCAGCAAAGGGAGCACAGCAGAAGCTGAGTGTGGTGGAATGGGAATCTTGCAGTGGGTGCATCACCTAATGCAGCACTGAATAAGAGACAACTGGTGGAACAACAAAAGAAAAATCAAATCAATTTCATTTATATAGTGCCAAATCACAGCAAACAGTTGCCCCAAGGCACTTCATATTGCAAGGCAAAGCCATACAATAATTACAGAAAAACCCCATCTGTCAAAATGACCCCCTGTGAGCAAGCACTTAGCGACAGTGGGAAGGAAAAACTCCCTTTTAACAGGAAGAAACCTCCAGCAGAACCAGGCTCAGGGAGGGGCAGTCTTCTGCTGGGACTGGTTGGGGCTGAGGGAGAGAACCAGGAAAAAGACATGCTGTGGAGGGGAGCAGAGATCAATCACTAATGATTAAATGCAGAGTGGTGCATACAGAGCAAAAAGAGAAAGAAACACTCAGTGCATCATAGGAACCCCCCAGCAGTCTAAGTCTATAACAGCATAACTAAGGGATGGTTCAGGGTCACCTGATCCAGCCCCAACTATAAGCTTTAGCAAAAAGGAAAGTTTTAAGCCTAATCTTAAAAGTAGAGAGTGTGTCTGTCTCCCTGATCCAAATTGGGAGCTGGTTCCAGAGGAGAGGAGCCTGAAAGCTGAAGGCTCTGCCTCCCATTCTACTCTTACAAACCCTAGGAACTACAAGTAAGCCTGCAGTCTGAGAGCGAAGCACTCTATTGGGGTGATATGGTACTATGAGGTCCCTAAGATAAGATGGGACCTGATTATTCAAAACCTTATAAGTAAGAAGAAGAATTTTAAATTCTATTCTAGAATTAACAGGAAGCCAATGAAGAGAAGCCAATATGGGTGAGATATGCTCTCTCCTTCTAGTCCCTCTCAGTACTCTAGCTGCAACATTTTGAATTAACTGAAGGCTTTTCACTGAACTTTTAGGACAACCTGATAATGAATTACAGTAGTCCAGCCTAGAGAAAATAAATGCATGAATTAGTTTTTCAGCATCACTCTGAGACAAGATCTTTCTAATTTTAGAGATATTGCGCAAATGCAAAAAAGCAGTCCTACATATTTGTTTAATATGCACATTGAATGACATATCCTGATCAAAAATGACTCCAAGATTTCTCACAGTATTACTAGAGGTCAGGGTAATGCCATCCAGAGTAAGGATCTGGTTAGACACCATGTTTCTAAGATTTGTGGGGCCAAGTACAATAACTTCAGTTTCATCTGAGTTTAAAAGCAGGAAATTAGAGGTCATCCATGTCTTTGTCTGTAAGACAATCCTGCAGTTTAGCTAATTGGTGTGTGTCCTCTGGCTTCATGGATAGATAAAGCTGAGTATCATCTGCGTAACAATGAAAATTTAAGCAATGCTGTCTAATACTGCCTAAGGGAAGCATGTATAAATTGAATAAAATTGGTCCTAGCACAGAACCTTGTGGAACTCCATAATTAACCTTAGTCTGTGAAGAAGATTCCCCATTTACATGAACAAATTGTAATCTATTGGATAAATATGACTCAAACCAGCGCAGTGCCTTTAATACCTATGGCATGCTCTAATCTCTAATAAAATTTTATGGCCAACAGTATCAAACGCAGCACTGAGGTCTAACAGAACAAGCACAGAGATGAGTCCACTGTCTGAGGCCATAAGATCATTTGTAACCTTCACTAATGCTGTTTCTGTACTATGATGAATTCTAAACCCTGACTGAAACTCTTCAAATAGACCATTCCTCTGCAGATGATCAGTTAGCTGTTTTACAACTACCCTTTCAAGAATGTTTGAGAGAAAAGGAAGGTTGGAGATTGGCCTATAATTAGCTAAGATAGCTGGGTGAAGTGATGGCTTTTTAAGTAATGGTAATGAGGGGATGGCAGGGGGAGAGTAGCTGCAGAGAGGTGTGTAAGACTACAACTCTGCTTCCTGGTCCCAACCCTGGATAGTCACGGTTTGGAGGATTTAAGAAAATTGGCCAGATTTCTAGAAATGAGAGCTGCTCCATCCAAAGTGGGATGGATGCCGTCTCTCCTAACAAGACCAGGTTTTCCCCAGAAGCTTTGCCAATTATCTATGAAGCCCACCTCATTTTTTTTCGACACCACTCAGACAGCCAGCAATTCAAGGAGAACATGCGGCTAAACATGTCACTCCCGGTCCGATTGGGGAGGGGCCCAGAGAAAACTACAGAGTCCGACATTGTTTTTGCAAAGTTACACACCGATTCAATATTAATTTTAGTGACCGCAGATTGGCGTAATCGGGTGTCATTACTGCTGACGTGAATTACAATCTTACCAAATTTACGCTTAGCCTTAGCCAGCAGTTTCAAATTTCCTTAAATGTCGCGTGCTCTGGCCCCCGGAAGACAATTGACTGTGGTTGCTGGTGTCGCTAACTTCCCATTTCTCAAAACAGTCGCCAATAACCAGAGTTTGATCCTCAGCGGGTGTGTCGCCGAGTGGGGAAAAACGGTTAAAGATGTGAACGTGTTGGCGGTGTACACGGGGCTTCTGTTTAGGACTACTCTTCCGCCTCAGTCACCCAGTCGGCCTGCTTTCCCGGCTGCTCGGGGTCTGCCGGGAGGGAACTAACAGCGGCTAAGCTACCTTGGTCTGCACCGACTACAGGGGCCTGGCTAGCTGTAGGATTTTCCAAGGTGCGGAGACGAGTCTCCAATTCGCCCAGCCTGGCCTCCAAACCTACGCATAAGCTACACTTATTACAAGTACCATTACTGCTAAAGGAGGCCGAGGAATAACTAAACATTTCACACCCAGAGCAGAAAAGTGCGGGAGAGACAGGAGAAGCCGCCATGCTAAACTGGCTAAGAGCTAGTAGCTGCGCTAAGCTAGCGGATTCCTAAAAACACGCAAAGTGAATAATGTGTAAATAATTTAGAGGTGATTAAGCAGAGGGAGTGCTTTAGTTACGGCACATGAAGATTACACTGTGAAACAAATCATTATCTAGTTAACTAGATCAATCTAACTTCGCAGATTACACAGCTAACAGATACAGCAAAACACCACTGCTCCGGAACAGGAAGTGATACAATACCGCAGTGAGAGCCAACCAACCTGTGTGCCAAAAATGTACATTAAAGTACCAGAAAGTAGTTTAGAGTTCACATGCATAATGAGAATACATTCATTTAAAAAAAAAAACCTAAAGACTGAATCTGATGTGGCTGCAAACTGTGCAGGAAGCCAAACAGCCTGAATGGGATGGTGGTGTAGTACCAGGCTCTGTGATGAAGACTGAACAAAAACCAAGGCCTTACACAAGAAGAAAACTAGAGCACTGCTCTCAGAGCGCAAAGCTCCGCCAACACTAGTTTCCAATTCCATAAAGTTGTACCTTGGAAAAAATTTAAGTGTCAAAGTCCTGTTAGAAGTGGATTTTCATAAGATAATTAGATGTGATCAAATGCCAGGAGTGTATATTTAGTTCATGCACTTGAATCAAAGTCCCCCCCCCCCCAACTTTTTTTGGTTTCTGAATTCCATTTCAGATCATTTTCACAGAACATTTATCTTTGCTATGCGCAATTTGTCGTTGCTGTTTGGCACTTAATTTCTGACTAATAACTGGAAGATAAACAGGTATAAAACTGGAACCTCCATCCAATTTTGGTGGTGTAGGTAAATCCATAACAGAAAAATGAGAATGATTGAGGCACTTTTGATTGAGATATAATGCAAAATATACAATAAAATGGGCTTTTCAATATTAAATTGAAATGTCCACAAAATTCGGACCAGATCTGGGTCAAACTTTGTCAGATGATAGTGAGAGCCAGTTTACACCTCACTTTCAAATGTGTGTGTGATTGGGGCACGTTTAAGATATAATGTAAAATATACATTAAGTGCAGTGTTCAATGTTAAATTTAAATGGCCACAAAATCTGGATCAGATCCGGATCAAACTTTGTCAGTCGACAAAGGATACCATCCTTCATAAAGGTGTCAAATATTAAAGAAATTTGATTTTTTTTTTTTGATCATGAATTTTTGAAAATTTGTTCAATGTTAGGGGATTTTCCTGGCTTTGACCTATGACCTTGAAACTTCGTTGGCAGAGGTAATTAGGAATTTAAAGAAGCATAAATGGAGCTTAGGTTGTACTCTGTTCTTTATCACGGGAAAAATAAGGAAACCTCAAGATGAAGAACAAAGGAGGAATTTGTCTTCTGGGACAGACGTACAGTGGCGTTCCATGTGTAGTCGGCAGGTTGCAGACCTGCTAAAATGACTATAGATATTACAACCAAGGACTATAATGCAGCTGGCTGACAAAGGCAGATCCCAGTGAATTATAGTCTTCAACCAGTAGGCCATAGGCTAGCGTTTCTACCATGATGTTTCGTTCCAATATCATGGGTAATAGAATCTCTTTACATATTCAGAAAATATATCACAATAATGCTTCGATAAAGTTTCCACATGCGGAAATCATGCAGTTATTTTGCGATTTGATCTTTAAATTTGAACTACTTTTTCTGTCGCGACAAGTGTGTGAAGCGTCTCTGACCCAGTTTTGACCAATCAGTGCATCGCGATTACTACACGTCAGTAAGTTGGTTTGCTTGTAAACAAAGATGGCGGTGCCCTGTAGAAAGCAGCGGCGTGGATCGCACAATCAAGATGAAAATCCAGAAATTCCTACTTGTTATATGCATATTTTGGATAACTGTAGCGAGAAAACCTGTGTCCCAACTCAAGCAAGATGGGAGACATTCAGGAAGATCGCCAAAGAGTGGTTATCACTGAAAGGGAGAGAGCAATGTTGTGTTGCCGATCGTGCACACGTTGGACAGCGAGTATAATGAACTGGAAACCCTACCCCACTACCATCCCTCGTGTTACAAACGTTTCAGACAAAAGACAGCTGTTCTATGCTAAGGAAAGACAAGAAAAACAGAAATCAGGTGGTTCTGGTAAGCTGGTTTGCAGTCATATTTTATTTTGTGAAAAACTTTCTTGTGTGTGAATGAATGAAAAGTCAATAGAGGCCTACAATGAAAGAGCTAATGAATGAAAACTGAATGAATAATATGATGAATGGCATTCAAAATAGATAAATTAATCTAATGACTAGATCATTTTGAATGAATGGGTAGGCTGGCCCAAGGCTGCCTAGGTAGTCTATTTATTAGGGGCCTATATTAGTACTTGTATAGTAAATTTCTTCCAACAAACACAACAAATCCAATTTTGGAGAGCCAGCAGACTGTCCTGGTTAGACTCAGTTTTAAATTTTACATACGTAGGCCTTGCTAAGTAATTATACAGTTGTATGGCTGACAGGAAATTATACAAAACAAATTACATGTAGGCCTCATTAATGTACATGCATGTTTATTACTGATCAGTAAAAAGGCGTCCAGTTAGGCCCTATTCATTATTCTTGGCAGTGGTATAGGTTAATTCCTGCAGGATCCCTGTCCAAGCTTCAGTTCAATTAAACTAATATTGAAATTCTATTTTCAGTGTGTGTTGGTCCTTCGCCAAAGAGATTATGCTCAAAAAGTGAAATCCACAGTTCTTCAGCAGTTCTACCTGAAGTCTGTTTGATCTGCAAGAAAATGGAAAATGATGTTACAGTCAAGGGGAAAAGAGTTAAGGATAAGTTAGCCAAAGCAGAAACAAAGTTGTGGTAGGTGTCCATTTCATTTTGATGACATAGAAAAATTTCTTTGGTGTAAATCATCCAACCTGAATAGCACCGAATTGTGTGGTTGCAAGAACTGTAAGAATGTGTCCAGAGTAGCTGACCAAGAGGACATTCCTGATAAGTGATGATGATTGATCAGTTTAGACTTCATTAATTTGATAAACTTACATTATAAGTATTGGTTATATCTTTCATTTGATTGAGCCTAATTGACATTGTTAGCTGATATATTTTTATTGAACCCCTGTACCACAAAATTTAACTTATTTAATCATCGATCAGTTTGGATTTTATTCATTCGACAAAAGTTATATAACTATTATGAGTGTTCATTTCTTTCAAATTTGCCTGCCTAATATTGATATTGAACATGTTAGCTGATAGATCTATACTGTTTTGCATCCAAAATATATAAATTTAGCTGATTTTATTACTTTTTGATATGATACTGAATTGAAAATAGTTTTAGTAATATTCTACTCAATGAGCAAGGTAGTTTGTGTGAAATTGTTATGTAGTGCAACAGATAACATAACAATTGTGCACTATATGAAGAAAGCATGAAACTTTTACCAGTGTTAGTTCATAGCATTGACTTTAATTTTAGATGTGGAGGTAAGCTGAATTTGACCTCTGAGGACTGAGGTCATTGACCTCATATACCATTAAACGCATGGATTTGCCTGCTGCTGTAACAATAGAAGTGCTGTTTAAAGATGTTGCATCTAAATAGTGATGTCTCAATCCCTCACAACCTATTACTACAAACACTGGAGAGTTTTGAACTGCATAGAGTGAGGTCAATGACCTCTGAAAAGTAAAAATTCACTTGAAATAGGTAGAAAAATAGTTAAATACACTTTATTTCTGACGATGTGGAAGCCAGCTGTAAAATTTCAAAACAATTGATCATACAGGTCCAAAACGTTTCTTCAATTTCCAGCAACTGGATTTTGATCTCAGCAGTCTCCTGAACAGAAGCACAGTGCAGTGAACTTGAGTGCTGCCTTGGTGCACTTGCAGCATCTGGTGCACCCCTTCTTGCAGCCGCAGTGGATTAGTTCATGGCAGGATCTTGCTGCTTCTGGGAGGGTGGTCCACAAAGGCTACCATCCAGTCATGTCCTTTGTCCAGCCCCAGTCAGATGGGTCCAGTAGTTCAGGTTCTGGAACTAATGACACATCAAGCTTGCTAGCTACCAGGCCAACATCTGGAACTAATGACTGGTTCCAGATGTTGGCCTGGTAGCTAGCATGCTTGATGTGTTGCACGAGAGCTGCCTGGGTGGGAGGAATGTTCTCCAGAGTTCTGGCCTTGTGTGCAAAAAGCTGTTTCCTGGCATCATTGACCTCCATGATGTCACTGGTGCGGTCGTACATGAGCACCACGAACCTCTCAAGCAGTGACATTGACTCCTCACTGACCTCTTGTGGCATGGCTGCAAGCTCACTAAAAGCACTGGTCACCTCTGGGAAAGCCTTCCACGTTTCCCATGCAGTTTTCTTTCCTCTACCAGAGAACGCCGATACAGTATCGCATCCTGTCAGAGCATGGAAGATGGGAAGAGTTGAAAACTCTCGGATCCATTGTTGACACGAGATCATGAACAGGTATGCACCGAAGGCTGGACCCAGTACCGAGAGAAATCCACAACTCATCTGCTTTGATCTTGTCAAATAAAGCAACAGCGACTACCAGGACATCAGTGTCAACTGTGCGAATGGTCACCTTCTTGCATCCTTTCAGGACAGCGTCTGCCACATGGAGAAGTAAGCGGGTGTCGGCCTCCTCATGAGAACATGGGGCAAGGTTGGACAGGTTAGACATTGCAGGAAAGCAGAGAACATCGGCCCCACATGTTGCGTACAGCTCCTTACCATCTTCCAGGGGACCACGAGTGGATTCCCGTGAGAGGAAACTGAACAATACGGTTTTATTTTTATCTACACGAAGAAAGTCCTTCCAGTTCTTTGGAATCACAGCAGGCGGGGTGACTCTTCTCTTTGTACCCTTTCCCCTCTTCTGTCTTGTTGTTCCCTTCAGACTGTTGGGTAGGTATACATCCCAGACGAGGTCGATGCGGTCAGTCTTCTTGAGCTGAGTAGAGATGTAGGGTGCAAACACTGTCTGCATACTCCTGGAAGGTCTTGGATGTTCCTGGGTTCAACATCTGAACTACAGCGGCACCATCAATGACTGTAGCATCAGTGACGGGTGCATGGCTGTTTTCAGGCAGGTTTGACTCCAGACAGTGTAGCAAATCCACTTTCACCCCAAGCCGCATTTTTCCTCCAGATGAGAGCTGGTGGGACTGCCTGCTTCTCGTGTGAGAAGAATTGGTCAAGATCACCATCTCGTGTTTGACAGGAGATGTACAGCCTCAAGAATAAATCAGTCACTCTTGAGTGCAGCAGTCTGCTCTTTCTGTTTTGACTGAATCTTGACTGGTTGTCGGCTGAACAGGGACAGCTTGTTCTTGGGCAGTGTTTCTGTGATGGGTTTCGTGCACAGTTCCAGCCTTTCTTCCTCAAACTTGTTGTACTGCTACTCGCCGACTGATTCGACCTTCTTCACAGTGTCTGCCACTGCAGCATCCATGACATCTCTAGTATCAATGACTAGATCTTCACTGTCTTCTAGGAATGGATTCCCCATTTCTTCCAGTACAGCCACGAGACTTCTGACATCCTTTTTAAAGGCTATCTGCACTCCAGGGTGCTGGTCATGATGGAGGTCTCAAGTGTCCTTGGTGCTGTTTTGCGTTCCTGTTGCCTGCTCTTCAAATTCTGTTGTTATCCTGGCAATTTCAGGCCCTGCCACCATCCATCGCCTGAGTGCAGAGGGGTTGCCTGTCAGCCCAGTTGCTCCACCAGATCCTTTGACCAAGGCATTGTTCTGTTCATAGCACTGGTCAATTGTACCACAAAGTTCCCAGACTCGAATTCTGCCAGGATGTCTGGGTGCTTGTCTCCAAGGGTCATCATGTCTTGAATATGTATGGACAGCCATCTTGAGTAGTGGGTGTGATCTAAGGCGAACATCCAAGGCATGACCTGTGTCAGGGATTCCACATAGAGCTGAAAATTCCCTTCACGAAGACATCTGATGTATCTAAGTAAGAGAAGCTCCAGTGACAGGGTCTTGAGCCAGTAGTTGAAGTGCACACTGTTCCTGGACCTCTGCATGCACCACTCTTCAAAAGGCTGCATGGTGTTGTCATCATCATTGGATGTGGAGTTTCCCTGATATGCTTGGCGAAGTAGTATATACAGGCTGGCCGCTGTGACCTGGTGGGTGTGGTGTGTCTTGGTAACATGGGTGGCTCGAATGAAGGAATCGGCTGTTCCGGAGCTTGCAATGTCAGCCTGCACTAAGGCATTGGTCCAACTGCTGTCTTCCAGCCAGTCTCCCAGCAGCTAGAATGAAACATTGGAAAATGCAGTTGTAGAACTGGCATGTTACATTTACAGCAACAAGAGTGTAGGCCTACAAGCATTGGAATAGGCAGATTTTGTCTGTTACTTCCACATAATGTTTTACCTTCAGGACACCCATCTCAATGTGTAGGCTGACAAACATAAAGTGATCCCCTCCATGGGTAGCTGGCCAGGTCCGCTGGATCTCTTTGAGGATAGCAAAGAGTGGTTGGTCAGCTGTAAGGACAGGCACTTGACCAGGGTTAAGGTGCTGAACTGCTGCCTTGGTGATGTCCATGGAGTGCCGTAACATCGCCACTGAATAGGCGCTGTCGACGAACAGAGGCAACAAGTCATGTATTGCTGGTGGTGGGGTGACTGTTTGTTGGGCGTGAGCATGGTAGGCAGACCAGGAAATCCAGTCATCCACACTCTGCTTCTCAAGAGCTGCTTTCACTGTGTTGAGCCACCCATACTCTACTTCTGCAGCAGCTGCAGCAGCCATGAGATTGGGTGGTCTGACAGGACCTTGCACAGCAGGTGCTGTGAAGTTCTTCGTATTCAGAGCAGCTGGTGGTACACTTGTATAGGCTGATGGGAGAGGTGCTACTGACTTGGAAGATCTCTCTTGATTGAGCACAAGTACTCCGCAATCCAGGCCACCATGTGTGTTTGATGGGTGTTGGGTAAGAGATATTGCGGTCCCATGAAATGAATCCTTGGCTGTGGCAGAGCTTGGGTTGTGATCGATATTGTCCATTGCTGCTGTTGTGAAGAGCCTTTGACGCAACTTTGACGGACACACGGCGTCTTCTATCCTGAAGCACTGACACGCCATCAGCAATGTCTGATGTCAGCTGTAGCAGCCTGTCATAGGATACACACAGTCCCAAACTGTGGAGTATGTCAACCAACCCTCCACTCCTGGTGACTGCATGGATCTTCATAGAGGTAGAGGGGCAGAGGCATCTCCCTATTGCGGTTATGGCGTACTGAGCCGGAGGACTCCTTCCTTGCATGTTTGACACTGAACACCGACAAGGCTGCAGTTGTGGTGGTTGTCTGAACCAGCTCAGTTTGATGTTTGCTTCGTCCAGTATCATGTTGACCAGAGCTAGGACTGATGGCGGGCCCAGCATCCTTCTGGCAGTCTGGCTGGAAAGACCCATCAAATGAGAAGCCGGTCTCAAACATCTCCCTGTGTACCACCTGTGCTGCTCGCACTAAATGCATAGCGTCACTGTCATGATCACAGGCCTTCCTCAAGGCTTGTCCAATGTCCTTCTGGAAGGTCAGAAGGGTGTCTCTTCACTCTGAATATGACCTGAGATCAGGAAGCTCTGAAAGCAGCCTCTTCTTCAGTCTGGTGGTGTGAATCTGGCTCGCCACAGTGACCCCAAGCTGCTGCAGCCCGACCTTGTACAGCTTAGCTATGTCTGTGAGTTTGAAGACTGGGGCACTTCCCTCATCACTACACATGTCCTCCATGAATACAACTAGCTCTGCAAAGGCTATACCATGTAGGCGATCATGCTGTCCGTCATCATCCTTAAGTGCAGCGTGTCTGGCTCTGTTATACAGTGCACACAAACGTGTTGATATTTAGCCTCAATGGCTATCATGTCTCCTGCAGAAAGCTTGGCTAGCAAAGCGGTGTCCTCAAGGTCACGGGCACACCTACGTTCTTGTCCAACTGTTTGGTGGCTGCTTCATGTAAGCCTGCAGAACCAGCAGGCTTGTCACAGAAAAAAACATGTGGGCTCTGTGGACTTTGGACACGTGAGCAGATCGTGTGTGGACAGCTGGATAACTACTAGTTTGTTGGCCAGTAGATTCTGCTCGGCTTTGCTGGTTGAACATTTTCTTGTTGAACCTCAGGCGACATTTCTTGTGCCATTGAGCACTGTGTGCTCTCAAGGTGGCTTCCACACCATCGCCATCATCCAGTCTCTCTATCCTGAGATCCATTGGCATGTGCTGAAGTTCCTGGAACTAAAGAAGGTCCTCTGCCAATGATGCATAGCTGCTCCCGGCGGGTCCCTTGGTTGATCTGAGCAGGCACTGCAAAGATTCGCCTGTTTCTGCTTGGCACAAAACACAAAGTTCCCAGTTAGTACTTAAAGCTTGTTTGGGCTGTTTAGATCCAGAAGGCATGTTGGGATCCACTAGGATATGACGCTTTGCCATGATGACAAGGGGAAAAGCCGTCACTAGTCTAGGCTAATTCTGTTAAGATTAGTTTATGGCAGTATCTACAATTAGACCAACTAGCATTTGTAGATCAGGGAAATCAGAAAGAAGGAAATCCTGCAACAAACACAATGCATTAGAACCAACCACCACATAGAGGATAACCAACCACCTGCACAGTGACTAAGCAATGCAATCTCAGTGGGATATTTCTACACTACTGTAACAGTAGACTACGTCATGCAAAATAGCCGATTTTGTTTGTATAAACCGCATTTACCTTATTTGTAGATCTACAAAGTATAAGGTAATTGTAGTTTATAAGCTAGTTGCAGTTTCAAAACAGTCTTGGACACTCCCATGAGCAGCCATGTGTTTTACATTTTCATTCCAGAATGGCAAAACACACCAGGTGGACCTGTTCTGATTGGAGTTGTATCAGTATACACCAGGTGGCACTTCATATTTTGCACAGAGCTGAATGGGGCATTGACTATAAAATGCAGACATATTTTATTAGAAAAGATACAAAGAAACACATTTTGACAGTGTAACTATCAAGTTGTAATCAAAGGGTGTAAAAATGTCAATATTTTGGCGCTCTGAGGTCAGTGACCTCTCACTGTCCTCAGAGGTCAAATCCAGCTTACCTCCACATCTAAAATTAAAGTCAATGTTATGAACTAACACTGGTAAAAATTTCATGCTTTCTTCATAACGTGCACAATTGTTCTCATATTAGAGCTTATCCGCTACACTAATGTTGCTTGTTGATTTTGTACATATATTTCCCATGTTTATATATTTTTAGAAAATTAATCTTGGGGTCTTTACTCGAGAAATTAAAAAATGTTGAGAACTTATATAGAGCAATTTCTGTTATCTATTTAATCTAATCTGAAATGTTGTATGTGTAAAATTAGGCCAGTACTTATTTCCATGGCAGCAAAATCTCTGAATTGTTTTTAAAATAAGATCACTTTACAACAAGCACTTTTGTCTGCCTAATTTTCCACATATACAATATTTGTAGGATTGTCTATATGCCTCGTAAGTTTCAAGTGGCCTCATTATTTTTTGAGATAATGGTTAAAAATACTTTCAGAGGCCAAAATTCCAAATTTTCAGAAATCTCCCAACTTCAGAAGGCGATTTATGACTAACTGCAGAGAGCCTGCTTGTGAAACTTTTTGTGGACAAAGTTTAACTATTTAACTTAAAGAAAACCACAATAGAAAGTATTTCCCATGATATTGGGACAGAAGTCAAATTTTAAGCTCTTCCTGAGAGCTAGCCTATGGCCTACGAGGACTTGGACCAAAAAATGTTTGCACAAACGTGTTACCAAACAAGGCAAGTTTGGTTAAATTTGCATTCATGGAAAAGCATTTGTCTGTCCAAAAAAAAGTTAAATATTCCATAACATTATGTTGTAGAGCCAGACCTGTTTTTCCCTCAAACAAAGCTATTTATTGGTCTCATTTAATCATGTTCTTTCTCTGGCCCTAAAGTCTTCAAGTTTTTTATATTTTCTAGGATAATGTGAACGCATTCCTTAAAGCCTGTGACAAGCTGGGTCTAAATGAATCACAGTTGTTTCACACTGGGGACCTACAGGACCTGTCGACTCGTGTGACACTCAGGTATGCATGTCCTCACAACACATGCAGGGATTAAAGTTCTCTGGCGCTACAAGGGATTTCCGTCAATTGGGCTGCCAAAAGGCGGTATTTGCACTGACACTGTGCTATATAATTTTTAACGCATCCCTGGGATACATGCACGCCACATTCAAAAACAGATTTTTAGAATTACATCTTTTTCTCAGCGAGTCAGCTGTGGATGTTCCTCTGTGTCCTGTCTGCAATCTGCAGGAGGAGAAGGGGGGGCGGTGTCAAGAGCAGAGTGCAAAGTTTTACAAACATTTTTAAACTTTTTTTTTTGTCTTTCAAAGTCTGGTCTGAGTGTCTTGGTAGTCCAGGGCCGCATGTACAGACTTGCATGGATTTCCTGCTACAACATGGCGTACGCCAAAACCTAGAAACTAGCATCTTTATCAAAGAATGCATAGGCATGGATCCACGCACGTTCCCTTTGTACATCCCACTGAATGTGGAATTGAGCGGTGGAACCAAACTCCTCCCCGGCCACGCCCCATTTAAAAATGCAATTTCATGTAAACAAGCCCTTTGAGCAGGGATTCGCATCAGTAAACATGAACACAAATTATACTACACATGACTGGAAATTACGTGGAGACATGCAGGGAGATTATTTGGTACGCTGTTAAACGTATTAATCACCAAAATTGGAAAAATGTTCATGGGAGCTACAGAGTGTCTGCGGCATGCAGAACAGTGTACACACACTGACGTTAAAGTGAGACGCGTCTCTGCTGACAGTGACATTCACGTTTATTGACAAATATGGAACACAGGAAGCCTGTTAAGCTCTGCAGCTCACCATCAAGCAAAAATAATAAAACACACTTTTGAATGCACACATGCCCAAATGTGCCCGCGCTGGTTTTCATTCGGAACAATTACACAAATAAGCTATTTAACCACCAAGCAGCCTCTCGTTGCGCGCTGTGCCAGCCTCCAGCCTGATGCGCGCGCCACAAGTGAATTGAACATTGATGGAATGAAAATGTTTTCCTACAAAAACTAATTCATCATACAGTGGTGGAGATATAGCAATATGTGTGCAGTCAGTCACATTAGGGAAACCAGCTCACTGCAAAATGCGCTGTAATGTTGGAATGTACCTGGATGACATTCGGATGATTGCGTTCGACACAGCTGGCATGGCTCGGTGCGAGGTTGACTGGCACACGCCTGACCGATCAGCCAGCTCACGCTGGAATGCCCCTGATGCCAGGAAGCCCAGCGTGGTCAACACCTGTGGGCGCAGACGACTCTGCCTACTTGCCGTATTGCGCTCTGGACCGACCGAAGTTCTGTGCACTCCTCCATAACACTGGCCTTGGGAATCAAAATCAGTTTAAGAGCAAATTATCATTTGTAAGTAAATACTTGCATACCCTGAATACATGCTCACCTCGGATTGTACCATTTGCAAGGTTTTCTGATGCTGTTGGTGCCATTTTATGCATCACTTTGCATATGCCTTTATGTCCACCCATATAATTGCAAACGTGGGTGTGTTAAGCCCCTGTCAGTGGCGTATTTGTAGAGCTGCTCATTACAGCGTATCGTCTACGCTGCAATGAGCAGCTCGCCGCCCACTTCACGTGGAGTTTTTTCTCAATGCGCAGCAGTGTGTTGAGGGCTATGCACGTAGGACGGAAGAAATTACACGTTTAATTTTCTTTGGCATACAGCACAGCATGGAGCCTTCACGTGAGTACACACAGCGCCATGCTACTGTCCACTATTGTGAGCCCGCCCACCCTGCAACATGGTACTGTACGCCATTTCACATCTCCCTGTTCTTCTGGAGCTATAAATACTGCAAGATTGTTGCTTCACTTCATCATACTGGACTCATATGAGGACTGTTCACCGTGTCACAAAGCTGACTGTTGTCGTTTCATTTAAGCGCTGTCTCTCGCTCTCTCTGTCTCTGTCTGTCTGTGTCCAGTCAGAGCTGTGACTCTTTAAAATAAATGCGCACTCGCTGCATGTCTGTGCCATCATCAGACAACCAGATCGATCAGGTCTGGTCAAATCAGCGGACCTGATTGGAGCAGCCGGAGGTTTAAAAGTTTAACGAGTCACAGCGTTTCGTTCAGGGCAGCCTTTACCACAGCCAGACTCAGCAGCATCTGTACACAATGAAAGTGATCCGCCAAGACAAAATAATGTTAAATGACTGTTTTTGAGCCACACCATGCAGTAGAGAGCGCACTTCCACAGAGGCAGAAAATAGCACTGAACTGGTGCGGCATGGCACACGTGACTGTGTGCACACATTAAAATGCGACCACACGCAGCTGCAAGTATGAACGAACACTGAAAAAGGCTGAACATGCGCGTATTTCGGGCATATTTAAATGAAATACAACGCCGCAATGAGCAGCTCTACGAATACACCAATGTGACAGGGGCTTCCAGTGTTCATCAGTGTTAAATGTTCATCACTCTGACTTCGTTTTCACACTAACTGTTCACTGCGTAACCTCTGTTGGCGGTGGCACAATAGCTGTAGAAACATGCGTATGCCAGCCAGGATTTTTGCGTGACGCACTGCACATTTCCACGGTCCTTTCACTTTTGATACATCTGCATGTTAGCGTGGAGAACGAGCGTACGCCACGTTTTTGTGTGTATGCACAGTTTGTACGTGAGGCCCCTCCCACTCCTTATACATTGAACTACTCTACATCAGTGCAGTTCTGGGTGACTGTCTTCTGTAAATTCTATGTAATACTACAAATAAGGAAATTTTGCTAGTTCATTTAATTGTCTATCTCTTGGCACCTGAAACGGAAGCAGATGTGGGTATTTTTTAGCAGCAGAAATCTGTACAATTCATTGATGTTGCTAGACTGCAGTGAGGTAATTTACTTGTGTAAAATGTTAAATTGTCTTTATTTTAGGCGAGATGAAAGCAATAGAAGACTGAAAAATGTAAGTAACAGCACTCAACTGAAAACTCATTATGGACACTTTTCTTTTATAATCCCATGAATGTTTTTAATTAAAATCCAATTTGAATATTGTGAAAGTTTTGTGTGGTACAAAGGCATTAAAAAAAATCTAGTTTCTTCCTTGATGTACAGAACATGCTGTACCACAGCATGAAAGTATTAAGACCATGGTAAATATCTTGTGTTAAAAATCTCTGGTTGTTGCACTGTGTAAATGTTACAAAGTGATGTACACAGTTAAAATATTGGCAGGTCTTCAATCCTAGACAAAACTCAGGCTGCATGCTGTGATTGGAAGGTTATATTACCTTTGCAATATGGTAAATGTGTAGGCTCATTTCTATTTTTCTGGCCATGAAAGCTTTTGCAAATTCTTAATTGAAGTAAAAGGTATACGACAATTGTTTTTTCTGTTTTCACAAAATTATTAAAATACATGAGCATGTTGATTGGGTAGCATTTATAAAATAGGTAGCTGACATTTTTCAAGGGTGGTAATAAATTAAACAAAGCTTGTATGAGTTGGAATGATGTGTGATTTCAGAATGGTTTTTAGAACCTTAGACCTCAGTTTTTAGAAGAGAAACTCAACCCTTTTATTTCCTGTTAATTTACTGTCTTAATGTAGTTTTAAATTGTTTGTTTGTTGCCATATACACACAATTTTATTTTAACTTTTATTTTGCCATTTGATTTTTTTTTTTTTTTTTTTTAAATGGACCACAATGGAAATAAGTGTCTTCACTTTCTTGTGTCATCCATGTATTTTTAACATTTACGATTATATTATGTACTTAAATTGAACTTGCTAGATAAAATCATTCACTCCACTCACACTTATACAGGTGACTTACCACCCTTATATTAAAGGTGCGTAGGTTTGGTGGAATGGCATGAGAGTTCAAAAGTAAACATCCATTGTTCACTGTTGGCTAATATCTGTAGCTTCTCCAAAAATTAGTCGTATCATTGCTCTGTTTTGGTGCAACTCATCCTTGACCCATAAGCACACCAAACAGCAAATGTCAGCTGTCCATTTTGTCTGTGATCGAAGTTGCGCGGACAGCTGCTGTAAGCAGATGCTTTTAATTTGACAAGACGGTGGCTGACATTAAAACCACTACATATTTCACCCACGGTACCAACATGAGCCTTAACTCAATAGTAAGAGCTGCATAACACTTAACTAAACTGATTAAACCAATTGAACTATAAAAACCTAGTAAATCAATAACACATTGTTAAACTAACATGAACCACAATAACAAACTCCCATGGTGCATTGCAGCACAATATCCATTTTTGCTCATTAGCTAACACTGCTAATTTCTCCAAAAATATTTGTCCTGTCCACTTTGTTTTCACATCATTGATCCTTTACCAAAAATACGTAAGCATACCCAACGTCAAATGTCTCCCCAGTTTTTGAAGCCATACACACAGAGGCCACTTGGCTATTATAATAAAGATGTTGGTGATCACTTCAGTTGCTGATAATCCATTTACTTGACAGGTGTGTCTTATCAAAATGCTGATTAAACAGCATGTTTGTTGCACAGATGTTTCTTGGTCTAGTCATAATAAAAGGTTGGGGATACACCAGTCACCCTACAAATAAGGTGAGGAGCTCGGCCATCTGTGAGGAGCTTGGAGTAGAGCCCCTGCTCCTTCACGTTGAAAGGAGCTAGCTGAGGTAGTTCAGGCATCTGGTAAGGATGCCCCCTGGGTGCCTCCGTAGGGAGGTGTTCCAGACACGTTTATCTGGGAGGAGACCTTTGGAAAGACCCAGGATTATCTGAAGAGATTATATATCCACACTGGCCTGGAAGCACCTCTGTATCACCCATTCAGAGGTGGTTTATGTGGCCCGGAAAGGGAAGTTTGGGGTCCCCTGATAGAGCTGTTGCCACTGTAACCTGATCACAGATAAGCGGTTGAAGATGAGTATTTCCTTTTGTCTGGGGGTGTCATTTGACTTTCACCTACACCACCCCACAGTTTCCTGTGGTATTGCTCTATTTCATTGCTAAACTTCTAGAAAATTAACAAAACAAAAGAAAGGAACCTAGATTGTGAACAGAAGGCTCTGTCTATCTATATTTAATTAATCTTTATTTAATCTAGATTTATTGGAATGTAAATGGACTTTGAGTATTGATATAGTTTGTGAGTTGCTCTACTGACATGCATCAGTGTGCACTCTTGGTATTTTCTGTGGCTCTAGGTTTGAGGTTTTTATCTGTACAGCCTCATTTTCTCACACAATAGCTGACACAAACTCTGTAATGTTTCCATTGGTTAGTGAACTCTTTCTTTGATTCTGGAGGAGCATTCTTTGAATTAAGCAATTGGGTCAGTTTATACTCATTGAAATCCAGTTTGCATTCTAGTCTCCAACCAGATGCACTCTGTGGTCATGTGTGTAAGGAAAGTAATAGCTTTCATTTGATAAGTGGGCTGTTTGCTGCAATCACCTGTAATGGAGAGAAAAGATGCAGACATTTTTTACAACACATGACTTTTTCTTGATGTTGAGCAGTTTTTATACCCTGGGTTACTCCACCATATCTGTTCTCATGAGGGCTAGAAGTCGTGCTAACCTTCAAACTGCTCATGCTCAAAGCATGTTTCTCATAGTAAATACTACTACTGCTCTGGGGGGGGGTGTCATTTCATTAGGTACACTTTGTTTGTATATGGTTGAACCCCCTGTTATGAAATAGAGGGGTATAGTAATCGGCATGTCCATCACTTGTTCGTGCGATATCTCAAGAACCAGTTGACAAATTTCATTCATATATAGCCTAAGGGTAGAATTCGGTCATTCCTGGCACTTTGTAGTCCTGATTTTTGTGCCTCAGGAGGAATATGTCATCTCCTGATGACTTTCGTTTGCTTTAGTCCAGCAGGCATGAGAATTGTTATACCAGGAAACATTTTTCCAATCTTTTTTCCTTGCAATTCTGAACCCATGTGGTGAACCAAGTGTAGGTGACACAATATGTAATGCTCCCCCCCCCCCCCCCCCCCCCGAGTATTTAAGACTAAAATTAAACAGTTGAAATTTATCCTTTCCTGGTGCGTAGTTAGTGAAGAGATAAATATTCGGACTTTGAACTGCATGCCACAAAAAAAACAAAACAGGAACTTCTTGGCGAGTCCCGACATTTGAGAAGGAGGAAGTGACATCAGCATGAGAACCATTATCTTAATAGTCAAATCAGTTTTATTTATATAGCGCCAAATCACAACAAACAGTTGACCCAAGGCGCTTTATATTGTAAGGCAAAGCCATACAGTAATTACGGAAAAACCCCAACGGTCAAAACGACCCCCTGTGAGCAAGCACTTGGCGACAGTGGGAAAGAAAAACTCCCTTTTTAACAGGAAGAAACCTCCAGCAGAACCAGGCTCAGGGAGGGGCAGTCTTCTGCTGGGACTGGTTGGGGCTGAGGGAGAGAACCAGGAAAAAGACATGCTGTGGAGGGGAGCAGAGATCAGTCACTAATGATTAAATGCAGAGTGGTGCATACAGAGCAAAAAGAGAAAGAAACACTCATGGGAACCCCCCTGCAGTCTAAGTCTATAGCAGCATAACTAAGGGATGGTTCAGGGTCACCTGATCCAGCCCTAACTATAAGCTTTAGCAAAAAGGAAAGTTTTAAGCCTAATCTTAAAAGTAGAGAGGGTGTCTGTCTCCCTGATCTGAATTGGGAGCTGGTTCCAGAGGAGAGGAGCCTGAAAGCTGAAGGCTCTGCCTCCCATTCTACTCTTACCCTAGGAACTACAAGTAAGCCTGCAGTCTGAGAGCGAAGCGCTGTATTGGGGTGATATGGTACTATGAAGTCCCTAAGATAAGATGGGACCTGATTATTCAAAACCTTATAAGTAAGAAGAAGAATTTTAAATTATATTCTAGAATTAACAGGAAGCCAATGAAGAGAGGCCAATATGGGTGAGATATGCTCTCTCCTTCTAGTCCCTGTCAGTACTCTAGCTGCAGCATTTTGAATTAACTGAAGGCTTTTCAGGGAACTTTCAGGACAACCTGATAATAATGAATTACAATAGTCCAGCCTAGAGGAAATAAATGCATGAATTAGTTTTTCAGCATCACTCTGAGACGAGACCTTTCTAATTTTAGAGATATTGCGCAAATGCAAAAAAGCAGTCCTACATATTTGTTTAATATGCACATTGAATGACATATCCTGATCAAAAATGACTCCAAGATTTCTCACAGTATTACTAGAGGTCAGGGTAATGCCTTCCAGAGTAAAGATCTGGTTAGACGCCATGTTTCTAAGATTTGTGGGGCCAAGTACAATAACTTCAGTTTTATCTGAGTTTAAAAGCAAGAAATTAGAGGTCATTCATGTCTTTGTCTGAAAGACAATCCTGCAGTTTAGCTAATTGATGTGTGTCCTCTGGCTTCATGGATAGATAAAGCTGGGTATCATCTGCGTAACAATGAAAATTTAAGCAATGCTGTCTAATACTGCCTAAGGGAAGCATGTATAAAGTGAATAAAAAACTGATACTTTTCTAACAGACCTCGTATTTTAAAAATAACTGTTTTCAGTCCCTCGTGTCATGTCTCATATTTGAAATGTATGTACCTTTGTCAAATAAAAAATACACACTTCCTCATTTTTCTGATGTAAAGGATAGTAAAACAAACTTTTTTTTTTAATCAGTCGATTATGACCACAGAGCTGGGGGAAAAAATCTTATCTCCTGCATGCCAAAATCAGCTGCATTTATTTATTTTATAATCACCATTCTCTGTTCTGAACTGTGCCAATATCGTCACTGTCAGACTGAAGGTTTTCCTCCATGGTTTCTTCTCCCTCATTGTGGTCTAAATAAGGCTCAAAACCATAATGCTGTGTCCTCCACAGCTGCTTCAGAGAAACCTTCAGACTGGACTTAAAAAAAAAAAAAAAAAAAAAAAAAAAGCTCCACACTAGAAACACACACTCTACACTGTGTGTTTACAGTTGGGCTTGAATCAGGTGCTGTTCTCATGAGGACATGGTGACAATATGGCCACAGCTGAGGGCTGAAAAAGCGCAGGCTTCAGACAGCCGTTTCTTATCCTTCACCTGCGCGCTTATCATATTTAAATTTATTTTTCAATTTATTTTCATTTATATAGTGCCAAATCACAACAAGGTCGCCTCAAGGCGCTTCACACAAGTAAGGTCTAACCTTGCCAACCCTCCAAGCAATAGTGATAAGGAAGAACTCCTGAGGAAGAAACCTCAAGCAGACCAGACTCAAAGGGTGACCCTCTGTTTGGGCCATGTTACAGACACAAATTACAAAAGTCAGTGAACAGTTTTATATGCGAGTAGCAGAACCTCAAAATCTGATCTCACCGGGACAGGAAGCCAGTGAAGAGATGCCAAAATGGGTGTAATGTGATCAACCTTTCTGCTTCATGTCAAATGTCTGGTGGCACCCTTTTGAACCAGTTGGAGAGTGGTAAACCAGAAAATAGATAATTGCAGTAGTCAATCTAGAAGAGACAAATGCATGAATTAGGGTCTCGGCATCAGCCATAGACAGGATGGGGCAAATCTTCGCTATATTTCACAGGTGGAAAAAGGACTCCTAATGTCTCTAATGTGGAGGTCAAAGGACAACATAGGATCAAAAATTACCCCAAGGTTCCTCACTTTGTCAGTGTGATGTATGGCACTTGAGCCTTGGCCAAGCGTTAACTGAGTTGTAGGTAGCAGACACGGAATCTTTGATATTGCTAGAATAACCAATGGGCCTTCCTCAATTTCACCATCATCCATTGTAGTAATGGGTATTAAGTTTGCAAAGCATATCCCTCTGACTCTTATGGACATGTCTACAGAAGCAGGCCACAGTCTCAACTTGTTGACTTTCCCTCCCTGGCAGATAAACTGCTCTATCACCATAACCTATTTTCTGCACTGATTTCCCCACTAAGGTAATGGATTCCACAACCACCTTCGTCATAAACCTTGCAGGGTCTCTAATCACCTGCTCAGTGGCCTGCTGTAAAATCCTAATGTTACCCTCCCTGTAGAGCTCTGTGTTTGCAGACAAGATGGCAGCGCCTTCCCCAGTAGGGTTAAGGTCATCCGGCATCAGCAAGCCACGGCAGCCCCAGAACAAAAGCTAGTTATCAATCAACTAAATCCTTGCTGTCTATAAAATTGTGCCGGTCACCTATTCAACTATGTCAGCCTGCTAAACGCTTCATCATTAGGGGACCAGAGACTATTAATTGATGCCGACACATCTTTCTGGCAAGGTCACAAGTCCTCTCCATGTCCATAGTCTAAATCATAGACTTTGATTGTTCAGGATTTTTTAAAATATTTTTTTTTTTTTGTAATTATTTGTGCACATTTTTTGGTGTCACCTACACTTGAACTTTCTTGTTTTTTGCTGACCCGAGTGGTACCCTATGTAGTCAGTCTTCTGCTGCTGTAACATCTGTTTTAAGGTTTGGTGTTTTGTGCTTTCAGAGATGCTACTCTGCAGAACTTTGTTATAAAGACTAGTAACTAGTTACTGGTTTCTTGGTGTGGCATTTGTGTTGAAAACACTACTGCTTAGTAGATATATTCTGGCTATTCACTCTGCCCTGGAGATGTATGTATGAAAATTCCAGTAGTTCAACAGGTTCTGAAACAGTTTGCCCAACCAATATAGCATCAGCAACTATTATGTTACTCAAGTTTCTTTTCTTAAGCAATCTGATGCTTGGTTTGAGCTTCTGTGACCATGTGTGCATATCTAAATGCAATGTTTTTGGCACGATTGGAAGGTAGGTTGCTTTAATAAAAACTTACAGGTGTTCCTAATGCAGTGGCGTGTGTGCAGGGATTAAAGTTGTCCAACACTACGACAGATTTCTGTCTCAGTTGGGCTGCCAAAAGGCCATATGCGAGATCATTACAGATCAGATGAGAATCTCAAAAGAATCAGTCTTGGCTGTGCACTGGGTCTCTGTGTCCTCCTGTGTGCGTGGCAGAGGGTAAACAGCGGAGTAGGGGCTGATCACAATGCCATGCAGGTGTGGAAACCACCATGGAAAGTTCTCCAATGGTGACGTGCAGTGCACATCCAAAGTCACCCAAAAGATGATGTGCCTGTAGGTGAAGTGGGAGAACCTGGAGCCACCAAACTGCATTGTGAATATGGTGCCAAAACTGCACTTTTTGCAGTTTTTTGCTCTGACCCCTAAGGCTTCTGGAAGTATGTGGGTCACGCCATGAAAAAGCTACAGGGAAAGATGAGAACAGACAACCGTGCACCCCATGGCGGCTGCCGCTCAATTTGGCAGCAACTATGAAATGCCTGCCGCTTCAAGACATCCGCCCCAGTGGAGCTACAGCACAATCCAACAGTGTGCACAAAACACACAAACCACCTCAAAGCAGCCAAAGAGTACTGTAACAACTCATGGGCTAGCCTGTGTAATTTGCCTATGTAATGCAAGCAGTATGTGTACGCTACAGTGCGTTCGTTTGTGGAATACTTCTTGGAAATGACAAATGTAAAAATCATATCCATCTCTGTGTAGATAAGGCCTTAATTTGCAACTTTAGATGAGAAGAAAAGCTGAAGTTGCGTTCGTTTGTGGAATACGTCTTGGAAATGACAAATGTAAAAATCATATCCATCTCTGTGTAGATAAGGCCTTAATTTGCAACTTTAGATGAGAAGAAAAGCTGAAGTTGCAGGAAATGACTTCTATTGGGATTTGAAAATGGCAAAATGCTAAAGCTTCTCCCTGATTTTTGGGGTGGGGGGCCTTGATCTCTAGTGCAGTCATGCTCTAAATGGCTGGGGAGCCCTAACATGAATGAATGTGTATGTATTGTATAGCTTTCTTTTTAGTCAGTGTGGGTCTGTCTTACCAGAACAGTTCAGATCAGTGTTTTTTGTTTTTGCCACAGATTACTAAAAGAATTACTCTGCTTTCTAATTTTGAAAATAACTTAAGTAATGAAAATAGGAAACTTTCGCCTGTGGTCCTGGATGAAAACAAGGTGTCAAATGTTTTACAATTTTTTGTTTTTTTTAAATACAATGCCTGTTTTTTCCCAGATATTTTTAACTTTGCAATTTAATACAACACTGCCTATGTCAAAATCATAAGTACAAACAAGAAACAAGTTTATATCTTTAATCCAATCTAGTTTATTTATAGAGCACATTTAATAACAAAGTTGACCAAAGTGCTGTACAAAGACATAAAATAATCACATGGTAAATAAGTGGCAACAATAAAAGTTTTTAAAACAGTAAAATAATCAACCCTCTAGTCAAAAGCCAAAGAAAACATGTTTTAAGGCAAGATTTAAATACTAGAGGTGAGTCCGCCTGCCTGATACAGAGAGGCAGGTCAATCCACAATCTGGAACCAACAACAGAGAAAGCTCAATCACCTCAAAGTTTGAGCTTGGTCTGAGGAACTACAAGCAGATCTTAAGAGTTCTCTATTACCATGAAAACATGTGATTACATGAAGTCTTCGGGCCATAGCTGTGGAGTTCCAGCCAGCTCGGCTGCACACATTCGAGTCAGTTGGTTCAGTCAGAACCAGCCTTGGCTTCAAAGTTATCATGGTTCATACTGCATTACTTTATTCTTGAATATTACAAATAGTTAATATTTTAAAATGGTATCTGGTTAATATTATGGGCAAAAAAGTCTTAAATGGCTTCAAAAGTAGACCTTTAAGGGATTTGTGATCTCCCCCCCACCTCTCACCCCGTGGGTCTGCACATGAGGCCTGCATAGTCTGAGCTGCAGAATAGACAAGATAAAGCTGGTTCACTCCCTTGCTTGTGTGTCTGTCTGTCTGAGCAAGACAGATGTGCACTATTGATGTTCTGTATTGAAAGTGAAGCTGTGTGTGTGTGTGTGTGATCCCCTGGCTGCTCGTGCCACCTTGCACACGAAGCAAAAATGCATACTTTTTTTGTGAATAAAGCTTAAACGACTAAACAAAAAATGCCTTTATTGCTTTAACCCATTGCTTGTGGTGATGCTCTAAATTATGAAAATACAGGTTGGGCATACTGTGTGAAATAGAAAAAAAAAATTGGTCAAGTTTTAGAAATAGATCCCACATGTCTGATTCTGAGTCTTCCAAGTAAGCATCTTAATACTGCAGCTTCTGAAAGATTATATAACACTCATACCACTGTTGCTAGGAAGAATATATTCTGGTGGATTAGTGGGGGTCTTCTATCAAAGGCTGGTGTAATCTTATACTAGAATTTATACCTTTTGGAATATCTCACAAATTTTTTTCATGACAGTGTACCAATTCTATAAAGTTTGGCAACCCTTTTTGAACCATATTGGACTTGAATTTTCCTCCATTGTTGTATAAAGAACCCCCTGAAATTAGACTGGGATTTGCTACTCGTATGGACTATTTAGTGTCCTTTTACATATGCATGTGTGTGTTTTGGGTGGCACTGTTCATGTCTCCAGAAAGTAAAATTCAAGAAACCTACGAGTATAGGTTTAAAAAATGGAGCTGGTTCTTTATCAATCACTCATCTGTGTCACCAGGGTGCACAGTGGATTTATCAGTGTGGTTTTTGAGGAAATCGATGTGGAAAAGCTGCATTCCTCAGCACCACATGAGGCATACATTGACAGGCTGCATTTACAACATGCAGCAGTATGATTTTTACTGCAAAAGCATCCAGATAAACTCATTAATGGCTTTAAAGTCCCCCTGACGCACAACTTGCACTTAAAGACACTTTGCAAGTAATCTCCAGATCACCTGCATGTCAGTCCAAAGTGATCAGTATGTCTGGTAATTATATTTATATCTGCAAATTGCATTTTCTTTTTAACTTTCACTTTTAATACTGTGCTTCCTACCCTGTGTGCTGCTATACAATGCTGCTGGAACCTCAGTTATCCTGAGGGAGTTTTCCCAAGGGATCAGTAAAGTTCTATATAATCTGAGGTTTGTCACTTATTGTAAGTCTTATGTCTTTTTAAATGCTTCCAGGTTTTAATCACAATCTACTGGTTGGGTCGCAAGGCTAATATTGACCCTGTCTACAATGGCCCTCAGCTTAACTTCAAGGCTTTTGAGGGGTTGTTGGGTTTGGCCTTGTCCAAAGTAGGTTGTCTTCTTGGTTCATTTGCATGCTTGTATTCCACTTTGTATCTATGGTTGGTTTAAATTTGTACTACCACGGTTTTTCATCGTGTCTCCAGACTTTAGATGAAAGTGGTAATGCGACTGCAAAAGACACTGGCTATAAAGAATGCTGGTATGCAGAAAGGGATGAATTTCAAAGTTTGAAACCAGACTACGTGAGGGAGAACTCCACAGACTCTGAGTCACGGGTTGTGCGCTTTAATACTGAAGGTGAAGTTGCATTTGTCTGATTAACCATTTGTGTGCATAATGTCTACATAGTGTTTTTTTGTTTTTTTTCTTTGTTCCTTAACTTCAGCGCAGTTATGTCTCTTGATTTGTGACTTCCAGGTTGTGGAAGTGACGCTGAAGCTGACCAGGTGTTCAGGGTGGAGAGATCACAACGTTCAGATCAGCAAAACAAAACCTGCATCCCTCCAACACCTGTACAGAGAAAACAAGGATGGGATCCAAACAGGACAAGTTCTACTCATCTACTTACCAGGTACTTCAGTCAAGAGATGCTGCTTGTAAGCTACATAGTGCTATTGATTCATTGATCAATTTAATTATATAGTTATGTTCAAAATAAATTTTAAACAAAAATGAGTCAAGCTCAAAATCCTTAAAATGGCTTTTATTTCCATTAATGGACTGCATTTATTTAGTGCTTTTCCATCTGCATCAGGCACTCAAAGCATTTACAATAATGCCTCACATTCACCCCAGTGTCAGGGTGCTGCCACACAAGGTGCTTGCTGCATACTGGGAGCAATTAGGGGATTAAGGACCTTTCCCAAGGGCCCTTAAGGAGCTTTCACAGTGGCGTATTCGTAGAGCTGCGTTGTTTCATTTAAATACGGCCGAAATACATGTGTACTCAGCCTTTAACAGCGTTTGTTCATACTCGCAGCTGCGTGTGTTCGCGTTTTAATGTGTGCACACAGTCGCATGTGCCATGCTGCACCACAGTTCAGTGCTATTTTCTGCTTCTGTGGAAGTGCGCTCTGTTCTCTACCGCATGGTGTGGTGCGGCTCTAAAACAGTAATTTAACATTATTATTATTATTTATGCAGCGAGTGCGCGTTTTAGTCACAGCTCTTTTCAGCTTTGATCAGACTGATCGATCATGGCGTTTGATGATCGCACCGACATGCGGTGAGTGCATGTTTATTTTAAAGAGCCACAGCTCTGATAGATAATATGAGAGAGAGACTACGAATACTCCACTGTGAAAGCCCCTTTAGTGATTTTCCAGTCAGGCTGGGATTTGAACCAAGGATCCTCTGGTCTCAAGCCCAACAGCTTAACCACTAGAGCACACACTTGCATTTTTATTATAAAGATCGTTTACCGCCCCCTGCTGGGATGGCATGAGCCCAGAATGTAATGGACAATTTTCAAGTAGCACTGCCAGCTTGAAACCGAAACTTCCGGTTAGTGAGCCTCTCGCTCACATGTTTGACGTCATAACAAACACCACCTCAGCTGTCAGATTTGTGTAAAGTGAGTGAAATGGTTACTGGAGGCAAATTCTATGCCGTATCGGTAAGTAATTTTGTTGTTGTTAACCCACAAGGAATGAGGAGTGCTGCAGTGGTATGAATATCTGTTATGGCCCAGTCACACGGCATTAACGAAGGACACTGAAGCAAAAATGAAACAAGGAATCTGGACTTACGTTGACTTTCAGAGACCTGGAAATATGGAAAGGAAAAGCCATCTGCAGCAGTTCTTAAATTAGGTTTTTCAGTACGTTAACATACGAGGTCTGTCAAAGTATCGTACCTTTTTATTTTTTCAAAAACTATGGATTTCATTCATATGTTTTTACGTCAGACAAGCTTGAACCCTCGTGCGTATGCGTGAGTTTTTCCACACCTGTCGGTGACGTCATTCACCTGTGAGCACGCCTTGCGGAAGGAGTGGTCCCGCCCCCTCGTCGGATTTTCATTCTCAGCAAACAGCTGAGCTACTGCCGCTTTGTTCCTTAAAATTTTTTTTCAGGAGCTCTGCCAGACAACCAGCTGGAAACCATTTTGAAGATTCGGTTGTTTTTCGGTGAAAATTTTACGGGCTTCACAGAGATTAAGGACTGTTACTACAGCTTTAAGCATGGCTCACAATGGCGCATGGCACACCGCACTCCGAGCTGCGATGACGAGGCAGATCATTTCTAAGCTGATGGCTCTGGATACGAGACCGTCGTGTGCACTTTCTCTGGTTATCACAAGAGCTGGACATCAGCCATTTTCCGGCAGATTTCACTTTTAACAAGAGATTTTGTCATGGAAAGCCGCGCGGAGGCTTCGTGCGTAACGACCAATTCGCTGTTTGAGCGAGACAAAGGAACACCTCCGTTTCGGCGTGTCATGGGACAAGTTAGGACATGCCCAGCTCTCCACAATTTCTCTGATACTTACTGGACTGGTAAGCACTGAAAGCCAAGATAGGCATCATCAAATCAATTTTATTTATATAGCGCCAAATCACAACAGTTGCCCCAAGGTGCTTTATATTGCAAAGCAAAAGCCATACAATAATTACAGAAAAACCCCAACGGTCAAAACGACCCCCTGTGTGCAAGCACTTGGCGACAGTGGGAAGGAAAAACTCCCTTTTAACAGGAAGAAACCTCCAGCAGAACCATTCTCAGGGAGGGACAGTCTTCTGCTGGGACTGGTTGGGGCTGAGGGGAGAGAATCAGGAAAAAGAGATGGTGTGGAAGACAGCAGAGATCAATCAATAATGATTAAATGCAGAGTGGTGCATACAGAGCAAAAAGAGAAAAACACTGTGCATCATGGGAACCCCCCAGCAGTCTAAGTCTATAGCAGCATAACTAAGGGATGGTTCAGGGTCACCTGATCCAGCCCTAACTATAAGCTTTAGCTAATCTTAAAAAGTAGAGAGGGTGTCTGTCTCCCTGATCCGAATTGGGAGCTGGCTCCACAGGAGAGGAGCCTGAAAGCTGAAGGCTCTGCCTCCCATTCTACTCTTACAAACCCTAGGAACTACAAGTAAGCCTGCAGTCTGAGAGCGAAGTGCTCTATTGGGGTAATATGGTACTACGAGGTCCCTAAGATAAGATGGGACCTGATTATTCAAAACCTTATAAGTAAGAAGAAGAATTTTAAATTCTATTCTAGAATTAACAGGAAGCCAATGAAGAGAGGCCAATATGGGTGAAATATGCCCTCTCATTCTAGTCCCTGTCAGTACTCTAGCTGCAGCATTTTGAATTAACTGAAGGCTTTTCAGGGAACTTCTAGGACAACCTGATAATAATGAATTACAATAGTCCAGCCTAGAGGAAATAAATGCATGAATTAGTTTTTCAGCATCACTCTGAGACAAGACATTTCTAATTGTAGAGATATTGCGCAAATGCAAAAAAGCAGTCCTACATATTTGTTTAATATGCGCATTGAATGACATATCCTGATCAAAAATGACTCCAAGATTTCTCACAGTATTACTAGAGGTCAGGGTAATGCCATCCAGAGTAAGTATCTGATTAGACACCATGTTTCTAAGATTTGTGGGGCCAAGTACAATAACTTCAGTTTTGAGTTTAAAAGCAGGAAATTAGAGGTCATCCATGTCTTTATGTCTGTAAGACAATCCTGCAGTTTAGCTAATTGGTGTGTGTCCTCTGGCTTAATGGATAGATAAAGCTGGGTATCATCTGCGTAACAATGAAAATTTAAGCAATGCTGTCTAATAATACTGCCTAAGGGAAGCATGTATAAAGTGAATAAAATTGGTCCTAGCACAGAACCTTGTGGAACTCCATAATTAACCTTAGTCTGTGAAGAAGATTCCCCATTTACATGAACAAATTGTAATGTATTAGATAAATATGATTCAAACCACCGCAGCGCAGTGCCTTTAATACCTATGGCATGCTCTAATCTCTGTAATAAAACTTTATGCTCAACAGTATCAGAAGCAGCACTGAGGTCTAACAGAACAAGCACAGAGATGAGTCCACTGTCTGAGGCCATAAGATCATTTGTAACCTTCACTAATGCTGTTTCTGTACTATGATGAATTCTAAACCCTGACTGAAACTCTTCAAATAGACCATTCCTCTGCAGATGATCAGTTAGGTGTTTTACAACTACCCTTTCAAGAATTTTTGAGAAAAGGTTGGAGATTGGCCTATAATTAGCTAAGATAGCTGGGTCAAGTGATGGCTTTTTAAGTAATTAATTACTGCCACCTTAAAAGCCTGTAGTACATAGCCAACTAATAAAGATAGATTGATCATATTTAAGATTGAAGCATTAATTAATGGTAGGGCTTCCTTGAGCAGCCTGGTAGGAATGGGGTCTAATAGACATGTTGATGGTTTGGAGGAAGTAACTAATGAAAATAACTCAGACAGAACAATCGGAGAGAGAGAGTCAACCAAATACCAGCATTACTGAAAGCAGCCAAAGATAACGATATGTCTTTGGGATGGTTATGAGTAATTTTTTCTCTAATAGTTAAAATTTTATTAGCAAAGAAAGTCATGAAGTCATTACTAGTTAAAGGAATACTTGGCTCAATAGAGCTCTGACTGTCAGCCTGGCTACAGTACTGAAAAGAAACCTGGGGTTGTTCTTTTCTTCAATTAGTGATGAGTAGTAAGATGTCCTAGCTTTATGGAGGACTTTTTTTATAGAGCAACACTCTTTTTTCCAGGCTAATTGAAGATCTTCTAAATTAGTGAGACGCCGTTTCCTCTCCAACTTACGGGCTATCTGCTTTAAGCTGCGAGTTTGAGTTATACCACGGAGTCAGGCACTTCTGATTTAAGGCTCTCTTTTTCAGAGGAGCTACAGCATCCAAAGTTGTGCTCAATGAGGATGTAAAACTATTGACGAGATAATCTATCTCACTCACAGAGTTTAGGTAGCTACTCTGCACTGTGTTGGTATATGGCATTGGAGAACATAACAAAGAAGGAATCATATCCTTAAACCTAGTTACAGCGCTTTCCGAAAGACTTCTACTGTAATGAAACGTATTCCCCACTGCTGGGTAGTCCATTAAAGTAAATGTTAAGAAATAATCAGACAGAAGGGGGTTTTTAGGGAATACTCTTAAGTCTTCAGTTTCCATACCATAAGTCAGAACAAGATCTAAGGTATAATTAAAGTGGTGGGTGGACTCATTTACATTTTGAGTGAAGCCAACTGAGTCTAATAGATTAAATGCAGTGCTGAGGCTGTCATTCTCAGCATCTATGTGGATGTTAAAATCGCCTACTATAATTATCGTATCTGAGCTAAGCACTAAGTCAGACAAAAGGTCTGAAAATTCAGAGAAACTCACAGTAACGACCAGGTGGACGATAGATAACAACAAATAAAACTGTTTTTTGGGACTTCCAATTTGGATGGACAAGACTAAGTCAAGCTTTCAAATGAATTAAAGCTCTGTCTGGGTTTTTGATTAATTAATAAGCTGGAGTGGAAGATTGCTGCTAATCCTCCCCCTCGGCCTGTGCTACAAGCATTCTGACAGTTTGTATGACTCGGGGGTGTTGACTCATTTAAACTAACATATTCATTGTGCTGTAACCAGGTTTCTGTAAGGCAGAATAAATCAATATGTTGATCGATTATTATATCATTTACTAACCAGGACTTAGAAGACAGAGACCTATTGTTTAATAGACCACATTTAACTGTTTGTCTGTGGTGCAGTTGAAGGTGCTATATTTTTTTTTCTGCTTGAATAGATTTGTACTGGTTGTTGGTGGTCTGGGAGCAGGCACTGTCTCTACGGGGATGGGGTATTGGGGGGATGGCAGGGGGAGAGAAGCTGCAGAGGTGTGTAAGACTACAACTCTGCTTCCTGGTCCCAACCCTGGATAGTCACGGTTTGGAGGGTTTAATAAAATTGGCCAGATTTCTAGAAATGAGAGCTGCTCCATCCAAAGTGGGATGGATGCCGTCTCTCCTAACAAGACCAGGCAAGCAACATCTTTTTCAGGAACATCCTTGCTTATTTCAGCAAGACAATGCCAAGCCACATTCTGCATGTTACAACAGTGTGGCTTCGTAGTAAATGAGTGCGGGTACTAGACTGGCCTGCCTGCAGTCCAGACCTGCTGCCCATTGGAAAATGTTTGGCGCACTATGATGCGCAAAATACGACAACGGAAACCCCGGACTGTTGAACAACTGAAGTCACACATCAAGTAAGAATGGGAAAGAATTCCATCTACAAAGCTTCAACAATTGTCATTTCCCAAACGCTTGAGTGTTGTTGGAAGGAAAGGTGATGTAACAGTGATAAACATACCACTGTCCAGCTTCTTTGAAACGTGTTGCAGACATCCATTTCAAAATGAGCAAATACGAGGTCTGTGAGAAAAGTATCGTACCTTTTTTATTTTTTCAAAAACTATATGGATTTGATTCATATGTTTTTACGTCAGCCAAGCTTGACCCTTCGTGCGCATGCGTGAGTTTTTCCACGCCTGTCGGTTGCGTCATTCACCTGTGGGCAGGCTTTGCGTGAGCACTGGTCCACCCCTCTCGTCGTCGTTTCATTGCGAGGAAATGGCGGAATGATTTGGGCTTTTTTTTCTATCAATTTTTTCAGAAACTGTTAGAGACAAGCAGCTGGAAACCATTCGAGAAATTTATCTGGCTTTCGGTGAAAATTTTACGGGCTTCACGGAGAATGAGTATTACTACAGCTTTAAGGACGACCCACAATGGCGCTCGCCGCGCTCCGAGCCGCCATCGAGAGGCATAAACCACCACATTTCTAAACGGATGGCTGTGTGGAGCCAGGACCGTCGTGTGCAATTTCTCTGGTTTTTAACAAGAGATTTTGTCATGGAAAGCCACACGGAGGCTTCTCTCGTCACGACCGATTCGCTGATCGAGCGAGACAAAGGAACACCTCCGTTTCAGAGTGCCAGGGGACAAGTTGGGACATGCCCAGCTCTCCACAATTTCTCTTATACTCACTCAACTGGTAAGCACTGAAAGCCAAGATAGGCATGTCTCAACTTGTCCCCTGGCACTCTGAAACAGAGGTGTTCCTTTGTCTCGCTCGATCAGCGAATCGGTCGTGACGAGCGAAGCCTCCGCGCGGCTTTCCATGACAAAATCTCTTGTTAAAAGTGAAATCTGCCGGAAAATGGCTTATGTCCAGCTCTTGTGATAACCAGAGAAATTGCACACAATGGTCCCAGCTCCACACAGCCATCCGTTTCGAAATGATCTGGTGTTTTCTGCCTCTCGATGGCAGCTCGGTGCGCCGTGCGCCATTATGGGGCGTCCTTAAAGCTGTAGTAACACTCCTTATTCTCCGTGAAGCCCGTAAAATTTTCACCGAAAGCCAGATAAATTTTTCGAATGGTTTCCAGCTGCTTGTCTCTTACAGTTTCTGAAAAAATTCTGATGGAAAAAAAAGCCAAAATCATTCCGCCATTTCCTGACAATGAAAATCTGACGGGGGGCTGGACCACTCCTCCCACAAGGCATGCTCACAGGCGAATGACACAACCGACAGGTGTGGAAAAACTCACGCATGCGCACGAAGGGTCAAGCTTGGCTGACGTACAAACATATGAATCAAATCCATATAGTTTTTGAAAAAAATAAAAAGGTCCGTTACTTTTCTCACAGACCTCGTATTTGCACAAAAATAAAGTTTATCAGTTTGAACATTAAATATCTTGTCCTTGTGGTGTCTCCAATTGAATATAGGGGTGATTCTTAGACTACAGGCACTTATCATGTCCTTTGATCATATTGTATGAAAAACAGAAAAAAGGGGAAATTTCACACTTTTATAGTTATCTTTACAATGAAAGTGTGTTAAGAAATTTGTTCTAGTAGTCTGATTTTTTTCACCTTTTTTCAGCATCATTATATGCAAATATTGCCGTTTTGTGCTTCTCACACCCAGACTTTTGATCTTCAATGATAAAAATGAATGGTAAACGTTTTTTCTAATGTTTTAAAATATCTCTGAATACAATATCAGTAAAATAATCAAAACATAATTGGGGTATTCAATGTCATACAACTGTTGTGATTTTTTTTTTTTTTAACAAAATGTAGTTGTCCCACACTATTGCCGTAATTTCCACCACAACACTGTAATGTCCCTTTAAACCGTTTGTATGAAAGATTGTTTGGGTAGTTTCTATGGAGATAAACGGTGACATCAGAGCACATGTATATAGCGCCAAATCACAAACGGTTGCCCCAAGGCGCTTTATATTGTAAGGCAATGGTGTGGTGGAAATTACATTTACAAGGCCAATAGTGCCCGTAGTTAAAGAATCACCCATAGGTTGAAGAGGATTTGCAAACCATTGTATTCTGTTTTTATTTACATATTACACAACATCCCACTTACATTGGAAGTGGGGTTGTTTTGTTTCTGATCCCTGTTTGTTTTTTCTCTCTTTGAGGTGCATCTCCATCCAGAGATGGGAGTGGTGTCTGCTTCTGCAACTCTCCCATCCTGTGCACTGGCAACATTTCCTGTATATTCATTTTATAAATTATTTTGTCAATTGTCTATAGCATGGCCCAAGCAGAGAGTCACCCCTTTGTGTCTGGTCTGCTTGAGGTTTCATCCTCAAATCATCAGAGGGAGTTTTTCCTTACCACTGTTGCCTGTGTGCTTGCTCTGGGGGTTGGTAAGGTTAGACCTTACTTGTATGATGCGCCTTGAGGCAACTTTGTTGTGATATGGTGCTATATAAATTAAATGAAATTAATGCAAGGTAGTTTAAACTGCATTTGAGCATACACCTATATAATGTATTAACATTATAGGTGTTCGAACAATATACAAACTTCAAGTAGCAAAGGTAATACATACTCATTTTTGTACCATATATAGTAGTAACTCTTGGATGTGGGTTTTTGTGGGGTGATGAGGCCCTTTTAGAGCAGGTAGCTCAGTGGGATAAGGAGTTGGGCTACCAATATTTAGACCAAGTTTTGATTCAAGATGATGCTACTTGTGTATTATTTGACAAGGCACTTTGTGTTGTCAGCAGTGGTGGGCACAGATCCACTGATTAACAAAGCTAACATTTTTGTTAGCAGACTAGCTTTTCAGCTAACTTTGAAAACAATCAGTGGACGAATTAGCTACCGCTAAATTCAGTTCCGTTAACTTTCAGTCTGTTTTTTTTTTTTTTGCTGGCATAGTGAATAAGACCGAATCAGAAACATCTGCAAAACCTAAAATCCTACATGTTAATTCTTGTCGTGTGCTTTGCAATAAACAGACCACTGTGAGAAGCTCAGTCCTCCCCCAGTAAAAGGGGAAGAACCAGCTGCTTTTGCAAAGTTCTTGAATTCTTGAATGTTTAAACGTTAAACACATGTGCCAACAGGCATTATGGGAATATTCAAATGAGCTGGTCTCCTCACTCCCCTCCATCAAAATGCAGAGAACACTGCCATCTACTGGATGAGTGTAAATAGACCAACATATTTGTAAATGTCAAATGCAGTTTTACACTCAGAATGTCTCTAAGTGGATCACCGATCACACACACATTGTACAAACCAACACACAAGTTACTGTAACTTTACAGGGGTTGTCAAAATTGGCATGATTTTTTAATTTTCACTACAGTATATCATTTTAAAGTACCACAATTCACGCCATTGAGATCCCATAATCCCTTGCGCACCAGAAAGTTGTTGCAGTTAAATAACACTGAGAAATGACATGACAATGCAAATGAACATATGACCAAAATGTAACTTGTGCTTTTCGTAACATTTTTGCTGCATGAGACCTTGAAAACTTGCTAAAACAAATATTCCAAATATTCTGTCTGCTGTTTAACCTGCGCAGAACTTCATAAACCCATACTGAATTTCAAACATTTTATATATATAATTCTGCAATAAACGGTGCTGTAAAGGACAGTAAGTAGGATGTTGAAGGGCAAACTTCAGTTTCCTCAAGAATGACATGAACATGAAGTGATCGTGGCTCACAGCGATTCCCCGCCCACTGTAAATAATGGTGAAACAACCTGAGCTTCTCGCAGGTTTACATGAACCAATAACTGTCTGTAAACCCAGATCATATATTCACAAGTTATAATAATAATAAACAACTTTATTTATAAAGCGCCTTACATTTGACTAGCAAATCTCAATGCGCTACCATAAAAATACAAAGGATAAAACAGTCCAAAAAAAAAGTGAAGAAAAAGCTTTTAAAAACAGACAAGACTGTGTGTGTTTTAAGTTTCAGCTGACTGTGGCGCTCTTAGATGGTTGGAAAGAGCATTCCACAGTCGGGTTGCATCCGTCTGGAAGGCCCTATCTCCCATAATGTGGAGTTTTGCCTTTGAAGGCTGGAGTTGGTGACTGTCAGCAGAGTTAAGATGGTGTGATGGGTTATAGGGACTGATCACATCTTTGAGGTACACTGGTGCACTGCCATAGACACACTGATAGGTCAGGAGACAGATCTTATATTCAATCCTGAACCTAACAGGGAGCCAGTGGACATTTGGAGGATGGGTGTGATGTGCATGGACTTCCGCACCCCATCAGGATCCTGGCAGCGCAGTTCTGAATATACTACAGTCTCTGCAGGCTCCTACCAGGTATCCCAATGAGTGCATTGCAGTAGTCCAGCCTGGAGGAGACAAAAGCATTGAGCAAACCTTCGGTTTTATTACTGTTGAGATGAAGAAAATTATCACTCATCCACACCCCCGTCTCCTCCAGGCAGGTCGTGAGGGCGTTGTAGGGTCCAACCTGACATAGAGCTGAGTATCAACATAGCAATGAAAGGCAACTCCATGCCTGCTGATGGAGAATAGCATGGGACCGAGGACTGACCCTTGAGGTACTCCACAGGTGACAGTGTGGGCCATCGCCCTGGCTCCCTCCAGAGCCACATACTTGGCTCCATCAGTCAGGTAGGACCGAAACCACTGGAGTGCTGTGGGAGATGCTATTGAAATATTGCAAATGGAGGACAATTGAATGGTCCACAATGTCGAAGGCAGCTGAGAGGTCCAAGAGTAATAAGAGATGGAGAGCCCTGTTCAGAGGCCACCGGCAAATCATTGGTGACCCTGACCAGGGCTGTCTCTGTGCTGTGAGGTGTGAAACCCTGACTGGAATATTTCATAAATACTGTGAGTGTAGGTGATTGTGAATTTGGGTGGCAATTTTTTTTTCTATGATTTTGGAAAGAAAAGGGAGATTGGAGATGGGCCAGTAACTAGATAGAATATCAGGATCAAGAGAGGGTTTCTTTAGCAGGGGGTTAAGAGCGGTTTTGAGAAGTTGGGAGATATCTAGTTTGCAGTCAGTGTATGATGATGGTGATGAGGGCTTATGGAGTTGATATTTGATTTAATCAGGGCAGTACGGAGGGGGTCAAGAGGACATGTTGAGGTCCTCATGTTTCTGACGAGGGCCTCAACCTGTCCCTGTGTGGGAAGGGCAAAACGAGAAAAGGTAAATGCTGTAGTTAGTGGGGGTAGATGGCAGCGTACTGTGAGGTGTTAAACTAGAACATGTATCAATTTTTGAGATGAAGAAAATCAAGAAATTTATTACACTGATTTTCTATACTGATGTCATGTATGTGACTTGGTGGACCGAGGAGATGATTGACTGTTTTCAAAAGTTGTTTGGAATTTTCTGGACTGTTGTTTGATATTAGAGAAATATTGTGACCTTGCAAGGCTGAGCGATTTGGCATATGACCTGTGTTCCCTGTAAGCATCTCTGTGAACCAACAAAAATGTGTTGACAAAGCGCCTCTTGAGGACCCTCCCAGCCGCCTTCTGTCTACGCAGAGCACCAGTGTACCATGGGACAGAGCGTGTGAAGGTTATGGATTGTGTCTTCAGAGGGGCATGGGTTCCAAGTATCTGTTCAAGTCCAGTGTTATAGTGATTCACAAGCCCATCAAAAGAGGTATGATGAGCAGTTTGTCAGTTGTTGAAAATCATCTGAGATGTGTGCAGAGTTGATATTTTTTATTTTACGGAAGTGTATCTGAGTTTTAGGGACAGTATACAAAGTATGCTGGGATGACATTAATGCTGTTGTTTGTGTGCAGTGGTTAAATTGCAGCCTGATCAGACGGTCTCAATGCGATCTCTCTGAAA
Organism: Thalassophryne amazonica; assembly: GCF_902500255.1. Classification (NCBI taxonomy): domain Eukaryota; kingdom Metazoa; phylum Chordata; class Actinopteri; order Batrachoidiformes; family Batrachoididae; genus Thalassophryne; species Thalassophryne amazonica. The sequence continues at coordinate 115,872,810 of NC_047104.1, read as the reverse complement.
TTTTGCGAACATTTTACAGGATTTGAAACCTCAATACCACACAAATTAGTTGCTCTATTTACACTCCAGTCCAGTAGATGGCAGTGTTCTCTGCATTTGGATGTTGGGGGGAAGGAAGTGATGAGACCAGCTTATTTGAATTTTCCCATAATGCCTTTTGGCACGTCTAACGCTCAGTTCTTTAGAATTAGTGCATTACTTAAACTAAAACATATAGCTGATATTTTCACTTTGTAAAAACAACAAAGGTGACGTTAATTTTGATAACTTGTCTGGAAGTAGTTTGTTTAAAACTTTAACCATGAGTCAAAACTGCTTTGCTGCGCATGTATCCTGCGACATGTCTCCAAGACTGTATGGCTCTGAAAATAAATGGTAAATGGACTGCATTTATAGTGCTTTTCCATCTGAATCAGATGCTCAAAGCGCTTTACAGTTATGCCTCACATTCACCCTGATGTCAGGGTGCTGCCATACAAGGCGCTCGCTACACACCGGGAGCAATAAATGTAATAAATAAAATGTCCCCCCCCTTTCTGGTCACCAGGTCTCTTTTGCTGAGAGAAGGCTTACCTTAGACAGAAGCGCTGGCTCACTGTTGTTGCCTTTGAATTTACTCAGACGTATCAGTAGCTGCCATTGTACTGGAGTCAGTACTAAGTTATTGGATAAGCTTTTAGCTGTAACTTCCGCTAAATTTTTTTTAGGGGTTTATCAGTTTAGCTTTATGAAAGTTAACTTTTCAGTTAGCGGCTTAACAGTTATCGAAGCTAACTTTTTGGTTAGCTGTGCCCACCACTGGTTGTCAGTTCCCCAACAACAGAGGCCACTCCATCCAAGCTTACTTCCCCAGCAAAGGTAGCTATTTACAGCTGGGTGGACGGAGATGATGCATATTGTTTGGACCAAGCACATGGGATAACATTTGAGATTCTAAAACGTGTCTGCATATTTGTAGCCCAGCTTCTTGTCCCACTGTGCGCCCTGCACTGTATTTGTCTAGATTTATAAAATAACTTTAAATTGGTAGATGGGAAGGACCTTGGAGTTGATACTGTTCATGATCAAAGATGGTTTCTTAAGTGCTTAAAGTTTACTTTAGTACCACACTTCCTCAGTCTGTGTGTGGACATCCGTAACTAAATCATGTATATAATTGTGTACTCTTTGCTTTACATGTTAGAAAACATGAACTATAAAGGTGGCTCAAATGTAGTACATATGATGGAGAACATGTGAATGCACAAAACAAGTCATTTATGGAATTGATTTCTTTTTGCAGGGGTTTAGGTTGTTTCTCTGAGGGTGTCTGTGGGTCTAATGTCTTTGTCTAGGAGTTTACATACAAAATAAGCTTTTGAAGAAAAACAAAAAAACCCTGAGTTTTCACTTCATTACATGAATAGGCACGGTTGTCAGAACAACTTGCATTTGGATGTATGACATTTCAGTATTTTTGTCTTTGTTGGTTCAGTAGAGCATATCCTTTCCAGGTCAGACCTGGCAGACCGGTTCAGGTCAATCCTGGCTGGATTTGGTAAGTCCTTGTGCAACATGTGGACTTTTGCTTTAATGTCTCTGTGCTTTTGTTGTACGAGTTCTGCTGTAAATCATTTTAGCCTGTCTGGCATGCTTCCCTCTAATTTTCTGTGCAGATCCTTGTCAGATGTTAAAATGGGACAGAGTTGTTAGAGTTGTGGTTCATCCTGTTACATGTAGCAGCTGCTAACTATTGCTGTGAGATATTGAAATGTCAAAACTGAGATTCAGCAATGCACACTACAGTAGTGCTGGTTTTAAGTGATGTGTGTTCTCCAGGTGGTAACAGATGCTGGTACTTAATGCTGCTTTGACTTGCTTTTCTTACTTTTTCAAGGATTTTGCTGCTTAGAGGCAGAATGGGCTGCTCTGCAGCAAACATTCACACACTGGTCCCTCATACAGTGTTCATGTCTGTGTGTAAGCTGTCACTGAGCACACATGGTAATTGTGTAAAGTGATGTGCTTGTGCATACTGCATTGTGCTTCTTCTCTTGCATTGCTCTTAAAAAGTGGCACTTCTGAGTCTTTGTAACCTTGCAGTGTCCTCTGCATTATGTTGCTGTTCTTCAGCCACATGTCCTGCTTCTCTGCTCATTTTTCCTAGGAGCAAATCACTGAATGACATCCCAATGGTATATCCAGTGTACAAAGTTTATGATGAAGACACAGCTGCTGATGTTGTCCAGGACACTGATTTGGCAAGAGAGTGGAATTTTAAGAACAGACAGAGGAGCAGCATTTGTGCCAAGGACAGTGAAGCTAAATGGCAGGATGTAAGTCGGCACACACAGATAATGGCATTACCTTTATTTTCTAAATGAGTCCTGCCTTTATTCTGCTGCACTTACTGTTTGGGTTTTTTCTAACAGGATTTAACAAAGTGGAAGAATCGTCGCAGGAGCATGAAGAATGACTGTGGGAAGAAGTTGCAGGACAGAGAGCATGTTGTTGCTCAGATGACCAATGGGGCTGTGACTGACCTTGAGCAGGAGGCGAAACAGAGTGAGCTGCTAAAGAGGTACACTGAAAGTGCACATTTGCTGGAAATGGTTTAAGGTGCACTGCCAACCTCTTAATCTACCAGGGAGCTTGTTTTTAAAATGGTTATTACCCTCGGTGTTGGAAATTCCGCATTAACTCATGTAACATGCCTCCTCCCTTCCCATTTTTCTACTTCCATCATTACATTTGCTCCTTTTCCTTTATCTGCCAATTATCCAGAGACCATAAGTCTTTGAGCAGCCCTTCCCACCAAACACACTTGACTTATTCTGTCCAAAATCATTCAGGTCTGATGTCCAACCACATACGTGGGCTGTGCTGTCCCGGAGCAGTGCCACTGAGAAGAAACAAAGCTCCCATGTCCAGGTAAGATCTTATTTTGAAATTGTTGCTGTGCAACGTTCGTTAAACATCAGTATTGCATGATACGGGGAAAAAAAAATTGTGCTTCGCTGTTTCATAATGTGACAGAAGATGGGTTTGTTACTTTCCATTCATTGATTAATTTTCTATACCAGCTTACTCAGTCAAGGGTCACAGGACAGGGGGGCTGGAGCCTATCCCAGCACAATAGGGTGAGAGGCGTAGTACCCCTGGGCAGGATGCAAGTCTAATGCAGGGTCACGTATAGACAAACAGTCAGTTTAAAGTATCCAGTACACCGAACCTGCATGTCTTTGGACGTGGGAGGAAGCAGGAGCACCTGGAGAGAACCCACATGAACACTGTGAGAACATGCAGACTACACACTAAAAGGATTAGGTGGGAAGCAAGCCCATTGCCTTCTTGCTGTGAGGCAATGGTGCATACCACTAAGCCACCGTACCGCCTATTACATTCCAAAATGCAAACACAAATCAAAGTGCACTGTGCACACATTGACCGTTAACCACAGACACGTCCGTCCATCCATCCATCCATTTTCTTCCGCTTTATCCGGAGTCAGGTCGCGGGGGCAGCAGCTCAAGCAAAGCCGCCCAGACCTCCCGATCCACACACACCTCCTCCAGCTCCTCCGGGGGAACCCCAAGGCGTTCCCAAGCCAGCCGAGAGAAGTAGTCCCTCCAGCGTGTCCTGGGTCTTCCCCGGGGCCTCCTCCCAGTGGGACATGCCTGGAACACCTCTCCAGCGAGGCGTCCAGGGGGCATCCGGAAAAGATGCCCAAGCCACCTCAACTGACTCCTTTCGACGTGGAGGAGCAGCGGCTCGACTCCGAGCTCCTCCTGAATGACCGAGCTCCTCACCCTATCTCTAAGGGAGCGCCCAGCCACCCTGCGGAGGAAACTCATCTCGGCCACTTGTACTCGCGATCTCGTTCTTTCGGTCATGAGCCAAATCTCATGACCATAGGTGAGGATCGGAATGTAGATCGATCGGTAAATCGAGAGCTTTGCCCCCCTACTCAGCTCTCTCTTCACCACGACGGTCCGATACAGCGACCGCATCACTGCAGATGCTGTACCGATCCGTCTATCGATCTCACGCTCCATCCGTCCCTCACTCGTGAACAAGACCCTGAGATACTTAAACTCCTCCACTTGAGGCAAGGACAATCCACCGACGTGAAGAGGGCAAAGCACCTTTTTCCGGTCGAGAACCATGGCTTCGGATTTGGAGGTGCTGATTTTCATCCCGGATGCTTCACACTCAGCTGCAAACCGCCCCAGTGCACGCTGAAGGTCCTGATTTGACGAAGCCAACAGAACCACATTGTCCGCAAACAGCAGAGACGAGATTCTGTGGTTCCCAAACCAGACCCCCTCTACACCCTGGCTGCGCCTAGAAATTCTGTCCATAAAAATAATGAACAGAACCAGTGACAAAGGGCAGCCCTGGCGGAGGCCAACGTGCACTGGAAACAGGTTTGACTTACTACCGGCAATGCGAACCAAGCTCCTGCTGCGGTCGTACAGGGACCGGATAGCCCTTAGCAAAGGACCCCGGACCCCGTACTCCCGGAGCACTCCCCACAGGGTGCGCCGAGGGACACGTTTTTTGTTAAAAGGCTTTATGAAAAAATAAATAGAAAACAGCTCTTTAATCTGTTGTTGTTGTTTTAACAACTTTCAAGGAGCAGATTTGAAAATTAAAATGGTCTTCATCAAATAAAGTGGTTCCAGATGTGTTCTTTTGCTAGAACCCAAAAACCTGGAAGACTTCATCATCCCTATAATCCAAATCACAAAATTCTGAAGAACTGAGTGAGTTCAGACCTGTTGTACTCACATCACCTGTGATGAAATATTTTGGGAAAAAAAAAAAAATTAAATGGTCATTTATGGACAAAAAACTTGATCCCTTACAATTTGCTTACCAGCCAGATAAATGCATGGATGATAGAAATTTTTTTTTTCTTGCTGGATACTAAGACTTTTCTTCGGCCTTTGGTGAGATGCAGCTTCAATCTGAGTGAGAGACTTGCCTCTTATTTTATTCTGCCAGATCAGCTAATCATGTTGATTTTAAGCTTTCTCCCTGAAAGCGGCCAGCAGTTTTCATTAATGGACGAGTGTCAAACACAGGTTCACCTCAGGGCTGTGTATTGTCACCCATCCCACTTACCATGTACGCTGATAGCTGCAGGACTTCTCAGGGAAACAGGTTTCTTGTTAAGTTCTCCGACACAGTCCTCTTGTTCTTACTGCTCTTGTCTGATCACTGTCTTGCATTACTCAAGTTTGTTAAATGGTGTGATAATTATGTCTTAATATAATGATTGACTTCAGATACAGCACTGAATATAAAGCTCATGTTATACATGGCAAAGATTGTGAAGTCTTGTAAATATCTCGGGACAGTGTTTGACTGTCAACTGAACTTCTACTGTCAAGTGTGAATATCAAAATCTTTTTGAGTAAGCTGAACTGTTAATGTCAGAGGATTTTAGTACATTTTTATTGCTCATTTATCGAAAGAATTTTATCATTTTGTTTAATGTATTATCCGTTAAGGACAAAAACAGCCCATACAATAGGGTCTGAAAAAAGTCTGCTCCAAGATCATTAAAGTCAGGCAGGATGACCTGTGTTACTTCTGGGAGAAACTGGTGAAAAAGAAGGCAAAGAATATCAGCCACACAGATCATGTTTTGCCTTCTGAAGTTAAGGTGATGTCTTTGGGCAGCGACTATTGCGTATCTTTGAGAAGAACTACCAGGTACTCCAAAGCTTGTATTCTATCAGGCTACTTAACTCTGAGAGTAAAGTTAGGAAAAAGTCCCTTCAGCTTCTCCCTTGTTCACTCTGGTTGGTCAATGCAGACCTGAGGATGGATACTGATTTGGTACAAGTTTTTCCACCAGATACCCTTTGTGATGCAGCTCCATATTACATAGAGAATGGGCAGGGGTGGCCTTGAACCAGGAACCTTCCACTTTGGAAACACGTGCACTTATCTCCTTGAGCAACACCCCTACCCTACGTAACTCTAGCAGTAGTAATTTAATTTTTTTTAATTGTCTTGTTCCTATTGACTTTATTTCGTCGTCGTGCTTGCACACATTTGAATGTTTTGGGAGTGCTAAGCTACAGATGAATTGCCTGATTTGGTATCAATATAGTTGCCTGAATATTTCAAGGGGCTGTATTGCACATAATCAGTTTTATCTCTTTTATGTTTAATTAATCATTTTAACTAATTTACTAACCTGTAAAAGTAGTTGATCAGTTAAATGAAAGAGTAATTACTGTCAGTCCAAGCTTGAAACCTCCAGGCCTTCTGTTGTTGTTGTTGTTACATACTGTTTATGTCTTTGTTACTCAGGGATCTGTAATTGGAGCTGCTTCTGATGGTAGATTTGTGGACGAAATGGATTTCTCGTCCTTGACTTCAGGTGGGGTAGACGTCACAACAGCTTCTCTGGAAAGTCGTTTTAGTCTTCAAGTTAAACCTGAATGCTTTCTAGCCACAAACCAACCTACAGATGAATTGGGACAGCTGGGAAATGGTTCTACAGATCACACCCTCTCTCCAATCATAACAGTGGAGCAAACTGACCCAGTCAAATCAAGTAACTCCAAGAAGTCTGCTGAACCGGTTTCATGTCAAAATGGTCAGTCATACACTGATACAAAGGGCAATACTTCCTCAAATGTTCCTGAAGGCTTTTCCCACCTGAACCATAATTCCCAGGAAGAAAGCAAACTGAAGTTGTGTGAACAAGTGGTAGAGGATGATGAAAGCCAGCAGTCTACAAGTTTTTACAGGTGCTTCTCCCAGCCTGGGCTGTGGTCCCGCTCTGCCAGCCTTCCACGTGGTTTTCGGCGTGCTGAGGGATCATCCCGTTTTTCTGGTGTCATCACAGCTAGACCTTTTGGACCAAACAGTCGAGCAGTCCCTCAACTGTTCCATTGTGCAGTGTAAGTTTTATGTAGCATGTAGTCTTGATGTTAAATGGAAGCAAGAATACAGTTTATACTTTATTTTCCTGTCACTATCTTTCTGATTCCAAAGATGCTGCATAACGTCTGGACATTTTGACATAATGCTGTTTGTAAAACCACTCCAATAATTTATGCAGTCGTCACTCCAAGAAGAAACTTAACACTAATGGATATCTTATTACTTATACAGTCAGATGTCTTTAAACCATTAACTTATTTGAGTTATTCAGGCTGATTATGGTGATATGAATCTATAGTAGAATAAAGAGTCTGTGGTTCAGTCTACAGTGAGAACTAATTATAATTATATGCTCAAGTGTTCTAAGCTAATGGAACTTTAAAGTGAAACAACAGTGTATCTGCTGGTTATGGCTGGTCTACAACAGCACAAGGACTTGGTAAAGTAGGCTGATGGCTCTTAATGGCAGAAGAAACTTTGTGTGATCTTCTATTACTTTTTTGGGTGGGGATCACCTTCCCCATTAATAATGGAAAGTTGCTGCATCAGTGAGAGTAGTGTTGACTCACCGTGTAGAACATTTTTATTCCTGTTCTACTTTAGTTGCAGATATTCAGTTTTAAATGATATGGTAGTATAATGAAAGCAACTTAGTTGTCATGTTTTATGCTGCAGAGTACAATTGATCTTTACTTTTTTTTTTCCCCTCCTTTCTGAATTTTTTGGGATTTGTAGTCTGAAGACAACCAGAACCTACTGCTGAACAGTAAAACTGAAGAGTCTTTGACACCTTCCAAGTTTATGCTCAAAAGACAGACTGGAACATCCCAGATGACAAACCAGTACAAAGTTTCAGTCGGCCAAAACAAAGCCAACCAAGCAACTCTGGAGGAAGGAGAACAGAGGGAGGAGGGCAAGGGTGTCAGTCCTTCAAGCCAGACCAATGGTTATCACCATCAACCCTGTGCACAGACTCAACCAGAACGTTATCCAAACGTGCAATCTCAGAATGACAACAGTTTAACTTTGCTGTCTCGTGGTGCCCCTGATTGGCGAAAGGTATGTAATTATGGTGGTGTTTTTATTATGTCTGGGACTTAAGAAATGCAATTCTGCAAGCCTTTCAATTACATATTTCAATAGTTATTTATTTGCTGTTTGTAGCAGTAGGGCATGGAGAAAAGTTCAATATACTTCTAAAGACTGTATGCATAATTTTCTAAAAGTGCACATAACATTTGAGGGTTTTTTTCCTCCTCGTCTACAGGAGAACCTTACTGCATATTTGGTAATTGAACAAGCAAGACTTGCTCAAGTAAATGTCCTTGCTTGTCAATGTATCTTGAACCCCAGACTTGGCTGCATAAAGACTTGTCCCTCCGCCCGTGTAGCTGTTTGAAACTGAGGTGACATCACATAATACTCATGATTAGGTCTACAGTACACTGCTCACTCTGCTGAAGGAAGGTGTTATTACATGTCCACCTTATTTCCACTAGTTTGAAATTAAATTATGTTAATTGCGCTGCACTTTTTCCACATCTTATGTTACAACCTTATTGAAAAAAATTGAATATTTTTGAGTATAATTTTTTTGAGTAAAATTGAGTATAATTCCTTAAATCTACTCAACACCCCATAATGTTTTTATTTTCTTCAAATTTATTAAAAATAAAAAAATTGCGTGTATACGTAAGTATTCACACCCTTTGCTCAGTACTTCATTGATGTCCCTTTGGCAGCAATGCCTCAAGTCTTGAACATGCTATTGCACCTATCTTTGGGCAGTTTTGCCCATTCCTTTTTGTAGCACCTCTCAAGCTGCATGGGGTTGGATGGGGAGGGTCGGTGCACAGCTATTTTCAGATCTCTCCTGAGATGTTCAATCTGATTCAGGTCTGAGTTCTGGCTGGGCCACTCAAGGACATTCACAGAGTTGTCCTGAAGCCACTCCTTTGATATCTTGGCTGTGTCCTGCTGAAAGATGAACTGTCTGAGGTCAAGCGCGCTCTGGAGCAGGTTTTCAACCAGGATGTCTGTACATTGTTGCATATATCTTTCCCTCAGTCCTGACTAGTCTCCCAGTTCCTGCTGCTGAAAACATGCTCACAGCATGATGCTGCCACCACCATGCTTCACTGTAGGGATGGTGCCTGGTTTTCTCCAAAAATTACACCTGGCATTCACACCAAATAATTCAGTCTTTGTTCCATCAGACCAGAGAATTTTTTCTCATGGTCTAAGTCCTTCAGGTGCCTTTTGTCAAACTCCAGATGGGCTGCCATGTGCCGTTTACTAAGAAGGGTCTTCCGTCTGGCCACTCTACCATACAGGCCTGATTGGTGGATTGCTGCAGAGATGGTTTTCCTTCTGGAAGGTTCTCCTCTCCACAGAGGAATGTTGGAGTTCTGACAGTGACCATCAGATTCTTGGTCACCTCCCTGACTAGGGCTAGTCTCCCCACATCGCTCAGTTTAGACGGGCGGCCGGCACTAGGAAGAGTCTTCTTCCATTTTTGGATGATGGTGGCCACTGTACTCATTGGGACCTTCAAAGCAGCAGAAATGTTTCTGTACCTTTCCCCAGATTTGTCTCAAGACAATCCTATCTCTGAGGTCTAGAACCAATTCCTTTAACTTTGTGCTCTGACATGCACTGTCAATTGGGACATTCCATATAGACAGGTATGTTTTTCCAAATCATGCCCAATCAACTGAATTTACCCTATGTGGACTCCAATTAAGCTGTAGAAAAATCTCAAGGATGATCAGTGGAACCAGGATGCACCTGAGCTCCATTTTGATCTTTGTGGCAAAGGCTGTGAATACTTATGTACATGAGGTTTTAGTTTTTTTACTTTTAATAAATTTGTAAAAATCTCAGGGTTTTTTTTGGTGTTATTATGGGGTGTTGTGTGTAGAATTTTGAGGAATAAAATGTCATCCATTTTGGAATAAGGCTGCAGCATGGCAAAATGCAGCACTGCGAATACTTCCTGGATGTACTGTAAACTCTTCTCACACAATTTTAGTCAATTTTGTCAAACTTGGAACAACTCCTTGTTATCGGCTGGTAATGTGCGTTTTCATATCGTTCCAGTTGGACTCACTTTACCACCAGACCCCGGTGCCCTCGGATGTGAGAGTTATCAAAATAAAAATAAAAAGAAAGAAATACTGGAAAATATAGCAAAATATTAGTTATTCAATAATATCACGTATTTAACAAATAAACCAAATTAATTAACTAAAGTAATTCATTTTAAAACAAACGGATATGGCATGTGTCTGTGTTCAAGTGAATTGATAAGTTGAGGGTTGCCCTTGTCAGTGCGGCAGAGGGCAAGGATCCTGAGTCCAGCAATTATGGCAAGGTGGACGAACTAAAGCATGCTCGATTCATTCAAGCAGTGTCAGAGCTGGAGTTGCTGGGATTCGTCAAGTCCACCAAGCAAAAGGCAGATCATGCAGCACGACTCACTTGGGGAGGGTGTTAATGCTGCGTTTACACAACGATGACAAGTCACGAATACCACGAAGTACACATTCTTGGCCGCTGATCACGAATGTGATCATTTGGGGCAGAGGTGTCAGGTGTCCTCAGGAACTGCTGCAACCTGTTACCACACGTTACGATTAATGGCACGTGTTGCTGGAGAATTATCAGGAACCATTACTCACGGTCAAGAATAGTGTTCCGTGTTGTTGCGCGTAACAGCGCATCGTTAAGTTCTGTCATGTTGTGAACGAGGTGAATTGTCTCCACACACACACCCATATTCATCCAACTGAATTCAGATCGCTCAGGTTTTTCAGAAGAACTTTGTGACTGCATGTATAGTTGGGCTCTGTGCCATGGAGTGGCGCACATGCCCAATTGCGCTGTTTGCGCTTGTGATGGAGGGCTGTATGTAGGGTTAATCTACTGTCTCGTGTCGTTTCTCAGATCAGTTGTTGGTTTGGTTTTGTGGTATGCAGGAGATCACTTGACCGAGAGTCTATACATTCAAATAATAAAAAAAATACTGTCATCACTCTTTAATCTTACTCAGTCTCTTACAATGGTGTAGCCTAAATACATGACCTTTCCAGGAGCGCACCAAATTCATTACGCATGCTCAGAGGCACGTCCCCTCCGGTGCACACTTTTTGGGGGGGGGGGGCGCGACCCCGCCCCCTGTGATAAACTCATCACCCCCTTAATATTTCTTTTCTGGCGCCGGGCTTGTTTACCACAGTTATGGCCCTTGATTATCAAAGATGGACTCTGTTAGTTCCATGCTTGGGTGCCTGCATTCTGACAACTCCTCTCATTTTTACTTGGAAGTTCATGAAAAGTGGTACAAATCCTTGTTATAGGTTATAATGTGCATACTGTACAAGATTGACACATTTTGACAGACTTATGGCCCTTGATTACAAAGCTAGACATTGCCAGTTTCATGACTTGGTGCCTGCATTCTGAAATAAACTCCTCACATTCATAGGAGGAATTTTGGGAAATTTGAAACAATTCCTGGAAATCATGAGAATGTAGTAAGCACTTGTACCAAAGCAGTATTTGCCAGTAGGGGATATTGTGTTCTCAGAGCACTCTTGTTTTATGTGGTTATTTGAATGTGTTGTTTCATAAACATATTTAAAGGTGAGGCAGTGTCTTTTATTAAGATGTACTCCAACAGTGGTAACAATGTACAGAATCTTGTGTTGCTGCTGAGGTGTCTAATTTCCAGCAGGAAGAACAGGACATTGGATCACATGGTGTCACTTAACGTGTGTGTGTGTGTGTTACTCAGATGGATCACAGTGACATGAAAGTACATCTTTCCCTTAAACCAAACAGTAAACCAAAATTTGGTTTCAAAATTCACTGGGACTCTACTGGGACAACAATTCAATCCATCCAACCTGGTAAGTTTTTATATATATATATATATATATATATATATATATATATATATATATATATATTTTTTTTTTTTTTTTAACCGTTCAGTTTTCATTAAGTTTTTGGAAATATTGCATCATTTAGGTATACGTACCAGGTCATTTTAATGAACCAATACTACTGTTTAGCACTACCTTCAAGACTAAACTTGTTTTCATAATGTCTGATATATTAGCAAGGTGAGACATGACTAGTTGACAGATGTGTTTAACAGTGTTACAACCTTCTTCCTAATCCAAAAGGAACCCACCTAAATTACCTTTTAACACTTAGAAAAATTTACCCCGATTATAAATATGCCTGAGTAAATGGACATGATTTTAAATTTAGTAGTTTTTTTATCTTTTATTCTTGTCTTTCTACATTGTGTATTGGAATCTTTCAATTTACTTGCTCATTTTGATTTTGAGCAGTTTGGTGTGAGGCGCTTTGAGGCAACTTTTATTGTGATTTTGCACGTTAAATTGAACACACCCTAAAAGCAGCAAATATGAGTTATGCGCAAGAGTGCTGTTACTGAGTAGCAGCAAGTATAATACACTGCTTCTTGTGTACTGTATTTTCTGTAGCAAGTTTAATTTTTTTTTTTTGACTTGTTTTTCAAAAAATAGGGATGTAACATACACAAAAATCATGGTTCGGTTCATTTTTCAGCATACTGGAAACAAGAAATGTGGCATTAAATGTAAACTTCAAATCAACATGATGCCCTGATTGCACAACTTGAGAAGCTGAGTGAGGAATCTGTCTGAATTGATGATTGTCTTGGATCAAGACCAGACTATTCAGTGACTTCCTGGGGTCTGCTGTATGTGCTGAAAGTGTTGAACTCATAGAGATTTACTTGTATCAGCAGTAACATGTCTCTGGGTCCTTGACGTTGGAGATTGAGAAATACCTGGGAAAAGTTTGAGCAGTTGCTCATCTTAATCTCTCTAAGTATCTCTTGCATTAAGAGGGTGTGTCAGCTTTGATATTTTGGCCATGTGGTGCCTTTCTCTGTGAATGATCAAACGTGTAGGTGCCTCAGTGTTGAGGACCCCATTGGCTGGACAGGACAAAGGGGACACCCACATTTCACCTGGCTGTGGCAAATACATGACCAGTTTGAAGAGGTGGGGATGAATAATTATGATTACATTTTTGTCTGCCTGGCTGATTGACAACCAGGGGGAGGCATGGTGAATGTAGTGCTGCACATGCACTGACTTGACTCACGCACTTGAGAATTGGAAATATAAATGCACAAAGTTAAAGCAAAATAAGACCAAACATGACTCCAGCCCTCTAGGAACACTGTGCAGCTGTGAAGACTGTAGTTAAGAGTGCAGATATACAATAGAGAGATTGGTGCTGCAAAAATGATCAAATACACAAGTTGCCAACTGATAAAGTGCCCAGCACATTGAACTATTGTCCCACATAAATGTTAATGCTAATGGTTATTAATTGCAACATGCCTTTCCGCTATGTATTTCAGCAGTTGTTGATAATTTAAGACAAACGTGAATATTTTAATGTGAACTTTATTGCTCACTGTTGTACAGTCTTGTCCGTAGTACAACTGCTTATTCAAAGCAAATGATTTCAAATATCATTCATCTTTCACTCCAAAGCTTTTTGTGTGTGTGTGTGTGTGTGTGTGTGTGTGTGTGTGTGTGTGTGTGTGCGCGCGCGCGCGCCCTTCAGGCAGTCCAGCAGAGCTTTGTCAGCTATGTGTGGATGATGAGATTGTGGCTGTTGAAGGATTTGCTGTGGCAAATATGAGCTACAACCAGTGGAAGAATAAAATGACATCTGCCCTGAAAACTGGAAGCATGACCATGGACATTCGACGTAGTCTCCACAAGGGTACAATAAGAAGCCAGGACGAGGACAGACTTGTCCATCAGTGGTTCTTGAAATTCTGTTTATCATAAATTTTTCACAATCAACAAGTGGTCAAAAACTTGGCCTTTGTTATGACTTTTTGTAGATCAGAGCACCAGTGATGGGAATCGTTTCAGCCAGAAAGAGATGACCCTCAGTCTGACTGATGTGACGTCCAAACTTTTAAGTTTCCCTGGTCACCATGACAAGAGTTCTTCTTCCATGGAAACCACAGTAATTTTGCAGTTGCACCTTAAGAGAATGATGCAGATTTATGATTATCATCTCGTAGTACAGATTAATTACTAATATGACTCTCAATATATTTGTTTTGTCCCCTGCCCAGGTTGAAAAAACTACAGTCACAGATGGACAGATCACTGACAAGACAAAGAAAATCAAATGTAAAGGTAATGGCAGATGTGAGCTATAAATTAATCCTTAATATTGCACTAGAACAAACAAAATCAGGAAAAACTCCTTGGCTGCATGTTTGTCGGAAAAAAATTATGGAATCATGAAAACCAAAAGAACACTCCAACACATCACTAGTATTTTGTTGCACCACCTCTGGCTTTTATAACAGCTTGCAGTCTCTGAGGCATGGACTTAATGAGTGACAAACAGTACTCTTCATCAATCTGGCTCCAACTTTCTCTGATTGCTGTTGCCAGATCAGCTTTGCAGGTTGGAGCCTTGTCATGGACCATTTTCTTCAACTTCCACCAAAGATTTTCAATTGGATTAAGATCCGGACTATTTGCAGGCCATGCCATTGACCCTGTGTGTCTTTTGGCAAGGAATGTTTTCAGTTTTTGCTCTATGGCAAGATGCATTACCATCTTGAAAAATGATTTCATCATCCCCAAACATCCTTTCAAATGATGGGATAAGAAAAGTGTCCAAAATATCAACGTAAACTTGTGCATTTATTGATGATGTAATGACAGCCATCTCCCCAGTGCCTTTACCTGACATGCAGCCCCATATTATCAATGACTGTAGAAATTTACATGTTCTCTTTATAAATCTCATTGGAACGGCACCAAACAAAAGTTCCAGCATCATCACCTTGCCCAGTGCAGATTCGTGATTCATTACTGAATATGACTTTCATCCAGTCATCCACAGTCCACGATTGCTTTTCCTTAGCCCATTGTAACCGTTTTTTTCTGTTTAGGTGTTAATAATGGCTTTCGTTTAGCTTTTATGTATGTAAATCCCATTTCCTTTAGGCAGTTTCTTACAGTTCGGTCACAGACGTTGACTCCAGTTTCCTCCCATTCGTTCCTCATTTGTTTTGTTGTGCATTTTCGATTTTTGAGACATATTGCTTTAAGTTTTCTGTCTTGACGCTTTGATGTCTTCCTTGGTCTACCAGTATGTTTGCCTTTAACAACCTTCCCATGTTTGTATCTGGTCCAGAGTTTAGACACAGCTGACTGTGAGCAACCAACATCTTTAGCAACATTGCGTGATGATTTACCCTCTTAAGATTTGATGCAGGTGTTAGTTTTGGGGATGAAAATTTACATAATTTATTCCTCAGAATTGAGTGAGTCCATATTTTTTTCCCTCTGCTTGGTCTAAAAAAGTAACCGTTGCTGACTGCCACAATTATTTTTCTTGATTTCTTAGTGTTTCTTAAAGCCAGAAAGTTGCCATTTGAAATGACTTAAGTTTTGTGTCATGTCTGTGATCTGCTTTTTTTTCTACAAAATTAAACATCTGAATGAACATCCTCCGAGGCCAGTGATTCCATATTTATTGCCAGGGGTTGTAGGATTTTTAAAGAATTTATTTGTAAATTCCATCCATCTATTTTCTTCCGCTTTATCCGGAGTCGGGTCGCGGGGACAGCAGCTCAAGCAAAGCCGCCCAGACCTCCCGATCCACACACACGCCTCCCCCAGCTCCTCTGGGGGAACCCCAAGGCATTCCCAAGCCAGCCGAGAGATGTAGTCCCTCCAGCGTGTCCTGGGTCTTCCCCGGGGCCTCCTCCCAATGGGATGTGCCCGGAACACCTCTCCAGCGAGGCGTCCAGGGGGCATCCGGAAAAGATGCCCGAGCCACCCCAACTGACTCCTTTCAACGTGGAGGAGCAGCGGCTCGACTCCCAGCTCCTCACCCTATCTCTAAGGGAGCGCCCAGCCACCCTGCAGAGGAAACTCATTTCGGCCGCTTGTACTCGCGATCTCATTCTTTCGGTCATGAGCCAAATCTCATGACCATAGGTGAGGATTGGAACGTAGATCGATCGGTAAATCGAGAGCTTTGCACCCCTACTCAGCTCTCTCTTCACCACGACGGTCCGATACAGCGACCGCATCACTGCAGATGCGTTTTTTTTTTTGTTTTTTTTTTTTGCCGTCTTGCTCTCGGTCGGGTCGGCCGCATTTTTCTCTCCTCCTTCCTCCCCAACTTTCCTGCTACTGTAGCATGTTTTGTCTGTGAGGCTGCCAGCCCTGCTCCTCTGGAAAATGGCAAAATGGATCTGATCAAGTGGTCTCTGAACGCAATTGATACTATTTTTTTCCCACAAGGCACTCGAGAGCAGAGGACCCGACCTGTCCTGCCAGGACACATGTGGCGGGTTACGTGATGGACAGCTGGCGGAGGTGGCAACTCGTGCCTGTACACGTTGTCTGTGGAGGACGTTGAGGATGTTTACTTATTTGGAGCTGTGGTGACCGGGTTTCTGCTGTGTGGAGCGGCCACAGCACTGGTTTACCGGAAAATTAAGAAGGTGGAGGCGGCATTAATTGGCCCGTCCAGGCTGCCCCACGATTGATTCGATTGGAAGGGCAGTGTCAGCTCAGTCGGCGGGTGTCAACCGCACGTTGGAATCCATCTCGGGGAGAATGGTTGCACTGGAAAACCGCTTTGATCATCTGTAAGACCACATCTCTCCTCTATTCAGATGTATTGGGAGCCACTCTGACGTTTCAGACTGTGGAATCTGCCAGGCGTCTGTTAATCTGGATATCTATTTGGTTTCCAAACACCAGCTGTCCTTCAAGGCCGCTGGGATAAAATCCTCCCCCCGAAGAACACTCCTGATAGCCTCGCTCCTCGTCTCCCCCGCCTCCTTGTCTTCCCCTGCCTCCCTCCCTTCCCAGTCCTGAGATGTTGACTGTGGGACCTTGAGACTCTGGTGGACTGATTCAGGACTGGGATCCCCCAGGATGGACAGATAAGGCCTGATGGCGCCTCAAGGGCGGCCTTTCCGGGCTGTTTGTCTGGACACTGGACACATCCAAGTCGCGGCTGTTGTCTGTTTTTTTTTTTTATTACTGTTTTTCTGTGCTATGGGTTTTTTTGCTCTCCAGTGGTGCTGCGGGAGTTCAACGCAGCAGCAATGGAGGTTTTTCTTTTCCCAATTCTTTCCTTGTGCGTGCTTTTGTGTTCATGTACCGGACCGGCTTGTGTGTTGATGTTTTAAGTGTCATGAGGCTGGTCAAGGTTTGCTCAGCCCTGCTTGTGACCTAGGGCAGGGATATACATCTGGAGCTGGTCCCCGGGCGCCAAAAAGGCGACCTCTGCTCCTAACTGGCAATTACAATGGGTAAAATGCAGTAAACACATTTCATTGTGCAGGGAACATGTTTCTACGTGCATATGACAAACTTCTTTTGAGATGCTGCACCGATCCGTCTATCGATCTCACGCTCCATCCATCCCTCACTCGTGAACAAGACCCCGAGATACTTAAACTCCTCCACTTGAGGCAAGGACACTCCACCGACCTGAAGAGGGCAAAGCACCTTTTTGTGGTCGAGAACTATGGCCTCGGATTTGGAGGTGCTGATTTTCATCCCGGACACTTCACTCGGCTGCAAACTGCCCCAGTGCACGCTGAAGGTCCTGATTTGACGAAGCCAACAGAACCATCGTTGGCAAACAGCAGAGATGAGATTCTGTGGTTCCCAAACCAGACCCCCTCTACACCCTGGCTGCGCCTGGAAATTCTGTCTCATAGTTGAAGTGTACCTATGTTGAAAATTAGACCTCTCTCATCTTCCTAAGTCGGAGAACTTGCACAGTTGGGCTGACAAAATACTTTTTACCCCACTGTAACTGGATTGATTAATAGATTTAACTCAATGCAGCTGATGAGATGGAGAAATTTCCAGTTTGGCGTGAAGACGCTGTTGCGACGGTCAGCTTTGACGAGCCGACCACACCCTTTCACAACAATTCACCGGCCAATTACTTACAGAAAAACAAACCGTGTAATCAATAGAATTTGATTAGAATGGGAATAACCCTGTTGTCTGATTTGCGGATGTTCATGCTGGATTTTACGGTCACAAATATCCGTTTTACCAGCTGCGTTAATGCGTCACCGGTAAAACTCAAATTGCAACAGTAAAATCCAGTATGAACTTCCGCAAATCATCGGACACAAGGTGGTTATTCCCTAACTAATTTTTTTTTTCTCTAAATCACTTGTTTCCTTTGACAACGTACATCAATCAAAATGGCCCGAGGTAACGTTCTTTAGCTAGGGAGTAGCTGCAAGTATTTGGGATTGACTTTTAACAAAGAGCTCTCATTTAAACTACTACAGATGGAAATTAGCCCACGGCTATAATCTGACATTTACATTTTGTGTTCATCAATACGTGTTGTCCCTTTTACATAAATAAATGAAATAAAGTTCATTTTAAACACTTGATCTCCAAATTAAGGGTGAAGCTAGGCTTCCTGTACAAAAACAAGTCATGCTTCTCCTTAAATGCTCTGCAGCTCCTGATAACTGCTACCTTCCTGCCCTTATTGAACTATGGCGATGTCATGTATAGGTGTGCCTCATCCAGTTGTCTGCAGTCTTCGCTGTAGCATTGCGCCCTGAGATTCATCACTGGTTGTAGCCACACTCTGACAAGGCTTGGATATTCTAATAATCTCCATTGTTGTAATGATCTTATAACCTTATATTAAAATTGTAGAGTTCAAGTGAAGGTCATTTTATTGGGGTTTTGCATATAATGGAAGATAGGGTTAAGGTTTTTTTTTATCTATTTTGGGGCAACATTTATACATGTAGATTTAATTTATTTTATCTGATGCATCTGTCTGTATAGTCTGTCATCTTGCATTTCTCTGCAGCTGCTTTAGCACTTTTGCCCAAGATATTCAAATTAATTGGTTGCTTTTCAAACTTTGCTTTGCAGATTCTTTAACTATATAAACAAAGTAATTGAAGGTCTATTTCAAAAAGCCTGCCCCCACATTGATTTGTGGAAGAAAAAAAGCCACCTGGTTGTGTGGTCAGTACATACTATAATCAGTGGTGGGCACAGTTCCGATAACCAATAATTATCAAAGATAATGTTTTCATTATCGCATTATCTTTGTAGATAACTTTAAAAACCATTATCGGACTAATTATCTTGCGATAATTTTTTAGACCGATAACGTGGTAAATAAATCTGAACAGCTACAAATATTTATAAAACTTAAAATCAGTTGAGCACCTACCTGTTAAATATTTTGTATCAAGACGTTAAAGAGCAAGCTTCACTTTCCCCCAGAACAACATGAACAGGAAGCGATTGTAGCTCATAGCAGCTCCTATTGAAAATAACGGAGAGACAGCCTGTGATTCTCGCATGTTTACATAAAATAAACGCAATAACAACCTCTATAAACCCAGAGAATATATTCACAAGAGTTTTAGGCACAATATAAAAATAGTTTTATGTTGCAATGTTAATGGTGTCTGTGTGCAGCGGACGGTTAAAGTGCAGCGTGATCAGAGTGTCTCAATGCAGTTCTCAATGTTACTGAGATCTCGCAGCGCGGCGACCTCTCCAAGGTTTTGTGGGATTTGAAACATCAATAGGGCAAATAGCCAACATTTGTGTAAAGACAATATTGAGTGCACGTTTTACAATATCATAAAACTTGCACACATCATAAAACATGCGCACATTCTCTCCACATGCAAAACATTTTGCAATGACACTTCCAGGGCTCTGTAAAAAATGCCTGTTTTTACAAATAAAAATGGAATATTTTACAAAAGCACATTTATCTGTAAACACCAACACATGGCACACGGCACATTAACGTGTTGGTTTACATAATGAATGACTGAACCAATCAGTGTTTAGCAGAGGCACATTTTACCCAGAATCCTTTGCGATCTGTCTGTTACAAAACCTCAGAATTAGTGCATTATTCAATATTAAAAGATGTTATATTTTAACTTTGTACAAATGACAGAATTGACATTAATGCAGTTATTCTATTGGTATTAATGTTATCTATAAATCAAAACCATAAGTCAGCACTGCTTTATTTTCCAAGACCTCTGCCTGACCAGAGCATTGTGATTGGTAAAGAGCTGGGTTTTATGGCTGCTCTCAGCTTGCTTCTGTGCTGGAAGCCATGTAGTAAACAAGAGCTTCCAGCAGGGGGCAAAATGTTCAAAGACAGAAGTGTGGGCTCGTTGTTTGGGTTTGTTGTCACTTTTGATGCTACCAGAAGCGATCGTGGTGTTAAAACTCAAATTCAGTTTTAGTAATTGCAAATGTACCAGAGACAATACTGGAATTTATCGGTTATCTGTAACTTCCGATACATTTTTTGGGTGGTTTATCATTTTATCTTTATCAAAGATAACTTTTCAGTTATCTGATTATCTGTTATCGAAGTTAATTTTTTGGTTATCTGTGCCCACCACTGACTATAATACTCGGTTATGTTGAAGTAAATGGGTTCCATTTGCAGTTTGTCCCCCCCGGCATAGACATGAAATGGTTTGTTGTTGATTATTCGTGCATGCTTCTGAATGTGTTTTTGTTTGTTTCTGCAGGCTCTGCAGTGTACAATTCATGGGTTTACTTATGTGGTAAATGTTTGCACTGTGTGCAGTGTTTGAGCAGCATGATATTGCAGAATCAAGAGGCTGCTCTTTGTTGTGGAGCATCTGGCTTTCGAGCAAAGACCTTAGTTAAGACAGCATGTTGACTATTAAATGTGTGATGTGCAGTGCTTGTAGGATTTCAGTACAAAAGCAGATTATTCAGGCTGCTTTGTTTTTTCTTTTCTTTTTGTTTTCTTTCAGCCTTCGTGTTTATTTTTTTTTTTTTTTTGTGGTACATATACAGGGATCTGCCTCACCCTCACCATGTCACATGACAAATGAATGCATGATGGGGTGAGCAATTTCTGTTCATCACCACCTATGATCTCCATGGTTGCGAACATTCCAAAAAAAAAAAATTTCAGTACATTTGACAAAACAGTTAAAGCCCTTTTGTAGTTTGTGCTGCACGCTGCGTGCTCGCTGTATGCAGCCGTTTAGATAAAAGGACTTAAAAACAGAAGCATGTGACTCCTTGATGACGGGGGGAGAGAATCATTCATTGTAAACATCGGGGAAATTTAATAAATTAAACTGTTTAACTTGCACATTTTTCATTAAGTTTTGTGGTATCAAGCAGCTGCATCTAAATGGAAAAGAAATCTTAAAACATGCGTGTGTGTGTGTCAATGTCTGTCACGGGTGAGAGAACTGTGTGTAAAACGCTCTGTGCTTCCACTGACAGACGCAGCATAACTGTTGACCAGTTTGCTTAAATACAGTTCTTTGGAACACTTAAATGTCGTGTGTATATGTGTAAATGAAATTTTTACAAGTTCACAAACACTGAATTACTCGTATGTGGGTGAGTTCATGTTGATTGGAGCAAATGGTGTCTGACCGTGGCTCTTGTCAGCCAAAATAACTTTGAGAACACACAATGTAACAGAGCAATTAAATACTATCACTAACAATTAACCATCTATCACACAGGTTATATTAAGAAGTGAGAGTTCAGTCTGAGTCGTACAGTACTTTGGTTTTTTTTTTTCTGTTTGTTTTTTAAATACTTAATATAAAAGTTTAGTAGCATAGTGATTAGTAAATTGTGGGCTGTGACCCCGTGTTGGGCTGGGAAGGTACGTGATGAAGAAAAATGACAGGTGTCTTTGATAACTTGGCAGATTCCTTTAGCTGTAAGTAGCACATTGAAGAATACATTCCTCACCACATATGCATGAAGAAAAGGATGAGAATAAGTAGTCGGTGCTGAGTGGTACAGTCTGTACAAAAACATCTTAGTGCAGTTTATGCTTGATTGTTCATAAAACCTGTTATTGTTTTGCTGTGACTATTTATTTTTTATATTGACCAGTTTCTTTTCTTTTCTAGGAGGTTCTGAATCTGCAATATCTGATGTAAGTGACTACCTCTTGATCAGATTGTGTGGACAAATGTGTGTGTTTGTGTGGTCATATCTGAACCTGCAGTCTGTGCATTATCAGATCCAGGTACCTTCCCTCAGCTCCTCCTCATCCAGCTGGTCATGGGACCGTGATGAGGACCGCAGGCGCCAGGAGAAATGGCAGAAAGAACAAGAGCGCCTCCTACAGGTGAAGACTACTACTAACACAGAAAACCAGAAGGAAGAGATCATTTCTATTATGTTACTTGATGATTGAGTGCAAGTTATTCCTCAGGAACAATGCCAGCACAATCAGGAGAGGCTGGAAGCAGAATGGCGGAGGGCACAACAAGATGTTTTTAGGGAGAGGTGTACAAAACTACAGGTGGGTCTACGTCGTTCATAGAGCCTTATACAAGCTGCATCAAGTTCAGTAAATGTCATGCAGACATATATTTATAACATCACATGGACAGATTCATTTATTTCATTCTGTTATTGCTTGACAGAAGTATAAAAAAAAATCATGTCCTCACATGACCAAGATAATGTGCATTGATACGCTGTCCCCCTCCCCAGGGAAAGAAAGGTCTTTCCCTGATTGATATCTTAAACTGAGTCACTCTTGTGAATCTGAGCAGTCTTAAAACCCAAAGAACTCTAAAGTTTTTGGTAAATGCCAAATGCTGTCTGAACAATCTCTAAAATCGTGCTGACGTACCGTTTTTAGAGATTAATACCTCATGGGTTTTAGATTTTACTCTGAGAACTGCATGTTTAGAGAATATATTGGCTACAGGTTACT
This sequence comes from Thalassophryne amazonica, assembly GCF_902500255.1. Lineage (NCBI taxonomy): Eukaryota > Metazoa > Chordata > Actinopteri > Batrachoidiformes > Batrachoididae > Thalassophryne > Thalassophryne amazonica. The sequence continues at coordinate 115,850,085 of NC_047104.1, read as the reverse complement.
GTAGGCAACATGGACACTATGGGTTAGCTGCAACAGAGGACAAATGAGTGAACGATCAGTCTGCTTCTCCTTTAGTCTCTGAAATTTTTGATTCTTTTGTCCGCTCTTCATTCATGGTCTTCCTAGTGAACCAGGATGTTTATCAGTTACATTAATGCGCAAGACCACTTAAAGTCCTGAGGACACAATGACTGAGACACTTTACTACAACAGCAGACTTCACATCACCTCTCCCATTTTATCTACTGTAAGATGGAGACCTTATTCTGAACAACACAACTTCACAGGACGTGGAAAACATACTCACTGACATTACTAACTCCAACAAAAGCAGGTCGCCTCTGCAGGTACTTGGAGAATTCTAAAGTGATGACCTGCTTTCATGAAGGAAAGTATGAACAATCAAGTGGAAGTGTTGAAGTTGGTTTCCCCATAGATGTCATGTAGCCAGACTAAGCTGACCCTATCTGTAGCATGATGCAGAGGACTGACTCGCACTCAGTGTCACACTCTGGGACAGCAAGAGAAATGTCAGGATTCAACATGAGGCCGGAGCAAAACTCATCAAAATCATGACAAATGTTTGGGCAGGTGATCGGGGTAAGTAGGTGGGTCACAAACTGCTAAAGGCTGTTGTGCCTGGTAGTAATGCAGACGGGTTTTTCAGAGTGAATACACTTGCATAATTATCTAGTCTATATGGCATTTAAAGACATTTATTAAAATTATTTGGGAGCTACATCAATGAAATTATAAAGGCAAATCTAACTGGGGAGGGGAAAAGAGCATTTGTTCTTAAACACTTTTTTGTTTTTTATATAAATCTATTAAACATGGCTCAACATCTGTTTGTTTCAGCTCATTAATTAATTTTAAAATACTTAACATAAAATATTTATGCAAATGGCATTAGTGACCCAAGTGGAATGAGGCATAAGAGCCACCTGAGGGTCCCTGGAGCACATTTTAATATTTAGCACTCTCCTTGCTGTCGTTGTGAATTTTTTTGTTTTGGTGCCGTTGTTGTTGTTTGAATGCAGAACACATCTGAAATGCCCCCTCGTGCTGAGAGTCTTGCCAGCTCCCAGCTACGTGTGAATGGATTGGCAGTGACAAACAAAAGCAGGAAATGTGAGCGAAGCCCTGAAACTGAAGAGCTTCGAGAGTATAATCCTCAAAACGATGCAAAAAGAGTGCAGAAGAACAAGATTCCACGTAATGACTGGTAAGACACTTGCCTAATTTTACTTTCCATCCTCAATGGATGCCTCAGTCTTGTTGTACAGTTTATTCTGTTTTAATGTGGACTGTGATATTTTGGAGAACCGTTTTAGATCAGTTTTGTTCCATTCCATGGTTTCTGTCTTGTCCTGCTCTTTGTCACTGCTGCTCTTCGTGCCTTAAACACTGCACTTCAGGCCTGAGGACCACTGTGGTTTTGGACAGCTGTCTGCTGCACACAGGTCAATCCACACTTATCTCAATTTCCTTTATCTATTTTAATTTTGTAGTGATTGAAAAAATCTAATATCTTGTACTTATATTCACCTCTGAGAATAACTTAGTTGTGTAATGGGGATGTTGTCTGTGATGTAGGGCAAAGTCTTTGTCGACCTCGTCATTAGCCGGCCTCCACAAACAGACAAGAGGTTAGTTTGCACTTGTTTTGTTTTTGTTTTTTTGTTTGTCAAGTGATGGGCTAATACCACCGTTTTTATTGGTGTAGCTGATCAGAAGAAAAAGGCGCTGTGTCTTTCTAAGGCTGAGAAAGAGAGACAGCAGATTTTGGAGGAGATGAAAAAAAGAACTCAGCTTCTGACTGATAACAGCTGGATACGCCAGCGCAGCAGCAGCACGTACAAGGAACCCATTTATATTGGAGTCCCCATGAAGAGGTGAGTTACATCTTCTTGCTTGTTTGATGCCATTTATTAATGACTGACGTCTGCGGTCTGATACCTCTTGGCTTGTCTGACCTGTTACTGATGTTCTTCTATTACTCCTGAAAACTAGCCACCTACATGTGTTGTAATGTAATGAAGTAGAAATACTTTGTTACTGTACTTAAGTAGAGTTTTGATGTATCTGTACTCATTTAAATTTCTGGCGACTTTCACTTTAAATTTCCTCAAAATGTATACTTTTACTCCACTACATTTCTCTGAACCAGCTTTGTTACTCGTTACTACAACATAAATGTAGAAATTTGACTGGGCACAGCAGACTGCCTGTTTGCAGAGGTGAAAACAGCGGTGCACTGTACCGGGAAGAGACGTCCTCTTCAGCCGCAGTGCAGGGTTCCGCCCCCTGCGGCATCAGTACCATGTTTGACATAAAACAAGCTTCAAAGACAAAAAAAAAGTTGAATCTGCAGGTAAACTGGCAGGTAGTTTTCTTTAGAGAAAACCCTTCTAAAAAGTAATTTTACTATAGCTATGTTTTTGTTTGAATTTATATGGAGTACATTGACTAGCAGTAGGCAGCATCTTTTTGTTGTGCTTCAGGCATGTTGTGCAGCTTTTCAAAGCATTTGGGTTATTGGATGTGTTGTATGACTTTGCAGCATATGGTGCATCCAGAAAGGTTTCATAGCGTTGAGCAATTTCTCCCACGTAGAAATCATGGAGGGGTCAGCAAGTTCACCCTGCTCAAGCCAGCACATGGAGGTCAAGCCAGGTTTGGAGCTGAAACTCCAAACCTGAAAGATTTGTAGAAGATCTGTATGGAGTGGACCAAAATCCCTGCTGCAGTGTGTACAAACCTGGTGGAAAAACTACAGGAAACATTCCTCTGTAATTGCAAACAAAGGCTACTGTACCAAATATTAACATTGATTTTCACAGGTGTTCAAATACTTATTTGCAGCAGTAACATCAATCAATCAATCAATCAATCAATTTTTTTTTATATAGCGCCAAATCACAACAAACAGTTGCCCCAAGGCGCTTTATATTGTAAGGCAAGGCCATACAATAATGATGTAAAACCCCAAGGGTCAAAACGACCCCCTGTGAGCAAGCACTTGGCTACAGTGGGAAGGAAAAACTCCCTTTTAACAGGAAGAAACCTCCAGCAGAACCAGGCTCAGGGAGGGGCAGTCTTCTGCTGGGACTGGTTGGGGCTGAGGGAGAGAACCAGGAAAAAGACATGCTGTGGAGGGGAGCAGAGATCGATCACTAATGATTAAATGCAGAGTGGTGCATACAGAGCAAAAAGAGAAAGAAACAGTGCATCATGGGAACCCCCCAGCAGTCTACGTCTATAGCAGCATAACTAAGGGATGGTTCAGGGTCACCTGATCCAGCCCTAACTATAAGCTTTAGCAAAAAGGAAAGTTTTAAGCCTAATCTTAAAAGTAGAGAGGGTGTCTGTCTCCCTGATCTGAATTGGGAGCTGGTTCCACAGGAGAGGAGCCTGAAAGCTGAAGGCTCTGCCTCCCATTCTACTCTTACAAACCCTAGGAACTACAAGTAAGCCTGCAGTCTGAGAGCGAAGCGCTCTATTGGGGTGATATGGTACTACGAGGTCCCTAAGATAAGATGGGACCTGATTATTCAAAACCTTATAAGTAAGAAGAAGAATTTTAAATTCTATTCTAGAATTAACAGGAAGCCAATGAAGAGAGGCCAATATGGGTGAGATATGCTCTCTCCTTCTAGTCCCCGTCAGCACTCTAGCTGCAGCATTTTGAATTAACTGAAGGCTTTTTAGGGAACTTTTAGGACAACCTGATAATAATGAATTACAATAGTCCAGCCTAGAGGAAATAAATGCATGAATTAGTTTTTCAGCATCACTCTGAGACAAGACCTTTCTGATTTTAGAGATATTGCGTAAATGCAAAAAAGCAGTCCTACATATTTGTTTAATATGCGCTTTGAATGACATATCCTGATCAAAAATGACTCCAAGATTTCTCACAGTATTACTAGAGGTCAGGGTAATGCCATCCAGAGTAAGGATCTGGTTAGACACCATGTTTCTAAGATTTGTGGGGCCAAGAACAATAACTTCAGTTTTATGAGTTTAAAAGCAGGAAATTAGAGGTCATCCATGTCTTTATGTCTGTAAGACAATCCTGCAGTTTAGCTAATTGGTGTGTGTCCTCTGGCTTCATGGATAGATAAAGCTGGGTATCATCTGCGTAACAATGAAAATTTAAGCAATACCGTCTAATAATACTGCCTAAGGGAAGCATATATAAAGTGAATAAAATTGGTCCTAGCACAGAACCTTGTGGAACTCCATAATTAACTTTAGTCTGTGAAGATTCCCCATTTACATGAACAAATTGTAATCTATTAGACAAATATGATTCAAACCACCGCAGCGCAGTGCCTTTAATACCTATGGCATGCTCTAATCTCTGTAATAAAATTTATGGTCAACAGTATCAAAAGCAGCACTGAGGTCTAACAGAACAAGCACAGAGATGAGTCCACTGTCCGAGGCCATAAGAAGATCATTTGTAACCTTCACTAATGCTGTTTCTGTACTATGATGAATTCTAAAACCTGACTGAAACTCTTCAAATAGACCATTCCTCTGCAGATGATCAGTTAGCTGTTTTACAACTACCCTTTCAAGAATTTTTGAGAAAAGGAAGGTTGGAGATTGGCCTATAATTAGCTAAGATAGCTGGGTCAAGTGATGGCTTTTTAAGTAATGGTTTAATTACTGCCACCTTAAAAGCCTGTGGTACATAGCCAACTAACAAAGATAGATTGATCATATTTAAGATCGAAGCATTAAATAATGGTAGGGCTTCCTTGAGCAGCCTGGTAGGAATGGGGTCTAATAAACATGTTGATGGTTTGGATGAAGTAACTAATGAAAATAACTCAGACAGAACAATCGGAGAGAAAGAGTCTAACCAAATACCGGCATCACTGAAAGCAGCCAAAGATAACGATACGTCTTTGGGATGGTTATGAGTAATTTTTTCTCTAATAGTTAAAATTTTGTTAGCAAAGAAAGTCATGAACTCATTACTAGTTAAAGATAATGGAATACTCAGCTCAATAGAGCTCTGACTCTTTGTCAGCCTGGCTACAGTGCTGAAAAGAAACCTGGGGTTGTTCTTATTTTCTTCAATTAGTGATGAGTAGAAAGATGTCCTAGCTTTACGGAGGGCTTTTTTATAGAGCAACAGACTCTTTTTCCAGGCTAAGTGAAGATCTTCTAAATTAGTGAGACGCCATTTCCTCTCCAACTTACGGGTTATCTGCTTTAAGCTACGAGTTTGAGAGTTATACCATGGAGTCAGACACTTCTGATTTAAAGCTCTCTTTTTCAGAGGAGCTACAGCATCCAAAGTTGTCTTCAATGAGGATGTAAAACTATTGACGAGATACTCTATCTCCCTTACAGAGTTTAGGTAGCTACTCTGCACTGTGTTGTTATATGGCATTAGAGAACATAAAGAAGGAATCATATCCTTAAACCTAGTTACAGCGCTTTCTGAAAGACTTCTAGTGTAATGAAACTTATTCCCCACTGCTGGGTAGTCCATCAGAGTAAATGTAAATGTTATTAAAAAATGATCAGACAGAAGGGAGTTTTCAGGGAATACTGTTAAGTCTTCTATTTCCATACCATAAGTCAGAACAAGATCTAAGATATGATTAAAGTGGTGGGTGGACTCATTTACTTTTTGAGCAAAGCCAATAGAGTCTAATAATAGATTAAATGCAGTGTTGAGGCTGTCATTCTCAGCATCTGTGTGGATGTTAAAATCGCCCACTATAATTATCTTATCTGAGCTAAGCACTAAGTCAGACAAAAGGTCTGAAAATTCACAGAGAAACTCACAGTAACGACCAGGTGGACGATAGATAATAACAAATAAAACTGGTTTTTGGGACTTCCAATTTGGATGGACAAGACTAAGAGACAAGCTTTCAAATGAATTAAGCTCTGTCTGGGTTTTTGATTAATTAATAAGCTGGAATGGAAGATTGCTGCTAATCCACCGCCCCGGCCCGTGCTACGAGCATTCTGACAGTTAGTGTGACTCGGGGGTGTTGACTCATTTAAACTAACATATTCATCCTGCTGTAACCAGGTTTCTGTTAGGCAGAATAAATCAATATGTTGATCAGTTATTATATCATTTACCAACAGGGACTTAGAAGAGAGAGACCTAATGTTTAATAGACCACATTTAACTGTTTTAGTCTGTGGTGCAGTAGAAGGTGCTATATTATTTTTTCTTTTTGAATTTTTATGCTTAAATAGATTTTTGCTGGTTATTGGTAGTCTGGGAGCAGGCACCGTCTCGACGGGGAACATACAAATAAATTATTTAAAAAAAATCATACATTGTGATTTCCGGATTTTTTTTTGTTTTTAAGATTGTCTCAGTGGACATGCACCTAAGATGAAAATTTCAGACCCCTCCATGATTTCTAAGTGGGAGAACTTGCAAAATTGCAGGGTGTTAAAATACTTATTTTCCTCACTGCAAGTACTGTATTCAGTCTTTGCCATGAAGCTCAAAATTGAGCTCAGGTGCATCCTGTTACCACTGATCATCCTTGATGTTTCTGCAGCATAATTGAAGTCCACATAGGGTAAATTCAGTTGATTAGACATAATTTGGAAAGGCACACACCTGTCTACATATAAGGTCTCAGTTGACAGTGCATGTCAAAACACAAACCAAACATGAAGTCAAAGGAATTGTCGGTAGACCTCTGAGGCAGGATTGTCTCAAGGCACAAATCTGGGAAAGGGTACAGAAACATTTTTGCTGCTTTAAAAGTCCCAGTGAGCACAGTGGCCTCCATGATCTGTAAATGGAAGAAGTTTGAATCCTCCAGGACTCTTCCTAGAGTTGAACTCCCATCTAAACTCAGTGTTAGGGGGGGAAAGACCTTAGTCAGGGAGGTGGCCAAGACCCCGATGGTCACTCCATCATCCCCAAATGGACGTTTGGATCCACCAGGACTCTTCCCAGAGTTGACCGCCCATCTAAACTCAGTGATTGGGGAGAAGGGCCTTAGTCAGGGAGTTGGCCAAGACCCCAATGGTCACTCTGAGAACTCCAGCACTCCTCTGCGAGAGGAGAACCTTCCAGAAGGGTGACCATCTCTGCAGAAATCCACCAATCAGGCCTATATGGTAGAGCGGCCTGACAGAAGCAACTCCTTAGTAAAAGGCACATGGCAGCCTGCTTGGAATTTTCCAAGAGACATCTGAAGGACTCTGACCATGAGAAACAAAATTCTCTGATCTGATGAGACAAAAGACTGAACTCTGCGTGAATTCCAGGCATCACGTTTGAAAGAAACCAAGCGCCATTCCTACAGTGAACCATGGTGGTCAATAATTATGCACAAGTGATTTCTTAGTTTTTTATTTTAAAGAAATTTTCAACAATTCCATAACCTCCTTTTCATGTAGTCATTATGGGGTGCTGAGTACAATTTTTGAGGGGGAAAAATGAGTCTCCTACATTTTGGAATAAGGGTGTAACATAACAAAATGTAGAAAAAGTGAAGTGCTGTGAAAACGTTTCAGATGCATTGTAGATCACTGAATTGTCACTGTGCTGTAGTTTGCTCGTATTCTGTTTTAATGCTTTGGGGGGGGGTTCAAGCCTGAATGGGCTGGAAACTGATTGCTTACCGTTTTGGCTCTTATTTTTATTTATTCATTTTCCCCACCCACTAAATGCAATACTGCAGCCTAGAATGTGGAAGCTGTGGAGGTGTATTCAGAAATATTGAAACAAATCTGCCTATAGCGGGTGCTACAGCATTTTGCCATTTAACTCGCAAACCGTACATCGCACCTTAAAGTGCCTTACATGTTGTCCCTTCAAGTTATTCAGTTTAAGGCTCCAACTCACCACTAATTATAAAAAATGTTTCATATGGGATTCTCCTCTGATATACCCCAGAAATAACATATTAAAAATAGAGAACAATAGAAGGGGTGGAAAGGCCCAAAATATGCTAATTCATATTTAGTTATGAACAATAAAGGAACCAGTCCAACAACTGGAAATCTTGTATCTGTCATCAAAAGGACTGAAATGCTATCCAAATTCATCTCTAGTGTTAGAAATACCAGAAACTGAAATTGGGTGCCCTTTTACTAATGGTAATGGTGTTAGCTTTTCACCTCCAGGTGGCACTATCGTAAAGGAAAATGCATTTTTGACCAAAACTACAGGGAGATAGATATATATATATCCCTGTATTCTTTGGACTGTGGCAAATCTTGACATAGTAAACACCCAGTTATATTTTTCTGTTTTTTCATGTTTTGTTTTGTTTTTTTTCTTCTGAACATTATTTCTAATGTGCTTGCTCAGGGGATAGGTCAGGTTAAACCTTATTCAGGAGAAGCACTTTTAATTGACTGATATGATTCTTATTTAAAAAAAAAAAAAATTCTCCTCAATCATTGCCCAATCACCTCTGACCTTTATATGTACCATAAAGAGAACATTTCTGTGTTGCTATTTGGTAGAACAGTTGGTTGAACATATGAAGGTAAACTAGATTGTTTTTTGTTTTATTTTTTAATATTGATCATTTTCGACACAGATTACAGTATAGTTACTTGGATACACAATACTTCATGCACATGGTGGAACAAAGGCTGTGATTTACTGTACATACTGGAAAAGTCCGGACATCTTAGTTAAATTTAGTCCTCTTGAAGCCAAAGTTGGCATGACAGTGCCATCGCCCATGTGGCTCTGCAGTCAGGCCCACATCTTGCAGCCGCATCATTAGGAATCACATGGTCCTCATGGGAGCTTTCTTTATTCCCCCTTGGTGCAGCTGTTGTAGATTTGATCCACATGTTTGGGTTTGTGCTCCCTGCCTTTGCCAATGTTGTGGCATTTCACAGCCACCTTAGTCATGATCTCCTCTCACAAAAACTGCAAAATGGAAAACCCTTCATAGAAACTTCCTTTTTAATTTCATAATATAACTGTATTGAGGATATGTTAATGCTTGTTAAAATTTAAACTGAGCATTTATTTTATTTTTATGGAATACATGAACAGTGTAACTTCTTCACCCACCCCTGTATTTTTATTTCACATTTGTGTGATGTCGATGGGGTTAATGTATCCCATGATCCAGTAATTTAATACGGTTTCCCAATCCTGGTCCTCAGGACCCAAAACACTGCATGTTTTCTATTTATCACTGAACTAATCAGAGTAGATCAGCTGAGTGAGGTCTGTTCAACTAATCAAGAGGTTACCGAACAATAGGGCCGAATTGTTCCAATGACTCCGTTAAAATTTAGAATTATAACGTATTACATCAAAGATATGAACCTCAGTTATTTTAATGTCTTTATTATTCTGTTCCGTTGCAATTATTTTCAACTGCACACTCTGCAGGTATGAGTCCCTGGATAACCTTGACACTTTACGTCAGTCTCCACTGTCAACCAGTACGGTCGGTTGCTTCCGACCCCACTCTGCTGCTGATTACGTTCCAACTAGGAATGCCTCCTCCCGCTACACCACTGGATCATCGCTGTCTCACAGCAGAACGCATTTCTCTGAGGACACCACAGGTCACTTACTCCCTGGAAACGAGCCAGCTGACCAATCCATGCCCACCTCTCATCATGGCAGGTACTTCTTAGACCCACTGTTGCGCATGTGACAGTGTGTTATGTTGATTATCTTGACTTGTGCATTATAAGTTTGGCCAAACGCTCTTGCATGTGCTGCCACAGGGTGGTCAGTGGAAAGCGGATTTGCTGTGTGTGTGAGCGTGTCCTGGGTAGGGGTGCAGCCATGGTCATTGAGGCCCTTGGTCTCTGCTTCCACCTCGCCTGTTTCCAGGTGAGACATCATGACTGGTCTCATCTGAAAAGCAGGAGTCTTACATTAGGTGTTTTATTTTATAAGGTCATGTCTGAACTTCTGTGCTTCTGCTTCTTTAAAATCTACCTTTTAGAATCTGGTCTGCTGGCAGTGCTGTCATTTTTTTCCAGGACTTTCAAATTAGTTGTCAAAAAATTTTCACTTTTAAAAAGGTCATTCCAGCTGGTGTAGGTTCATTATGATATAGATGTTGCTCAAACCTTTGTGTGAACTTACTGGCACAAATAGTATGTCATGATATAAATTAAGGGCATTTCTTGCATATTTAAAGCGATTTAAATGGGGTCATATTGTCAAATTGGTTTTTCTATAAGCATTTGTAAAGTCCCACAAATGTCTGTAAGTTCCCCCCTTTCAGATCCCGAGCAGTCAGGAAAGCAGGCTGACTGGGTGACTGTGAGGAGGAAGCGTAGCCCTAAACAGAAGCCCCGTGTACACCGTCAACCCGTTCACATCTCTAACCGTTTTTCCCCACTCGACGATACACCCGCCGAGGATCAAACTCTGGTTATTGGCGACTCTGTTTTGAGAAATGTGAAGTTAGCGACACCAGCAACCATAGTCAATTGTCTTCCGGGGGCCAGAGCAGGCGACATTGAAGGAAATTTGAAATTGCTGGCTAAGGCTAAGCGTAAATTTGGTAAGATTGTACTTCACGTCGGCAGTAATGACACTCGGTTACGCCAATCGGAGGTCACTAAAATTAACATTAAATCGGTGTGTAACTTTGCAAAAACAATGTCGGACTCTGTAGTTTTCTCTGGGCCCCTCCCCAATCAGACCGGGAGTGACATGTTTAGCCGCATGTTCTCCTTGAATTGCTGGCTGTCTGAGTGGTGTCCAAAAAATGAGGTGGGCTTCATAGATAATTGGCAAAGCTTCTGGGGAAAACCTGGTCTTGTTAGGAGAGACGGCATCCATCCCACTCTGGATGGAGCAGCTCTCATTTCTAGAAATCTGGCCAATTTTCTTGGATCCTCCAAACTGTGACTGTCCAGGGTTGGGACTAGGAGGCAGAGTTGTGGTCTTACACACCTCTCTGCAGCTTCTCTCCCCCTGCCATCCCCTCATTACCCCATCCCCGTAGAGACGGTGCCTGCTCCCAGACCACCAATAACCAGCAAAAATCTATTTAAGCATAAAAATTCAAAAAGAAAAAATATAGCACCTTCAATTGCACCACAGACTAAAACAGTTAAATGTGGTCTATTAAACATTAGGTCTCTCTCTTCTAAGTCCCTGTTGGTAAATGATATAATAATTGATCAACATATTGATTTATTCTGCCTAACAGAAACCTGGTTACAGTTTAAATGAGTCAACACCCCCGAGTCACACTGTCAGAATGCTCGTAGCACGGGCCGGGGCGGAGGATTAGCAGCAATCTTCCATTCCAGCTTATTAATTAATCAAAAACCCAGACAGAGCTTTAATTCATTTGAAAGTTTGTCTTAGTCTTGTCCATCCAAATTGGAAGTCCCAAAAACCAGTTTTATTTATTATCTATCGTCCACCTGGTCGTTACTGTGAGTTTCTCTGTGAATTTTCAGACCTTTTGTCTGACTTGGTGCTTAGCTCAGATAAGATAATTATAGTGGGCGATTTTAACATCCACACAGATGCTGAGAATGACAGCCTCAACACTGCATTTAATCTATTATTTGACTCTATTGGCTTTGCTCAAAAAGTAAATGAGTCCACCCACCACTTTAATCATATCTTAGATCTTGTTCTGACTTATGGTATGGAAATAGAAGACTTAACAGTATTCCCTGAAAACTCCCTTCTGTCTGATCATTTCTTAATAACATTTACATTTACTCTGATGGACTACCCAGCAGTGGGGAATAAGTTTCATTACACTAGAAGTCTTTCAGAAAGCGCTGTAACTAGGTTTAAGGATATGATTCCTTCCTTATGTTCTCTAATGCCATATATCAACACAGTGCAGAGTAGCTACCTAAACTCTGTAAGGGAGATAGAGTATCTCGTCAATAGTTTTACATCCTCATTGAAGACAACTTTGGATGCTGTAGCTCCTCTGAAAAAGAGAGCTTTAAATCAGAAGTATCTGACTCTGTGGTATAACTCACAAACTCGTAGCTTAAAGCAGATAACCCGTAAGCTGGAGAGGAAATGGCGTCTCACTAATTTAGAAGATCTTCACTTAGCCTGGAAAAAGAGTCTGTTGCTCTATAAAAAAGTCCTCCGTAAAGCTAGGACATCTTTCTACTCATCACTAATTGAAGAAAATAAGAACAACCCCAGGTTTCTTTTCAGCACTGTAGCCAGGCTGACAAAGTCAGAGCTCTATTGAGCTGAGTATTCCATTAACTTTAACTAGTAATGACTTCATGACTTTCTTTGCTAACAAAATTTTAACCATTAGAGAAAAAATTACTCATAACCATCCCAAAGACGTATCGTTATCTTTGGCTGCTCTGTGATGCCGGTATTTGGTTAGACTCTTTCTCTCCGATTGTTCTGAGTTATTTTCATTAGTTACTTCATCCAAACCATCAACATGTTTATTAGACCCCATTCCTGCCAGGCTGCTCAAGGAAGCCCTACCATTATTTAATGCTTCGATCTTAAATATGATCAATCTCTTTGTTAGTTGGCTATGTACCACAGGCTTTTAAGGTGGCAGTAATTAAACCATTACTTAAAAAGCCATCACTTGACCCAGCTATCTTAGCTAATTATAGGCCAATCTCCAACCTTCCTTTTCTCTCAAAAATTCTTGAAAGGGTAGTTGTAAAACAGCTAACTGATCATCTGCAGAGGAATGGTCTATTTGAAGAGTTTCAGTCAGGTTTTAGAATTCATCATAGTACAGAAACAGCATTAGTGAAGGTTACAAATGATCTTCTTATGGCTTCGGACAGTGGACTCATCTCTGTGCTTGTTCTGTTAGACCTCAGTGCTGCTTTTGATACTGTTGATAATAAAATTTTATTACAGAGATTAGAGCATGCCATAGGTATTAAAGGCACTGCGCTGCGGTGGTTTGAATCATATTTGTCTAATAGATTACAGTTTGTTCATGTAAATGGGGAATCTTCTTCACAGACTAAAGTTAATTATGGAGTTCCACAAGGTTCTGTGCTAGGACCAATTTTATTCACTTTATATATGCTTCCCTTAGGCAGTATTATTAGACGGTATTGCTTAAATTTTCATTGTTACGCAGATGATACCCAGCTTTATCTATCCATGAAGCCAGAGGACACACACCAGTTAGCTAAACTGCAGGATTGTCTTACAGACATAAAGACATGGATGACCTCTAATTTCCTGCTTTTAAACTCGGATAAAACTGAAGTTATTGTACTTGGCCCCACAAATCTTAGAAACATGGTGTCTAACCAGATCCTTACTCTGGATGGCATTACCCTGACCTCTAGTAATACTGTGAGAAATCTTGGAGTCATTTTGATCAGGATATGTCATTCAAAGCGCATATTAAACAAATATGTAGGACTGCTTTTTTGCATTTACGCAATATCTCTAAAATCAGAAAGGTCTTGTCTCAGAGTGATGCTGAAAAACTAATTCATGCATTTATTTCCTCTAGGCTGGACTATTGTAATTCATTATTATCAGGTTGTCCTAAAAGTTCCCTAAAAAGCCTTCAGTTAATTCAAAATGCTGCAGCTAGAGTACTGACGGGGACTAGCAGGAGAGAGCATATCTCACCCATATTGGCCTCTCTTCATTGGCTTCCTGTTAATTCTAGAATAGAATTTAAAATTCTTCTTCTTACTTATAAGGTTTTGAATAATCAGGTCCCATCTTATCTTAGGGACCTCGTAGTACCATATCACCCCATTAGAGCACTTCGCTCTGACTGCAGGCTTACTTGTAGTTCCTAGGGTTTGTAAGAGTAGAATGGGAGGCAGAGCCTTCAGCTTTCAGGCTCCTCTCCTGTGGTACCAGCTCCCAATTCAGATCAGGGAGACAGACACCCTCTCTACTTTTAAGATTAGGCTTAAAACTTTCCTTTTTGCTAAAGCTTATAGTTAGGGCTGGATCAGGTGACCCTGAACCATCCCTTAGTTATGCTGCTATAGACGTAGACTGCTGGGGGGTTCCCATGATGCACTGTTTCTTTCTCTTTTTGCTCTGTATGCACCACTCTGCATTTAATCATTAGTGATCGATCTCTGCTCCCCTCCATAGCATGTCTTTTTCCCGGTTTTTTCCCTCAGCCCCAACCAGTCCCAGCAGAAGACTGCCCCTCCCTGAGCCTGGTTCTGCTGGAGGTTTCTTCCTGTTAAAAGGGAGCTTTTCCTTCAAACTGTAGCCAAGTGCTTGCTCACAGGGGGTCGTTTTGACCGTTGGGGTTTTACATTGTTGTATGGCCTTGCCTTACAATATAAAGCGCCTTGGGGCAACTGTTTGTTGTGATTTGGCGCTATATAAAAAAAAAATTGATTGATTGATTTACCCTGGCAGATTAGTCAGGTCCCTCTCTGACAGAAATTGGATTCTACTCAACTATAAATTTGCAAAAATGTCAAGGAAAAACCTTTTCACACTGTCATTTTGGCGTGTTGTGTAGAATTTTGAAGAAAATAATGTACTCCATTTTAGAATAACACTAACATGACAAAATGTGGAAAAAGTGAAGCACTATGAATACTTTTCCGGATGGTGTGTGTGTGCATATGTATGTGTGTATGTATACTCTACGCAAGCTCTGATTGGCTGACTTCCACTTTGATATGTATACCTTATCACATATTACAACTAAAGAACCATATAATTATCGTCAACTCATTTAATAACTCATATTCACTTATGAATAATAAATAGCATAACACAGGTCTGAGCTACATAATTATCAAAGTAGTTAAAAAAAAAAAGCATGCACATGAATCAAGTAGAATGAATACCGCAGGTAAATCATGTAGATATGTAAATTATGGAATGTTCCTATGTCTGTTGAGCCATGAGTGCCCTCTTCACGAACTTCTTGATGTCTCACAACTTCAGTATGAGACTGAAGTTGTAGAATTCTCCCTGCTAGGGAGGCTAAAACTCTCGCCTTGATCAGACATCTTGGTTGAATGATCTCTTGTATCAGAATCCTTCATTTGTCACCAGGGTAACACAAAATGAGGGTGTCTCATTGTTGGGGATAAGAAATGGGGGCTCCTGATTGGATGAAAAGCGGGGGCGATACAAAGCCTGGTGTTTTCAATGTCTTTTTTTGTATCGCTCTGTTTTCAATCAATCAGTTTTATTTATATAGCGCCAAATCACAACAAACAGTTGCCGCAAGGCCATACAATAATTACGTAAAAACCCCAACGGTCAAAATGACCCCCTGTGAGCAAGCACTTGGTGACAGTGGGAAGGACAGTTTTAATTGTATCACCCTGATTTTATTGCCACAGTTTCCAAGGCGGTAAAATTGATAGGACAAGTGTATGATTTCTCAGCCCTATTTTTTTCTAGTATCTCATGAGGGCTGGTTTGAGTATAGGGCAGACTTTGTTGTAATGTGATATTGAAAGCTTACCAGCTAATGAGCAGGCCATATGTTAGCAAGTTCTTAACTGAGCTGAAGTGAACAGGTCTGAGCTGCCAGCAGCTTTCATATTTGGGTGATACCGTAAGTTTGCGCATATATATATATATATATATATATATATATATATATATATATATATATATATATATATATATATATATATATATATATATATATATATATATATATATATATATATATAATATATAATTTTTTTTTTTTTTTTTTTTTTGGACACGAAGCAGAAAGTACAACCACATTACACACATTTTGGCATCCTTTCACTGGCTTCCTGTCCCAGTGAGATCAGATTTTAAGGTTCTGCTACTATCCTATAAAATTACTCATGGACTGGCTAGCTGACCTAATTAAACCTTACGTACTGGCCCGGGCTTTACGTTCTAAGCGTGCAGGACTACTGTGTGTCCCTAAGGTGAATAAGAAGTCTGCGGGTCACAGAGCTTTCTCTTATCGTGCCCCTGTTCTGTGGAATGATCTCCCTGTGTCAATAAAAGTCAGATTGTGGAGATTTTCAAGTCCAGACTTAAGACGCACTTATTTTCCCTTTTCATATGGCTAGCATAATGGTACAGTTTTGTTTTACATTTTTTACTCTTTTAATTCATTTATTAGCAATTGGAGCGGGCTGCGGCCTCAACTTTACCTAAATTCTGGGTCTTTTAGTGACGTTTAGGGCTAGTGGCAGGGATCACCTTAGTATTTCTCTGTTTTTCTTGTTTAATGCTGGCAAATTATACGGTATTTTTTGTCTTTGATGCCTGATTCTGTTTTTTCTCTCTGTTTAAGGTGCAGCTCCATCCAGAGATGGGAGTTGTATTCGTGTTGGCGATCCTCCTGTCCTGTGCGCCAATAGCATTTCTTGTATATTCGTCCGTGAATTGTTCTGTAATTTGTTTGTAGTATGGCCCGGGCAGGGGGTTGCCCCTTTGGGTCTGGTCTTTTTTTCTAAAATGATTTTCCTTAAACTCAAACTGAAAGGAAATCTCTAACTTGGTATAAATTCATTAAAAACATAAAACCTAGCTTCCTGATGAAGTGGTGTAGAGGACGATTTTCTTAAAGACCTCAAAGTTCAGCTACAATGTGACAAAGTACATTTGAAATGAAAGCCTAGATTTGATGTTTTGGTCATAGAAACTTTTGTATTTCTTAATAATTAATGTAAATAAAGTCTAAGACATCAGTGACTTGAAAATATTCATGTTTCCATCCCCTGACTTGTCTGAAAAAAACTGGCAATAAAACTGATTTACAGATTTTATCAAGTTTTAGACATTTGCCTTCAGTTTAAGTTTGAGGAAGATAATTTTAGAAATTTTTATTCTTTATATTTTTGTATTTCTTGTATTAGAAATGGCATAAACAAATTAAAATGTGTGAAATACCAAGTGATACAATACTTTTGGAGGGCACAGTATCCTAACCTTATGAGTGCAAAATGAGTGTGGTATTATTAATGTTATAAGAATTAGTTTTCACTGTTGCTGCACTGTGTGAAACCATTTTCATTTCGTAGTGATATGACAATATTGAGATACGATAATTTGGCCATATTGTGCAGCCCTACTGAAAACTTTGAATATTAACTTACATCTACATTTTTAAAAAATGCTTAAAGTGGCGGGGGGCTAAGAGGGCTCTAAACGGCGGGGGGCAGAGCTTCCCCCCCCACACACACACACAGAAGCTGAAAGGTTTTAGCCATGCTAATGCTCCCCTGAAGTATTTACTCAAAGTCTGAAGGACCTAAATTACATTGGGAGATGCTGAAGAGCTTTGCTCATTCATGTCCATGAATTTTATTGCCTGTGCTATTACTTTAATTTACAAAATTAAATTAACATCTGGAGAACTGTTGGGCCCTACACACTGAATCAACACAAGCCTGTGTTCAGTCTTTTGTTTCACAGTTGCCCTGTCAACGATGGTAATATTTAGCCTTGTGCTAAAAGCTCTTTCAGAGAGGAGCTCCTTCAAACCATGACACCAGGGGGCGAACATGAAGTTGCTGCCCATCTGACTCACCTCTGCTTTCCTGTACTTTATACATAACATGCCAGTGTTTATGTTCATCCATCCTTGTCTCTTATCTAAATCTTATTTCTTTGAAGCAGCTGAGGTGGTTGGGCTGTTACTTTCATCTTTGGAGTGTGTGTGTGAGAAACTCTTTTGCCATCTGTCTTTTTGTAGCATAATTTGCTTCTACTCATGAGAACATGGATGTGCTGTTCTCAACAGGGGTCTGCAGAGTTGATACAACTGGATTTGTATAGTCATTATATGATTAGGATGTATTTATATTTGTAAGCGTGTTCTTAAATGATGCCAAGGTGCACGGAAAGCTGGGTTGGTTTAGGAAAAGAAAGGTCCACACTGTGATCGTTTTCTCACTTACTGCTCATCCTCAGTGTGTGGGCTGTCGCCAACATCTTGGAGGAACGGATACTGGAGTCCAGGTCCGCATCCGAAACAGGAAAGCCTACTGTGAGCCCTGTTATTTACAACTCAAGTGTGAGTCTTTTTCTTATTATTATTTCTGTTTCAAAGCAGCCTCTGTGTGCTTTTAAACTGCCTTTTGCTCTTTTCCAACCAAGTCATAACTTGAATTCTTAATATGGACATTAGGTTTTTAATGAAATCTGAAAGCCAAACATAACTTGTCCTACTGCGTCTAGCAGCAGACCTCAGCTTTAATGTGTGTATGCCAAGTTGAAATCATATTAATGTTAACATTTAAGCTCTCTGTTCTCCCCATGTGAACAGAATGCGTGATGTGTTTAAGAGGGAGCTCGTGAACAAGGAAATGAGAACTGCTGTTTGGACAGAGATCCCTGCCACCCCATGACCCGCTCCTGTCTCCTGCTAAAACTGAGTTCTGACGTGGCTGTGGATGGATGCACATGCACGTTTACTTTGTGTTGCCATTAAGTTGTTACATTGGGATGTGCTTAATCTCTACTCATGATTGCGTTGCTCATGTGAAATTAATATAATGTAAGCACAATTTAACTTCTGCTAAAGCACTTCTTTAGTGAATGCAGTCTCACCGTGTGCACTTTGGTATATGGAGGATGATTTATCACTTAAAGTAGCCTTCTTGACTGAATGCTGGTGTACATAGCAGCTACCTACATGGTGGTTTTGTTATGCATCCGTGTGCCACATGGTGGTGGTGTTGACCGTTTTCAATGTTAAACATAAAAATGCTTTTGAGTCTGCAAGTGAGGGCTGTGAGCTGTACAGTATTTTTCTCTTGGTGCAGTACAGATGGAGTAAATCAGTGTTTTTACTCTGACAGATTATGTAATACAGTATGCTGCAACAGCATTAAATAACCCTGGTACTTTTATGAAACATTAATCCATAGGTAAAGAAATGTTGCACATTTTACATGTTTTGTGATGTCACAAAGAAAGTGATTGTGAAGTGTCAGTATTTCCCTGTTAAATTTTAACATTGTGCCGTTTCACTTGCACATGTCCATATGGATGACAAATTACAGGGGGACAAGTGTTTTTTTTCTGATTTCTGGTCTAAGAAAATAAAGCTTGTAAATGAGTTTGTTTTGCAACTGCAGTTTTTTTTCCTCACTCATGAAAATTAATGTATTTGTCTATTTTCATGGCATTGATCAAGAGTACACTAATCATGACCAACTGCAGGCTCATTGTCCATGACCATCTTGACCGCAGTTTGATTGAGGTCTTGATTTGTCCTTGGTAACATCTTTTAACTATTGAAAATCTAAAATGTAATGCATACATTTATCTTGACAAATACTAATCAATCAGTGCAATAATATTGTAGAATTCTTATTTAAGACCCTTTCCGTGAATGTACCCTCGACTTTACGAGGTCTGTTAGAAAATTATTGGACCTTTTTATTTTTTGCAATAACCTTATGGCTTTGAATCACGTGTGATTGCATCAGCCAAGCTTGAACCTTCGTGCGCATGCGTGAGTTTTTTCACGCCTGTCGGTTGCGTCATTCGCCTGTGAGCACGCTTTGTGGGAGGAGTGGTCCAGCTCCCTCTGCGGATTTTCATTGTCAGGAAAATGGCCATGCATCAAAATTTTTTCAACCTGTGAGAGACAGCGGTGGAAACCATTCAGAACCTTCAGATGGCTTTCGGTGAAGATCTTTTGGGCATCACAGATTAAGGAGCATTACAACCGGATTAAAGACGGCCCACAGTGGCTGAGGGCGCGCCGCGCTCCAAGCGGCCATCGACAGGCTGAAACGACCAGATCACTTCCAAAGTGAAGGCTGTGTTGATCCGGGATGTCGTCTGACTACCAGAGAAATGGCGAGAGGTGGACATAGCACTTTTTCGGCACATTACACTGTTACAGGAGATTTTGTAATGAAAGACGTGTGGCGGAATTCGCACGTCAGGACGGAGCCTCTAATGGCGCAGAACAAAAAGCACCTCCGTGTTGGAAGTCTCACGGGACATGCCCAGCTCTTCCACCATTCGGAAGGTTCAGTCGGCTTTGGGTGGCTTTTCAGTCGAGTGAGTATCCGAGAAATTGTCGAAGAGCTGAGCATCTCACATGTCCTGCGAGACTAACACGGTCTGCGCCATTAGCGGCTCCGTGGCGAATTCCTCCGCTCCTGTTTTCATGACAAAATCTCTAACAGTGAAATGTGCCGGAAACCTTTTCTGCCATTTCTCTGGTAGTCAGATGACGTCCCGGATCAACACAGCATTCAGTTTGGAAATGATCTGGTCGTTTCAGCCTGTTGATCGGAGCACTGTGTGCCGTCTTTAATCCGGTTGTAATGCTCCTTAATCTGTGACGCCCAGAGTATCCTCACCGAAAGCCATCTGAATTTTCCGAATGGTTTCCACCTGGCTGTCTCTCTGTTTCTGGAAAAATTTGATTCAGCGCTGCTCCAATTGCTCAGCCATTTCCCTGACAATGAAAATCTGAAGAGGGGGGGAGGACCAGTGCTCACTCAAAGCGTGCTCACAGGCGAATGATGCAACCGACAGGCGTGAAAAAAACTCACGCATGCGCACGAAGGTTCAAGCTTGGCTGATGCAATCACATGTGATTCAAATCCATAAGGTTATTGCAAAAAATAAAAAGGTCAGATACTTTTCTAACAGACCTCGTATACAGCAGTATAAACTTTACCAGCAAATCGACCGAAATTCAAGTACAATACGCGGTACATCACTTAACAGTTGAACTACTTTATACTGTTGTGCGCAGTCAACATGCTAAAAACTAAACTTTTATGTAGTACAACAATGGAACAGATGAATCGACTTGCCTCCTAGTCTTAACAGTCTCCAGTAACCACATCAACTGGAAGGTCTGTACAGACGAACCAAAGTCATGTTTGTGATCTGCGACTTGGTATCCTATGAGACAGGCTTTTCAACAGGCTGGAGGATGGTGTCCAATGAAGGTTGTCCACTGGCCTGATACCTATGCTGAGCAAAGGATGTAGTACCGGTGTCTGTTACAATAGGGAACAACCAGTGCTTAATTTGTAAAGTGGGAGGTCCTGGAGCCCAGAGGATGGGTGGCTCCGGTGCAGAAAAAAAAGGGTGGGGGGTGCGGCTTGCAAACAACGCTGTGCGCCACACCGAAAATAAACTGGGCATGTATTGTAGGCCTTATGCCGCGTTCACACCGGGCGCGGCGCGAGCGTCTGCAGCCACCGGTTGCCATGTAATCCCTATGTAATAAGGACGCGTTTTGGTGCCAAACCATGCAGCGCGACGCGTGTGAAGCGATTTTGAGCGTTTTGCGTGTTTGTGGTGCGATATTGCATCACGTTGTGTTGCCCTCCTCCCCAAGTTGAAAAATCTGAACTTTTTCATCACGCCGCGATGACCAATCAGGGACTGTATGTAGTGACGTGGAGATGTGAACATGTCCTGTCTGGTAGCAGCCTGTGAGCAGGACTTATGTCTCTTTTGTCCTTTATTTCACAATCTTGACAGTTTTTGGAGCGAGCAGCAGCCCCACAGCAGCGGGAGCGGAGTTTCTTTTTCTTTTTTTCTTTTTCTTTTTTTTTTTACGTACGCGTGCGAGGGAATCATCCATGGAGATTATTTTACTTAACTACACAGATGTATAATAAAGCAAATGGTGACTGGTTTATAAACACAATTGACAGTTTTTTTGGGGAAAGAGTGAGGAGCAGCCTCACAGCAAGCAGCGGAGTTTCGTTCTTTCTAATTTTTTTAAAGTGCGCGCGCGAGCGAATTGTCTGTGTGGAGAATATTTTAACTACACAGATGTATAATAAAACAAATGGTGACTGGTTTCTAAACACAATTATGACAGAGGTTTTTGGGGGAGGAGTGAGCTGCAGCAAGCAGCTGAGTTTTTTTTTTTTTTTTATTTACGGGTGGTTCAAAAAAATAAAAGTTGGAAATTCATTACTCACCCCTTCATTTTATGATGCTTTGGGAAAAAAAGCCTGCCAAATATGTCATACATTAATATTTAGAGGTAGCACATCATAGCTGAAGGTTGTAAATATATCACTTATCGCTGCCCGAGTGCCCGTGCAATAGGTTATCCAGTATCTAATCACATCACTTATAAAGAGGATAGAAGTTAGCCACCTGAGTGTAACTAAAGTATAATTTTATATTCAATTTAAAACTATACCTGGGTTTAAATATTTCTCACAAACATACTTTCACAAATGTTATTTTAGGCTACAAGCTGAAAATTTTGCTTCAATTCACAGCTTTTCTTTCAGATCTTTGGTGATGGTGAATCTAACGAGATAAATGTAAAAAGACACTTGCTGACTTAACATGCTTAACCAGTAACTGGAAACTTCAGTAAAACATGTCAGCTACTAGCAGTAGAACATTTGTATACCTTATTGGTTCCACCGACTGAAATAAAGTGAAACAAATTGCCCTCAAATGGGCAAATACAACCCCTACAAAATTAAACATTATCCTAACAATGATAAAGTTTGAAGATGACAGTCAGTTCCTACTTGCTCAGCGAGAGAAAGGTAGAGGATGCATGACAGGCATAGATAAAATACAAACTGCCAAAGAACAAAGCAGAAAAAAGGAAAGCTGCAGAAGCAAAATACAAAGAGAAACTGGAGGAGCCTGGACCATCTAATGTCTCACTACCTGACACTGTCTCCAGCCAGAGTGAAGAGAACACAAAGTCCAGATGAAGAAATTATGCCAGTGCCACAAAAAGCCAGTAAAATTAAAGCTGTTGTAACACCAGGACTTGCAGCAGCATTGGATAGGACCAAAACAACCAGTGGTGTCAAAAGTACACACGTTAAGGAGAAGTATAGATACTGCAGTTTAAAAACACTCTGGTAAAAGTTGAAGTATCAACTTGACCTCTTTACTCAAGTAAAAGTGAAAAAGTATGTACTCCAAAACCTACTTAAAGTATAAAGTAACCTTTAAAAAAAAAAAGGTAGATGCCACTATATGAATTGAAAGCTTAATTTAAAAACTGATTCATTCTACATGTGGCCCAAGACCCAAAACCCAAAATTACCCCCCAACGCCACCTGCACGAAAATGTTTCAATTCTAGAAGCTGTGAAATGCAATCTGGGACTATTCCAGACGATAAACTGGAGTGAGTGCAGCATCCATTTAGTGAGAAAAAAAAAAAAAAAACTTATTCAAATTCATTCCAGTAGTATTCTGCTCTTACTAGGATGCAGCAGTTTTCTTGTTTGGCAGATAGTTCTGGAGGAAATCACTGAAGAAATTAACACATTGAAAATATGGTTTGACCGAAACAAACTGTCATTAAACTTAAATAAAACAGGGATAAAATGGATGTGTGAGAGTCACTAGGTGTTCACAGGAAACATTTATTTATTTCTGTATGCATGTATTTATCTATGTTCATTGTTAGTCGCTTTTATATTTTATTTTCTGTTGTGTTTCTATTCAGGTTCTTTTTGTCTCTTTCTCTGAAATTGTATATAATAATCATTAGATTAACATATAAACAAAAATAAATTTAAGAAATATTACAATTTGAAAACAAATGCACCCGAACGTGAAGACAGCTGGAACTGCTTCATGCTAACTTTTAACATTGAAAATGCCATAGACATGCTAACGCGTTAGCGTCGCTTCCGTTTTTAAGTTATAAAATACATCTATCAACTGTTTCAGAAGACCATAACAGGTCGGTTTAACATAGAAAAGGTAAATAATACTCACAGAAGTATGCTCTTTAGGGTTTTAGCGGGGGAAAATTAAGCGAAAGAAAGAATAAATGAAACAATAGGTCGAAGCATTGCTTCAGTCTGCGAACCACTGCTTCGATTGGTTCAAAATCCATTCCTTTATCTTCATTGATCCATGTTTCTGATATAGCAATTATGTTAAATATTTTTTTAAATTGACTTGAATATTCTTTAATGTTGTTAAAGTTTGCATACAGACTTCTGCTGTTGAAATGGATTATTGATAATTTGTTATCCGTTTTAATGATCCAATTAAACTGTTCATCTGTATAATAGCAACAACTGTCATTGATATTTGAGAAGAAATTATTGTCCGGGTCTATATCGTGCTCCAAGTCCAGTACATTGTGGTCTGTGTATTTAAATGTTCTCAGTTCTAGTTTTCCATGATCAGCAATCCTGTGAGTTATATCCTTCTTGTCTCCAGATGTAGATGATGTAGTAGATGAATAGGTTCCTCTGGTCTGTGTCATGGTGTTGTGATGTGTTTGTGTCCTCATACCTTATTGATCGTATTTGTCCAGTTCCTTGATGTTCCTGATTACCATAACCATCGCTTGTTCTGGTGTTCCGTTCAGTTTGATGAATGTTTTGCAGTTGGATGTCCGTGTCTGTTGAATTTTTCCCTGCTTTTTTAAGAGACGAGCTTTCCTGGCGATGTCTGTGTTTCTTTTGGTCAGATGTTCATTGATGAATACGTTTGTTCCTTTGAGTTTCCGTCCCTGTTTTAACAATGCCATTTTATGTTTTCTGTTGACAAACCTCATTATAACAGCTCGCTTGTCTCCATCCTCTCTCCTGGGCAGGGGTGGCACGCTTCAATGTTATTACAGTCCATTTGAATACCTTTAGATTGCAGGAAGTCAGCCACCTGTTGTTCCACTGAGCTGGCCTCCTGCTCACTGGCCTCCCCTCCGCTGTCTTCTGACACCGCCCGTGTGTAGGATCGAGGTTTAATATGAATTCCTGTAATAATATCGTTCATCCTTGTGTACTGTTCCAACTCCGCAACACGGTTCTCCAGGTGCACCAGACGCTGGTCTTTCTCAGCATTCTGGATCCGGAGAGCCTTCACTTCTTCCACCAGCTCCATAATGGATTTCTGCTGCATTTTAACAACAGAGATTTCCTCAGACAAAAAGTCCAGGGACTTCTTGATATCGTCTCCCTCCTCCGCCGTCAGTGCCTTCTTCGGACCCATGGTCAGATAAATCCGCACTGGCACCTCGGTAAAGCCGCGCCGGTGGAACTGCGCTGGCGCCTCGGGCTTCAGGTGGAGCCGCGCTGGTGGAACGGCGCTGGCACCTCGGGCCTCGGTGAAGCTGCGCCAGTGGAACTGCACTGACGCCTCGGGCTTCAGGTGGAGCCGCGCCGGTGGATGTGTGCTGACACCTCAGCACACATCCACCGGTGCTGAAGCCAAGAGTAAGGAGGCTGTTTTAAAAATGTAAGGAATAGAAAGTACAGATACATGTGTGAAAATGTAATGAGTAGAAGTCAGAAGTAGGCAGAAAAATAAGTAATGGAGTAAAGTATAGATACCTAAAAAGTGTACTTAAGTACAGTAATGAAGTATTTGTACTTCGTTACTTGACACCTCTGAAAACAACAGACAGAAGTGCCACCTATATTCTGACTGAAACGGCAGCAAGTCTTGGTCATGATGCAAGCAACTTAAATATTATCATGTAAAGGATGTTCTCTTATGTTACACAGCTGTATAATTGGTTCTTGTGCTGATTCATACATTTTTGAATATTAAGTACTGCAAGGCATAAAGATTATTGTTTGGAGCTGGATCAAAATATATGTGGAAATATATAAAGCATAGACTTATTTAAATTTATCAATAATGAAACAGTATTTCATCAATAAAATGAAAATGCAATGTTTGATTGTTACAAAATCTTCGCTACCCCAGTATGTAGGTATTGTAGGAGCATGATACATGTACGAGAAGAACTGCATCTCACAATTCATGTTTTAGTGTTAACTATTTTATGGGATATGAAAAGATTTGATTTTCCAATGTATTGCCATAATTTCTGTCCTGACATATCAATATTAAACTGACAGAAATAATTTGGAAATATCTGGAAATGACCATACTATATGACAAAGTTATTGCCAGCAAAATCTTTAAGGGCTGTGTGCTACCAGTAAAAATTATTAGAGTTTTATGAAATTGTACATGTGTTTTTATGTTAGGTACAAAAAATTTAGAGGGTGAGACGAAGTTTTTTGAAAAAAAAATTTTGACCATTTTTATGGACCACCCTAGCGCGCGTGACGGGACAGTTGGTCCTCAAACTGGGTCCCGCAGAGGCGGAAGAATCGCTGAAAGCGGCCGTCAACCAGACGCAGCTCCTGCAACAAATAATGATACTCTCTGTATTGGGAGCTTTTCACAACAACTCGCTCTGTGTGATCAAGGTCCGTCATGATGACTTGACGCCGAGCGGAATGGAAGCTCCTCCTATTTGATGACGTACAGGGGTGAATTTTCGCAGCAAAAGTCCACCCAAGAAGAGCGACACACCGGGCGAAGAAGGCGCATCCGTCGCCACGCGACCCCCACGAATTTGTAGCGTCTGATTGCCCCCGGTGTGAACGCGGTGGAAATCCGCGAAGTAGCGCTATTTTTTACACATTATAGATGTTTTAAGGCTGTAAAACCCCTCACTACACACTTTTCTCAAACAGGCATTAACATTTTCTCACTTCTCTCTCTTGTGTAAACACACTTTTTTTTCTTCTGTGCGAGAAGATTATAAACAGACACACGCAGAACACAATGCGTGGCTCTCCCTTCACTCACTGCCTCTGGGGGTACGGATGCGGGACCCGCAAAGAATCCAAGTCCTCTCTCGGTGGCCACAGAGCTCTGCGGCTACGGTCAACATCCGGATCAAAACAACAAGCGTAGCCTCTGGACCTGTTGCCAGATTTGGCGCAATTCCACACAGCAGACAGGAGGGCGGCGGTGTGATTGGCAGTGAGAGCAATCGCAGCAATAACAATATATATATATATATATATATATATATATATATATATATATATATATATATACATATATTAGTTAGTCAAGAGAGGTGGCGGATCACGGATCCAGTATAAATAGCTGGCGGAGCCAACATCAGAGGTTCCGGAGTACGCTCCGGCTTGCTCCCCCTCAAATTAAGCCCTGGGAACAACATGGTGGCACATCTTACATGCAGTGAACTCCAGTATTGAACTTGTTAAATACCAAACTAAATGTTTTCCATACTGGTGAGACTGGCCTGCACTCGTTACACATTGAGTTGCTACGCACCAACAGGTTTTCCTGTATGTTCATTTTGTGAATGGCTCTGTAATTAGTCTGTAGCATGGCCCAAACAGAGGGTCACCCCTTTGGGTCTGGTCTACTTGAGGTTTCTTCCTCAGAGGGAGTTTTTCCTTACCACTGCTGCTCTGGGGGTTAGTAAGGTTAGACCTTACTTGTGTGAAGCGCCTTGAGGCAACTCTGATTTAGCGCTATATAAATGAAAACAAATTGAAAAAACCCATCTTCACATTAACTATAATCAGCTGTACCCCTTCATGTCAAGAATTACCGAACCATAATTAGCTTAAACATTGCATTTATTAAAGCAGAGCCACACCAAACTTTAAAGCTCACACAATTGCAATTTGACTGAAAGTTAAACTGAAAAGAACAAAGGCACATCTACAAATCTACAATATCATTATAAATTACAAATATAAGCCAGAATAATGGGTCATATGTGTTGCCATACTTTAGTATACCACTTGGACTTCATTCACGTCAGTCATTCAGAAATACAGAGAGGTAATGTGTGGTAAGTCCATGCAAAAATGAGGTTGGACAGGGGTGGGTTTGAAACTGGGAACCTTCCACACTGGAAACGAGCACACTTTACTTGGCCACCAAGACATAGTGACTTGGAAATGTTTGTGTCCATCCCCTCATGTCGCTGAAGAGAACTGGCTGTAAAAGTGATGTACTTTAAATGTATCAAAGGATGCCCATAATTGTCACATGTGTAATGTTTGAAGTTTTCTCTCTCTATTTAAAAATATTTGTACATAACCCTGGCCCTTTTGCAACACCAAATCAGAATAAAAGGAAAATGCAAATTAAAAAAAGTCTGTTTTATGTGGTCAAGTTCATTTTTGTGAATAAACATCCACTTCTGCATTTAAGGTGTACCACGCATTTAAAAAAAAAAGTAGTTGAGATGGGGCAGTTTACTCTTAATTATAAGGATTAAATCACAGCCAGTTTTTGTTTTTTTTTTGTTCGGTTTTTTTTTTTTTTTTGGAGACAAGTCGGGATGGATACAAGAACATTTCAAAGTCACTGAAAGTCCTTGTGGCATTGTGGATTAGCAGTTGGCACTGTCGCTTCACAGCAAGAGGTTGGTGGGATCGCTTTCCATTTGGGGCCTTTGAAGTTTGTATGTTCTCCCCATTTTCATGTGGGTTGTGTCTGGGTGCTCTGGTTTCCTCCTACATTCAGAGAAATGCATGTTAAGCCAACTGGAAACTTTAAATTGATCATACAGTAGTGTTCAGTAGTAATAGTAGTGCTATGTGACTAAAAAGATTAATCCAGGTTTTGAGTATATTTCTTATTACATGGGAAACAAGGTATCAGTAGATTCTCACAAATACAACAAGACCAAGCATTCATGATATGCACACTCTTAAGGCTATGAAACTGGGCTATTAGTAAAAAAAAAGTAGAAAAGGGGGTGTTCACAATAATAGTAGCATCTGCTGTTGATGCTGCAAACTCAAAACTAGTACAACCCCTGGCAAAAATTATGGAATCACCATGAATCACCATTCAGTTGTTTAATTTTATAGAAAAAAAGCAGATCACAGACATGACACAAAACTAAAGTCATTTCAAATGGCAACTTTCTGGCTTTAGGAAACACTATAAGAAATCAGGAAAAAAAATTGTGGCAGTCAGTAATGGTTACTTTTTTAGACCAAGTAGAGGGAAAAAAATATGGACTCACTCAATTCTGAGGAAAAAATTATGGAATCACATCACAATCAAATTTTCATCCCCAAAACTAACACCTGCATCAGATCACATCTGCTCGTTAGTCTGCATCTAAAAAGGAGTGATCACACCTTGGAGAGCTGTTGCACCAAGTGGACTGACATGAATCATGGCTCCAACACGAGAGATGTCAATTGAAACAAAGGAGAGGATTATCAAACTTTTAAAAGAGGGTAAATCATCACGCAATGTTGCAAAAGATGTTGGTTGTTCACAGTCAGCTGTGTCTAAACTCTGGACCAAATACAAACAACATGGGAAGGTTGTTAAAGGCAAACATACTGGTAGACCAAGGAAGACATCAAAGCGTCAAGACAGAAAATTTTAAAGCAATATGTCTCAAAAATCAAAAATGCACAACAAAACAAATGAACGAATGGGAGGAAACTGGAGTCAACGTTTGTGACCGAACTGTAAGAAACCGCCTAAAGGAAATGGGATTTACATACAGAAAAGCTAAACGAAAGCCATCATTAACACCTAAACAGAAAAAAACAAGGTTACAATGGGATAAGGAAAAGCAACTGTGGATGACTGGATGAAAGTCATATTCAGTGATGAATCTCGAATCTGCATTGGGCAAGGTGATGATGCTGGAACTTTTGTTTGGTGCCGTTCCAATGAGATTTATAAAGATGACTGCCTGAAGAGAACATGTAAATTTCCACAGTCATTGATGATATGGGGCTGCATGTCAGGTAAAGGCACTGGGGAGATGGCTGTCATTACATCATCAATAATGCATCTTGCCATAGAGCAAAAACTGTGAAAACGTTCCTTGCAAAAAGACACATAGGGTCAATGTCATGGCCTGCAAATAGTCCGGATCTTAATCCAATTGAAAATCTTTGGTAGAAGTTGAAGAAAATGGTCCATGACAAGGCTCCAACCTGCAAAGCTGATCTGGCAACAGCAATCAGAGAAAGTTGGAACCAGATTGATGAAGAGTACTGTTTGTCACTCATTAAGTCCATGCCTCAGAGACTGCAAGCTGTTATAAAAGCCAGAGGTGGTGCAACAAAATACTAGTGATGTGTTGGAGCGTTCTTTTGTTTTTCATGATTCCATCATTTTTTTTCCTGAGAATTGAGTGATTCCATAATTTTTTCCCTCTGCTTGGTCTAAAAAAGTAACCGTTACTGACTGCCACAATTTTTTTTTCCTGATTTCTTATAGTGTTTCTTAAAGCCAGAAAGTTGCCATTTGAAATGACTTTAGTTTTGTGTCATGTCTGTGATTTGCTTTTTTTCTACAAAATTAAACAACTGAATGAACATCCTCCGAGGCCGGTGATTCCATAATTTTTGCCAGGGGTTGTATGTTCAAACTGCTTTTTTTTAAGCAATCCTGTGAATCACTAAACTAGTATGTAGTTGTACGAGGGCTGTCAATAAAGTATAGGTCCTTTTTATTTTTTTCAAAAACTATATGGATTTCATTAATATGTTTTAACATTAGACATGCTTGAACCCTCGTGCGCATGCGTGAGTTTTTCCACGCCTGTCGGTGACGTCATTCGCCTGTGAGCATTCCTTGTGGGAGGAGTCGTCCAGCCCCTTGTCGGAATTCCTTTGTCTGAGAAGTTGCTGAGAGACTGGCGCTTTGTTTGATCAAAATTTTTTCTAAACCTGTGAGACACATCGAAGTGGACACGGTTCGAAAAATTAAGCTGGTTTTCGGTGAAAATTTTAACGGCTGATGAGAGATTTTGAGGTGATACTGTTGCTTTAAGGACTTCCCACGTCGTGCAGCGCTCCCAGGCGCCGTCGTCAGCCTGTTTCAAGCTGAAAACCTCCACATTTCAGGCTGTATTGATCCAGGACGTCGTGAGAGAACAGAGAAGTTTCAGAAGAAGTCGGTTTCAGCATTTTGTCCAGATATTCCACTGTTAAAGGACATTTTTTAATGAAAGACGTGCGGACAGGTCCGCGCGTCAGGACGCAGCCGGCGCAGTGCAGCGGCACAGGAAAAACACCTCCGTGTTGATAACCATTTGTAAAATCCATTTTTTGATGGCTTTCAGTGGAGTGAGTATATGAGAAATTGTTTAACAGCTGGACATGTTCCAACTTGTCCTTAAGGCTTCCAACGGAGGTGTTTTTCCTGTGGCGGAGCGTCGCAGGTTTTCTGCTTGAAACAGGCTGACGACGGTGCCTGGGACCGCTGCGCGACGTCTCGCTCCGTGGGAAGTCCTTAAAGTGACTGGGGATCGACGACTGGGGCTGGACGACTCCTCCCACAAGGAGTGCTCACAGGCGAATGACGTCACCGACAGGCGTGGAAAAACTCACACATGCGCACGAGGGTTCAAGCATGTCTGACGTAAAAACATATGAATGAAATCCATATAGTTTTTGAAAAAAATAAAAAGGACCTATACTTTATTGACAGACCTCGTATAACCACAGTTTTTCATGATTTCTTCACATCTGCGAGGCATTAATTTTGTTTGTTTGGAACCAAGATTTTGCTGGTTTACTAGTGTGCTTGGGGTCATTGTCTTGTTGAAATACCCATTTCAAGGGCATGTCCTCTTCAGCATAAGGCAACATGACCTCTTCAAGTATTTTGACATATCCAAACTGATCCATGATACCTGGTATGCGATATATAGGCCCAACACCATAGTAGGAGAAACATGCCCATATCACGATGCTTGCACCACCATGCTTCACTGTCTTCACTGTGAACTGTGGCTTGAATTCAGAGTTTGGGGGTCGTCTCACAAACTGTCTGCGGCCCTTGGACCACAGTCCACAAAATATTCCATTCCATTTCTCTTTAGGCCAGTTGATGTGTTCTTTGGCAAATTGTAACCTCTTCTGCACGTCTTTTATTTAACAGAGGGACTTTGCGGGGGATTCTTGCAAATAAATTAGCTTCACACAGGCGTCTTCTAACTGTCACAGCACTTACAGGTAACTCCAGACTGTCTTTGATCATCCTGGAGCTGATCAATGAGTGAGCCTTTGCCATTCTGGTTATTCTTCTATCCATTTTGATGGTTGTTTTCCGTTTTCTTCCACGCGTCTCTTTTTTTGCCCATTTTGCCCAGGTGTGAATATCCAACTGAATCCATCGAATGGTTTCCAATTGCCTGTCTGTAATAGTTTCTGAAAAAAATTTCATGGAGCAAAGCGGCAGTCTCTCAGCAAGTTCTCAGACAAAAGAAATCCGACGGGAGGGGTGGACCAGTGCTCACTCAAAGCCTGCCCACAGGCGAATGACGCAACCGACAGGCGTGGAAAAACTCACGCATGCGCACGAAAGTTCAAGCTTGGCTGATGTAATCACATGTGATTCAAATCCATATAGTTTTTGAAAAAAATAAAAAGGTATGCTACTTTTTGGACAGACCTCGTAGGTGTGGGTGTGAATGTGTTGTGTCTGTATGTGGCCCTGAGACAGACTGGCGTCCTGTTCAGGACCTTATGACTGCTGGGATAGGCTCCAGCCACCCCGTGACCCCTAACTGGAGTAAGCCGGTATAGAAAACGGATGCATATTTTGCTGATGGGAAACCTCTTCACCTGCAAAGTGTAAATGAAGTCAAAAGGAAAATAAGTGAAGACTTCCCCACCACCTCAACATGAACTCTCCATGAGGAGAT
Organism: Thalassophryne amazonica; assembly: GCF_902500255.1. NCBI lineage: Eukaryota > Metazoa > Chordata > Actinopteri > Batrachoidiformes > Batrachoididae > Thalassophryne > Thalassophryne amazonica. The sequence continues at coordinate 115,817,750 of NC_047104.1, read as the reverse complement.
ACAACAAACTACAAACCACAGGTTGGTTCTGTAGTCTTGGGTTAAAATTTGTGTTTAAATAAACATTCTATATTCTAAACTCTATAAGGTTCATACAATTAATGTCAAAGTAAGGGCCCCGTCACACATAGATCAAAGTTTGGTTGAATACAGCGAAACGATTTGAGTTAGCGCACCATGAAACATTGCACCGACAAGCAGGCGAGCACGATCACTGTGCGAGAGTTCATGCACGTGACGGTGTCTTTCGAGCAGGAACACAGTGCGAAGGGCACCACATCATGCCACTTATGTGGAATAAATAAAAAAAACCAGCTGGTACCTGTGGAACCACATCGCGCTGCTTATGTGGAAAACATAAAAAAAAATGAAAAAACATCACACCCACTGGATTCAAACCCATGCCTTCCAAAAACTCTGATTCCCAGTCAGAAACTTTACCACTGTGTTATGGAGCTGTTCTTTAAAAACTGCAGGAACCTGCTTTATATCAGGAAGGTCATGGAAGTATTACAAAAAAATTTTTAAAATCACACACCATATAAAAACACCACATTTATCAAGCAAGCAATACAAATATGATCCATATGTTTCTCTGGTGATGACCCATGGTCACTGACATACAGTCATGAAATGACATGAATGAGAAGCAGTGGGCTCTGGTCATGTCCACATCTACTGGTCCGGTACATCCAGTCGCTCCACATGCGTGTTGTGCCCGACACACGTGTCTGGTGGACAGCATGCCGCAGCACTGACACCACGTCATGTGGAACAGACCTCACGTGGCTGATGTGACTGTCAGATTTCCTGGTGCATGTTCTGATCTGACGGTCCTTTTCAACCTGGCAGGCTGTCAATGTCCGCTCCGTGCACGCGCTTGCTCTGTCGAAAGCCATACCTCCTGTCAGTGGAGCGCACACACCCACGTGTCAGTGTGTGTTTGCAAAGCCACACTCGTAGGGAACAGTGCCGCCGTTCGGCATAAGCAGACTACGCAGCCTGCGTGGGGCACCAACTATGTTGCACTAGTTTGCAGGGCCTCCAATTGACTGAAAAATGTGTTGAAATTATTACATTATTACATTTCAAAATCAATATGAATTATTTATGAATAGGCCCATCGTTTTTGTCTTTAAACATTGTGTAGGCCCCTACCCCATTACTTAACTGGGGGCAAATTAACAGTTTTTTTTGCCTAATATAAAGCCCCCATCCACCCCCGCCCCGATTCCCTGAAATGGTACAGCCCTGTTTGCGTCTTTCTCTGTTCGCTGTGTTGCCTAACTAGGGTTGCCAGATGTGATGATTTCCAGTCCAATAAATGCTCAAAAATGCAAGGAGGCACTAAATCCTGCGCAATTTGAACTGATTTTTAAAATGTGTGTGGCAATTCTATACAAAAAACTCGTCCAGGACCAGTGTGCCATATTTTTACCCTAAACAAACCAATTGGATGGGAAAACACCCAATCTGGAAACCCTGCGCCTAACTGAAGTAGCACTGCTAGCCCACATTCGATTCTGACACGAGACGACAAGTTGCCACTATGCCACAATTAAACAATGAAGCAACAGCAGGCATCTGGAGCTGAAAAACGGAGGAAAAAGAAACAAAAAGATGATGCCCGTGCATCCCTTGCTGGTAAGTCCGTGTTAAAGGTTTAAATTGTTTTGATTACTTAATGTTCAGTGGTGCGAGGTTGCGTTGGCTTTGCTGATTTGATATAGCTTTAAACACTAAACTAATCAGGATATTACAAGACATGTGGCACGTTTGCAAATAGTTGGGCAGTGTAGTTTGAAGATTTTGAGTGCCTTATAAGTCAACAAAGTCCTAGTTAGCCGTCAGTGCACTACTTAGGTCCAAATCTATTCTGCCTGACAACATGATCAGATAGCAACTATAAATTTGACAGGCTGATAAATATACCAAGAATAGTGAGAATAATTTCAGAACTTTTATTTAAGGCATATGTATGTAAATTACATATCCACTGCTTAAAATAGACATGCATGCTTGCGTGCAGTCAGCAGAATGCTGGAAAAGAAACGCAGTTTAGTTGGTGGGGGTACTGTAGAGTGCTCCATTCCCCCTTAGGATAAGGAAAGGGTGACACCTGCTGGTAAACTTTAGCATTTGTGGTTGTGTATGGTTTCACAATGCCACCACTGTTTTGCTTGATGTGTAGTATTGAGCATTTTAATATTTAGGTATTTTTCTATGTGTCCATAATTTAATATAATATAATGGTTTCATGTAGTTTTCCTATCATTATGGAATACACCGGATACTAGATGGGGGGGCCTCCCTGACCAGTTATGCTTAAGGCCTCCAAAACCTTAGCAGCGGCCCTGGTAGGGAACTTAGACAAATTTCACTGCGAGTACAGCAATGATTCTCTGCAGTTTGTTGCCGTGCCAAGAGTGCGACTGGCCACACATTTTCTCAGTGTGAAACGAGCGTTGTTAGATGTTCATGTGTGTCACCTGGAATTTGGCCAACACCTGCCGCGAGAGGGTTCGATGGGCTCTCACACCGCACACTCTGTCTCTCAGCCGCTGGCGCAAATAGTTGTAGCAACAGGTGTACAAGGCCATAGAAGCAGCTACAATTTTACATGGTTTGCATATGATTCCTGCTTCATGCACACTTAATGCGCAATTCGACCAAACTCACACTACGAGGTCTGTTAGAAAAGTATCCGACCTTATTATTTTTTTCAAAAACCATATGGATTTGAATCACATGTGATTGCATCAGCCAAGCTTGAACCCTCGTGCGCATGCGTGAGTTTTTTCATGCATGTCGATTGCTTCATTCGCCTGTGAGCAGGCTTTGAGTGAGGTGTGGTCTACCCCTCTCGTCTATTTTTTATTGCGAATAAATGTCTGAACGATTTGGATCTTTGCTGCATCAATTTTTTTCCAGAAACTGTAAGAGACCTCCAGGTAGACACCGTTCGAAAAATTAATATGGCTTTCAGGGACGATTTTATGGGGATTAAACAGATTAAGGAGTGTTACTGCCCCTTTAAGGACGGCCCACAACTGCTGAGAGCACAGCGCGCTCCCAGCACCGATGGACAGGCTGACACCCCGCACAAACAACCAGATCATTTCCAACGTGAAAGCTTTGTTGATCCGGGACGTCGTCTGACTTTCACAAAAAGGCAAAAGATGTGGACATCAGCACTTTTTCCGGCACATTCCACCGTTACAGGAGTTTTTTTTCATGGAAAAAGAAGCCGAGGGACGCGCCATGGAGCTGTTCATTACGCGGGACAAAACCACCTCGGTGTTCGTCTCACAGGACGGCTTAAAGGTGGATTTCAGACGGATTCCGGTTGCTTTCCAGTCGTGTGAATATCCGATTGTGCATGAGCTGGACATGCCAGAATATGTCCTGTGAGGCTTCATCACGGTGTTTCTTTTCGCCATGCAGCTCCGCTGCGACGTGCGGAATTCCTCCGCCTTTGTTCCTCTTTCCATGACAAAAACTCCTGTAACAGTGAAATGTGCTGTTCATTTCTAAACTGGACGCTGTCTTGATCCGGTATGTCCTCTGACTAGCACAGGAATTGTGAAAAGACGTGGACATCAGTACTTTTTCTGGCACATTCCACCGTTACAGGAGTTTTTTTTTTCATGGAAAAAGAAACCGAGGGACGCGCCACCGTGCCGCTCTTGATGCGGCACAAAACCACCTCGGTGTTGGTCTCTCAGGACGGCTTTCAGACGGATTCCGGTTGCTTTTCTGTCATGTGAATATCCGAGAAATTGAGCTTGAGCTGGACAAGCCCCAACATGTCCTATGAGGCTTCATCACGGTGTTTCTTTGCACCGAGCGGCTGCACCACGACGCGCCGAACTCCTCCGCACGTCTGTCTTAATGTGCCGGAAAAAGTGCTGATGTCCACGTCTTTTCACAATTCCTGTGCTAGTCAGAGGACATACCGGATCAAGACAGCGTCCAGTTTAGAAATGAATGGCACATTTCACTGTTACAGGAGTTTTTGTCATGGAAAGAGGAACAAAGGCAGAGGAATTCCGCGCGTCGCGGCGGAGCTGCATGGCGAAAAGAAACGCCGTGATGAAGCCTCACAGGACATGTTCTGGCATGTTCAGCTCATGCACAATCACAATCGGATATTCACACGACTGGAAAGCAACCGGAATCCATCTGAAATCCACCTTTAAGCCGTCCTGTGAGACCAACACCGAGGTGGTTTTGTCCCGCGTAATGAACGGCTCCGTGGCGCGTCCCTCGGCTTCTTTTTCCATAAAAAAAAAACTCCCGTAACGGTGGAATGTGCCGGAAAAAGTGCTGATGTCCACATCTTCTGGCTTTTTGTGAAAGTCAGACGAGGTCCCGGATCAACAAAGCTTTCACGTTAGAAATGATCTGGTTGTTTGTGCGGGGTGTCAGCCTTACATTCTAATCATATACACAGCCTTACATTCTAATCATATACACACTATTAATATTATTTTTATCTGCATTATTAATATTACTTCTATTTTGTCATTTGATTTTTAAATGGACCACAATGGAAATAAGTGTTTTCACTTTCTTGTGTCATACATGTATTTTTTAACATATTTACAATTATATTATGTACTTGCAATGAACTTACTAAATAAACCATGCACACCCACTCTTAATATATAGATAATCGGCATATGAATGAGGTAGATTCAAACATTTTCAATCTAACAATTCATTTAGTTTAGCCGAGTTTCATCATCATGACATTAAATTATTTTCACAATTGCATGTTTTAATGCCATTCAGGTTATATGATCAGTTGATTTTACTGTCCATACATAACTAGGAGCGCAGAGTACAGTTTTTTTTTTTCTCCTTCCCATTTTGTGACAACCAATCAGAACTTTTAGAGGGCTGAGTCATACCTAGCAACAGGGTCAACTCCGCCTCCTCACAAAGATAGGAGTTTCTGTCCCCTCCTTGCTAGGAGTTGCTCTCAGACAGCTCTTGGAGGCCTCGTAGCCTAAAATTTCCTGGCAAGGAATCCTAGCCTGAGTTGGGAGCTCTTTGACACGGCTTTGAGTTGTTTTGTGGATGTGTGCCCTGGTTTTCTACTCTTAAATATAAAAAAGTTTGCCTTTCAAATCACTTCTGTTTTAAGCATGTTCCTCTTTTCTTGCAGCTGTTCATGCAGCTTTCATTACATACATGATCTCTGCAAGTTTAATTTTTTTTTTCCTGCTCTTCAACACAATCCTTCAGATGCCCATCACTGATATTCACTCTGTGCTGACAGGTCGTGCTTTTTTCTTTTTTTTTTACTTTTTAACCACATCCTGTAACTCAGTTTTTTTTTCCTCTTCTGACCTGCAGAAGAGGAAGTATCCTGCACTAAACTTCTTTCTTTGGTCTGTGGTCTTGTGTTCTTTTCGCTCAGTAAATAGTGCTGTACTGTGTTGATCTGCAGCTATTTATGATGTCCTCTGCTGTGTGTGAATGTAACCTTTGTATTATCACTACTGAAACACAAAGGCGACATTATACAAACATGTCACAACTGAATCAGGAAGTTGTGCAGTAAGATGTTGCAAATCAGAACTTCCGCAAAGCTCAGATTTCACTGAAAAGTTTATGCTCCACTGTAACATGTGAATAAGGCCAGAAGGGAAGAAATGAAACTGGTGTTTTAAATGTTGTATGGATAGTTCTGTCATTCTTTGTCAGATGTTTCATTGGTCAGTAGGCCTCGTTGGTCAAAGTTTTTTCCTGACTCGGCCTTTGGGAAGGGAGACATCATCTCCCTAAAGTAGACAAGTAGAGAGACTATTCAGTTTTTGAGAAGCTCCATATGTTGTTTTTTTTTTTTTTTTTTTGCTACTTGTGTGACTCTGCAAACCACATTAGGAGGAAGAAAAAAAAATTGCTTCAAACATGGCCAGAGAGTCCAAAGGTCAACTAGTTGTCATGTGACAGTGTTTAGAGTTTTGCATGAGTTCAAACATTCCTGAGTAACACGGCTCCAAGGACACCAGATATGAATGAAATATATTAGAATGGTCGGCCCAGAGTGTCGGAAGGGTTGATTAAATTTTTTTATATCATGGTCAGTGAGAATTCCATGTCTAACTGGCGTGCATTATTTTCGTATATACGCACACGTAGTTCAGCGAGTTAAGTCACTGTAATATCACTCCGCTCTGGTCGTCACCATAGCAAAGTGCAAATCACTTGGCGCAGATCAGCTGTGTTTTGACAGGTGAATGACAGAAACACGATAAAACATGGATTTCCAAGTGAATTTTTTTTATATTTTTGGCCAAAATAAAACGTTTGAGGAATGGGAAGAGGAGGAGAGCAGACGAGAAGAACAACAAAAGCAACGGCATAAAGATTTAACATCGGACGAACTGGACAAGATTGAAGACAGGAAAGAAGAAGAGAACACGAAAAAAGTTAACTTAAATAAATATTTGTGTGTTAGCTGACTGTGTGGGACCATGGTATAAGCGGATTAAACAACTCGAGCTGTGCATTATATGGTTTGAATGCACTTCGCGGAGTGTTTTAGACTCTGCGTCATGCATTCAAACTGTATAATGCACGGCTTTGAGTTGTTTAATCCTTACATGTGAATCTGGATATAAGCATCCTGCTTTTGATGATCACTGAACCTATCAGTAGTTGTAATTGATTACAGGATCAAAACAAGACAAATGGCAACAAAAACATCACATTCTTGTCTTTGTTCAAAAATCTAAACTCTACAATCAGGATCAAACATGAGTGATTCAGATCAAAGATGAGTGATTCAGATCAAAGCTCACCAATCAATGTCACAGACTGTTGATCAGGAGCATTGTCCAGAATCAAAGATTAGTGGTTGAGATCAAAGATCAGCAATCAGGACCAAAGATGAGTGATTAGGATCAACGTTCTGCATATAGTGTCAAAGATTTGTGATAGGGATGGGTGATTAGGAATACAATTTAGCTATTGTTGTCACATATTTGTCATCAGGATCAATGCTCTGGATCAAAGGTGATTGAATAGCATTAAAGGCCAGCAATTAGAGTCAAAGATTTGTGCTTAGGATCAAAGATGAGTGATTAAGATCAAAGTTCAGCAATTAAAATCACAGGTTAGTGATCCACATCCAAGCTGAGTGTTTGGGAACAAAGATGAGCATCAGAGGTCAGTGTTTGGAAATGAAGGTCAGCCATCAGGGTTGAATGTCGACAATCAGGATCTAAGAATGAAGACATCAAATGAGTAACCCCACAATGAAAAAGAAAAAAGCAAAATGTTTGCAAAGACGTAAACAGAAGACTGTTGGACACTAGTCAAAGTAAGCTCTCTGCCCTACATGTTTTCTTGTTTGCTTACCCGTGCAAATAGTTTAATGGCTTGAAAATGCAATACAGTATTACTGTACAGTAATACTGTACAGAAAAAGGTATTTGATTCTGTCTATTTATATGATTCACTGTCATTTTAAAAAGTTTCTTTACATATATTGAGGTAAATATGCACACGTATGTCTGTAGGATTTCTCTCCATGCTACCGTATATTTTTTTTCATTTTTTGGAAAATTTGGTGACAACAAAAAGTGGTTTACTTTTGGAGCTTTCAGCTTTCCCGTTTCTCCTGTTTAGCCCATGACAGTTTTCCAGTTCTAATTTATTAGTGGATCAATTTAAAGTCGTTTTTGTCCTGAGTGAAAAGCTGAACCCTAACATATCTTTAAATAAAAAAAAAAGGCCCAAATTGAAGAGTCCTGGAGTTCCCCTTTAAATGTTAGAGGACTGTGATGGACGAAAGCTGTTGACATTCCACAGATTTCTTTGCTAGCAGCAGGGAACACAAAGCAGCGACCTTTGCACAGACATCAGTATAACATCTTCCACATCTGAGTCAAACAGTTTATACTTCATATTACAAGGATGAATGATATGATTATCTTATGTTCAGATATTTAGAGTATTCTATTTGTGTCTCACTGTTTGGGTCTGAGCCGTCCGTTTGTCATTTTCATATCTGATGTACTTGAACACACAGACAGCAGAAAGCCCATCTTTATACAAGGGCGGCCCGAGGGCCAGATGCTGCCTAAAAACAAGATTGCACTGCATATCATGCCTTTTATTTTTAAGATTTATGACTATGAGCTGTGAGTTATACTCCTTTGTGGTGTGTTCAGTGCTCAAATGTTCAAAGTAAGTTTTTGCAACTACTACAAATGCCATTTATACTGAGCAAAACTTCCAACGCAACACTCTATTTGTGAACATCATAAAAATTCTGACATTTAGTATAAAATGTAAATCTCAGTCTTCTGAAAGCAAACTTTGTTGCACGACTACTTTTCATAGTCTTGAATCTGAAAAGTTTCCCTTTTTAAGTTTGATCAAACATGGTGGAATGATTGAGATCCCATGTATGAAGTAGATTTGATTTGGGAAAAAAAAATCTATTATAACTCAGCATCAGACAAAGTAACCTGAGGCTGACGCCAAGGTCAAAACTTTGGTCTGCTTTAAGATGTTTAGAATGGCTGTTTTGGGGAAATCGCTTAGTGTCACTTGTGGTTCCCATTAGGAACCCTTCACACATAACACAGTTGAAGCCCACTGGAGCATGAAGGAGGACTCGTATGCCACTCACGAAAAATTGGAGGTTTTTCGCGGTTCCCCATTTTGTTTTGTTTTTTTTTGTGATTTTTTTTTGCCGGTTTCTGCTGCTTTCACCCAATTTCGTGCTATGTGTGAAGGGGCCCTTAGGGATGCACCAATCCACATTTTTTCACTTCCGATCCCATCCCGTTGCCTGGACATCTGCTGATACCGATACTATTCAGATACCAGAACTCTGTTTGCTTTAATATTAATATTGTCATTATTGTTGATTTTATATGAGGATATTTTGTATCACCAGTTGTACAGCTTCATGATAAAGTGCTTAGAGGAGGATTTTGTTAAAAAGAAGACCTGAAAGTTCAGCTTGCAATTTGCCAGAAGGTACATCTAAAATGCAAGCCTAGATTTGATGATTTGGTGAAAGAATTAAGTACTTTTATTTATTTTTAGACAGAATCTGAAGGCTGTTAGCAATGCCAGTTCTCCCCAGAAGCATTTACTGAAAATGAAGTGTGAAAGACCTAAATGAGATGGTGAGGACTTTCCAGGCATGTGAAATAAAGAAAATGCTTAAAATGGCAGAGAGTTAAGAGGTCTGTAATTTGGGGCCTGGGGAGCAAAGCCTCCCAGAAGCTAAAGGTTTTTAGCCATGCTTATGTTCTTCAGAAGCATTTACTGAAAAAAAAGTAATGTGAAGGACCTAAAAGACATGGTGTGATGCTGAAGAGCTTCGCGACTTATACATATTATGATGTTTGATCTTGGGTGGCCTTGAAAGGTAAAGCTGATTTAGAATGGATCTTGTGAGGGACTGGTTCAAGATATGCCTAAGATTCCTATGGAGCACAAATGAAGTCATGTATTGGTCAGGTGATCTTGAAAGGTCAAACTCATTATCCATCCCTCCATTTCCTGAACCTACTTAGTCCACTTCTGGGTCACGGGGGAGCTGGGGGTAAACCCTGGACAGGATGCCAGTCTATCTCAGGTCACATATAGACTGTCAAACACATTCACACCTACAGACCATTTAAAGTTTCCAGTTCATCTAACATGTATGTCTTTGGATGTAGAAGGAAGCCGGAGCACCCACAGAGAACCTGTGCAAACACAGGAAGAACATGCAAACTCCTCACAGAAAGGCCCCAGGTGGGAAGTGATCCCATTACCTGCTTTCTGTGAGGCAACAGTGTTTACCACAAAGCCACTGCGCTGGTCTCAAACTCAGTATTATAACTAAAATATTCACAATATATAGATTAGACATAGCAGAAGGGTTGTCTGCTTTTCAAAGGTAAAGTAAACTGATCAAATGTAGAAACCCCAGAACCATGTACTGTATTACTGTATCAGTGACTCACAGAATTTGCATGAATCTGCATCAAACATACAAAATGTGTGGGTGTTGCACTGACTGTCCCTTCTTGCCACTGTTAAGTTGGCAGCTTTGCTCGGTATGTTTCATAGATGAGATCACTTGCAGCTTTTTCCAGCATCCGTCCCTGCAGTTCCAAACTCTGATCTGTGCATAATGAGCTCAGCCCTATTCACCGCTCACGAGATGGAACCAGCTACTGTCAGTGGATGGAAAAAAAGGAGCTGTATTAGTAAGGACAGAAAGCTGGAACAACATCATATCATCTGTAATCTTCAAACTTCTTTTTCTTCATAGTGAAATTCATTCATAATATGCGATGCAAAGACTTGCGGCACTGCCTAGCGTGTGCTTTTCTGCAGGCGGAGTATTCTGTTCTCAAATACTTCCAGTGTTCCACAGAACTTTTTTGCCTTTGATTTTATGTTTCAACATTCTCCAAACTGTAAACTAACAGCTTCAGGTTTATTTGCCTCTACCAGGGACATTCAGAAACATCTGGATCCCGAAGAAGCTGACAGCTGCTGGGTTGCGCTGATTAGCGCTGTACAAAGAGGCTGCCAGATGGATGCATGTTTTAAATTTGTCTGCAGGACAGGTGCAAATGAGACTTTTCTACTCAGCAATGTTTACTCATCACGTGTGCCACTGGGACGCTTTCCAAGAGCTGGCTGTTTTCTTGTTTGAAACATGGCCGCAAAGCATGCAAGTGGAAAAACGTGACCTTTGCACATAATCTGCACAATTATAGGGCTTCTTTGGATCCGGAATATACATCTATGTTTTACTACCCACGAGAGAAATTTGAAATGCCTTCAAGCAGTTGTGCTATTTTGAGGCTCCTGTCTATGAAGAAAAATCCCCCTCTGCCTTCCTCTGTGTGATCTCCACAAAGTTTCCATAAAAAAAAAAAAAAAAAAAACTTACGACCGGTTATCTGTGTACCAACTGATTTTATAATCTAGTTTCTTTATAAATAAAAGCCTCAACTCAAACCTAGTTGCTCTTTTACTATTTAAGATGACTTGAGTCTTTGAGAAAGCAAGTCTCAGTTTTCCTGCAGGCACAAAAGCATCATTTAACAAGAGCAATCCTGTGTGGTTTTGTCAAACTGTGCGTCTCATCAAATAAATCGACAGTTCCGTGTCCCAACAATATTGTGTTGTAAATACAGCGTGCACATGCAAATTTTAACTTTTTAAAATTGAAAAGACACTTATTGCTGTTGTATTTTCATGTAAAGACAAAACTTATGTGCGTTTCCTTCAGTGGGGGAGCTCAACTGCACATGTGAATGTACTGTTGAGTTGAGCAACCCGACAAAATTGTGCTGTAAATACAGCATGCACATGCAAAATTTAACTTTTCAAAATTGAAAAGACACTTATTGCTGTTGTATTTTCATTCCTCGGTCTCTCAGTCAGAGAGTTCAACATGGTAAAGAGAGGCACGTCAACCTGGCTGGGGAGGTGTGGACCGGGGGGGGTTGAAAGTCTGGGTAGAGAGAACTGCGCATGCGCAGTTGTGCGGAGGACTGGCCTCTGGACACAGGAATAACATCTCGTCAGAACACCAGATCACCTCCAAAATTCAGTGGAGTCTTCCATGGCCTAATGTCTATCTGTAGTGCAAATTTGGTGAGAATCTGTACAGTTTTTTTTTTTATGTAATCCTTTAAAGCCTATATAAAGTGAAATCTTGATCCAGAATCCAGATCCAGTTCACCTCCAAAATTTAATGGAGTTTTCCACGCCCTAATATCTATCGGTGGTGAAAATTCCATCAAAATCCGTGCAGTAGTTTTGACGTAATCCTGCTAACAGACAGACAGACAAATAAATAAACGCTGATGATTTTATTACGTCCTTGGTGGACATAATTTATGGAAGTGTACTGCTTTCATTGGATAAAAAAAAAATTAGACTGCTCATCTTGTAATTATGACATCCTGATCTCGTAACTTGTAATTACGAGATTCTGATCTCATATTCTGTATTTCCAATCCCTCAGTAAAGAAGCGGGCTAAGGTTAGCCGATGATAGCACACTGTGATCAAACACAAAATTGTGGATTTTCCTCTAAGGTGCTCCTGGGTGAATGTCCAGGGAGGAGCACGTGGCATCTCACCAAAATAAGCCGTGTCTCACCCCCCCCTCCAGCCTTCCAGCTTTCACTCCCAACCATGCACATGTCAGTCTGGGGCCCCGTGCCTCACCTCCCTGATCTTGTAATTATGAGATCTTTTCTCGTAATTATGAGCTCAAAGGCCTAATTTTTTTTTCCATCCAGTGAATGCAATATGCTTCCGTAGTAATTAACTATTCGGATGCATTTGAAGCAAACAGCAGTCCTGTCCTCAGCTGAGCAGCTCGACTCCAGCGGGAGAAAATGATCAAACAAAGGAAGTGGTTTTCAGTTTCCCTGAGTCACAAACGGCCTCTGGCTGCTCTCAAACGTTTCTCAGCAGCATTATGACTGTGCAGTTCTCCTGTAGATATCTGGCAAGTGTCCTCCCTAAGTGGAGAGTCACTGTTGGAACGCTGACTGGAGACGCACAGACAGACAGGCTGGAGGAAGAGCGGTCTGCCTGTGCATCCATCATTCCCATCATTATTATAGCTAAATGTGATTTGAGGTTTACGTTAAGTTTGTCATATATTACAAACACTGCAGCAAACATGGTTCATGTCGGGCTCGATGGCAGTAACACGTGTCTGCTGTGAAATGACCTAATGTGTCTTCAGGACAACCTTCCGGGGAAAGTCCCAGTGTGCTTTCCCTGGATATATGTGATCTTCACGTTAGCCCACAACTGTGATCTAGCGTGTGGTTTGCTGACTTAATGTGTCGGACTTGTGCTGTGTGTCATGCAAAAACAACACACAGGACCGTGTCACAGTGGCAGAACATCTGTGTTCAGTACAAACACCCTCCTGAGCTCCATAAGGGCTTTTCAAGGTGGGTCAAGGTTTCAACTTGTTCTCTTGTAGGATGTTTTTGAAAGTGAAAATGGAGTTCAAGGAAGTGCTGCTTATAGTTAAAAAAAAAAAAGGTTTAGCAAGAAGTATTACAGATCACTGTGTCTTACAAACAAGGATTTCTGATTTCCCTGTTGTTGTTTTTAATTATTATTATTATCGTTATCATTTATAAATAATACTTTCAGAGTACTGTTCTCAGTCCTGCGTGTGAACAAAATCAAACTAAAATTTAAACACTATTTGCCTGGATGCTCCAGTGTCGCCGACCGAACAGTCCCCCCTAAAATTCCCCCCCGCCTTCACTGCACCTACGGCATTTCAGAGTGTCAGTAGCAATTCACTAATTATTGCCTCGTTTCTGCTTAAAACTTAAAATTTCAACCAAACATATATGTGGATAAAAGCCAACCGCAAATGCCAAAATGTTAGTAAATGGGCTCAAAGGTTAAAATGTTGGATTTCAGCCCAGTGTTCCACAGCTTGTTGCACATATGTAGGTGGATTCCAGCACTGGCCAGGCATAACTAAATTTACTAAAGGGCAATCACCAGGGCAAAGGTCATGCTTGCTGTTGTCTGTTTGTTGACCTACTCCTCCCAGCTCCTGATACTGATTTCTTCCCAACTTGTTATGTCAATGAACATTGACCCAAAAAATTCCCAAAAGAAATTCATCTTGGCAAAATTAGATTTCAAGCTGATTTGGACCAAATGTGGCACACGCTTACGTCTATTCCAGAATATCTCTGGCACGGTCATTGATCCGGATCTGATCTGGATTACAGATTTTGTCACCATTTACATTTAACAGTGAAAACCCCATTTAATGTATATTTTACATTATATCTTAACCAAACATGTATCAATCACACTCATATTTGAAAGTGTGATACAGACTTGCACTCAGTATCACCTGACAAAGTTTGATCCAGATCTAATCCGGATTGTGGATTTTGTGGTCATTTGAATTTAATATTGAAAAGTCCATTTGGTGTACATTTTGCATTATATCTCAATCAAAAGTGCCTCAGTCACTCTCATTTTTCTGTTATGGATTTACCTACACCACCAAAATTGATGGAGGTTCCAATTTTATGCCTGTTTGTCTGTCGTCCAGTTATCAGTCAAAAGCAGGTGCCAAAAAGCAATGATAAATTGTGCATAGCAAATGTTCTGTGAAAGTTATCTCAAAAAGAATTCAGAAACCGAAAGAGTTGAAAAAAAATCTGACTCCACACACAAAAAAAACACCCTTTGATTCAAGTGCATGAATTAAATACATACTCCTGACATTTGATCACATCTAATTTAGCTTATGAAAATCTACTTCTAACAAGTCTTTGACCTTGAAAATTTTTCCAATGTAAAATTTTATGGAATTGAAAACGAGTGTTTGCGGAGGTTTGCACTCTACGAGAACGGTGCTCTAGTTACAGAATGAAAGATGATGATATTGGCTCAGTTCTTACTCCTGTCAACTGGGAAACATCCCTGCAAGTCTATGATAAGGATGGATGTTATATTCACAGTCGTGTAACAGGTCTGGCAAATATTTACACACTGCAATGTTGTTTGTCTTGTGGCTGGTTCCATTTTCTCAGGGTCACCACAGCGGATGAAGCACAGTTTGGCTGTGGGATTTGGCACAGGTTTTATGCCAGATGCCTTTCCCGATGTAACTCCAGTTTTACCTGGAGAAGCACGGCCCCTGGTCTTCCATCCAAATACTAACCAGGACCCATTCTGCTTAGCTTCTGAGATCTGATAGGATCAGGCTTACACAGAGCAGACTGCAATAATTCATGCAAAATCTTAAAACTCTGCAGGACCTTTTGGACTATCTATTAATAGAGCACTCACTGTAAAAAATAATAAGAAATTGGTTTATTTTACCTCTTGCACTTCCACACAAGCAGGGTAGTGGGTGAGTGAGTGAGTGAGCAAGCAAACAAACAAACAAAATAACTAAAATAATGGCTCCGCAGATTGTCGCCAAACTTGTTGGGAATATAGCTTAGGTTAGTGTGTCCACATGATTAAGTTTGGGAAGAGACTGGTCACAGGTCAAAGTCATGATTCAGCAAAAAGAATCCAAAAAGCAAACAAAACACTTTGAGCATCATATCTGCTCTACCAAGGTGGCTATAGATTTGATCAATAGCTCCTATTGAACAGTAAAATATTTGTGATTGTTTTTTATAAGTTACTTCATAATTAAGTCAAAAAGAAGTCATAATATGAATCAAATATTCTTAAAATAAAAAACAAACATGAATATGATGTCTTATCTTTCTTATGTCTTATTATTTATTATTATATATATCCTTTTTTCTTGACCCGCATGGGTGGGTAGGGAGAGTTCCCATGGGATAAAAAGCTTTTCAACCTACCATCCCTGGTTCTCAAGACCAGGCACCTAAGTGGCTCTACTCTACTCTTTTCTACTCTTCTATTTTACACTTCCTTTTTAGATATTTAGATATACCTTAGTATACTAGCGTAGTTTCACCTTAGAATTGGAATATAATATATAAGATATACCCACTGAATTTTCATGATAGTCAACTACAGTGCATCCAGTGTAATGTTACAGCCTTATTCCAAAATGGATGAAATGCATTTTTTTCCTCAAAATTCAACATGCAATACCCCATAATGACAATGTGAAAAAAGCTTTTTTTTTGTTTTAGATTTTTGCAAATGTATTAAAAATAAAAACTAAAGAATCACATGTACATAAGTGTTCACAGCCTTTGCCATGAAGTTCAAATTTGAGCTCAGGTGCATCCTGTTTCCATCCTTGAGATGTTTCTAGAACTTCGAGTCCACCTGGGGTAAATTCAGTTGATTGGATGTAATTTGAAATGCACACACCTGTCTGCATATAAGGTCCCACAGTTGACAGTGCATGTCAGAGCACAAACCAAACATGAAGTCAAAGGAAATGTGTGTAGACCTCCGAGACAGGATTGTCTCGAGGCACAAATCTGGGAAAGGGTACAGAAACATTTCTGCTGCTTTAAAGGTTCCAGTGAGCACAGTGGCCTCTATCATCTCTAAATGGAAGAAGTGCAGACCCACCATGACTCTTCTTAGAGTCCTGGTGGGCCCATCTAAACTGACCGATTGGGGGAGAAGGGCCTTAGTCAGGCAGATGACCCGATGGTCATTTTCTCAGAGCTTCAGCATTCTTTTGTGGAGAGAAGAGAACCTTCCAGAAGTCCAGCCATATCTGCAGCAATCCACCAATCAGGCCTGTATGGTAGAGTGGCCAGACAGAAGCCACTCCTTAGTAAAAGGCACATGGCAGCCCACTTGGAGTTTGCCAGAAGGCACCTGAAGAACTCTCAGACCATGAGAAACAAAATTAATGAGACAAAGATTGAACTCTTTGGTGTGAATGTCTAGTGTCATGTTTGGAGGAAGCCAGACACCAATGAAGCATGGCGGTGGCAGCATCATACTGTGGGCATGGTTTTCAGCAGCAGGAACTGGGAGACTAGTCAGGATTGAGGGAAAGATGAATGCAGCAATGTACAGAGACATCCTGGATGAAAACCGGCTCCAGAGCGCTCTTGACCTCAAACTGGGGTGACAGTTCATCTTTCAGCAGGACAATTTTTCTTTCTTTCTTTCTGTCTTTCTTTCTTTCTTTCTTTCTTTCTTTCTTTCTTTCTTTCTTTCTTTCTTTCTTTCTTTCTTTCTTTGCCTCCAGAAGAAGGTAATAAATATTCACATAACAAGCAGTAAATATAAGTGACAAAAATGTAAATGGCATCAATAACACATTTAGAATACATTTGTCACAAGGGTCGCAGCTGTACAATAAAATTCAAATGCTGTCTGTCAGACCATCAGACACATGACTACATCTTTTCAGATTTGACCTGACACTGAAGGATTATTTAGGATCAAAAATGTATCGTAGAAGATTAATGTCACGTTTACAACAAATAGAATAGACACGGGACAAAAGTCCCTTCTGACTAGATACGTTGAAATCACAATATGACAAATTCAATAAATGCAAATAAAATGACCTTGCACGTGAGGTGGACATAAAAATTGAGCTGATCAAATCTAGGTTAGACATGTCAATCGAATTCTCTAACGTGATATACCCATTGCATTAAGAACTGGGGTTGTTCTACAGAATTTATGTACATTAACCATTGCCTTTACTAACTTTCCTTGGAGTTTCTCTGCATCACCCAGGGACCTTTTGCTCACATCAACTGTATTCATTCTATATAACAGCACAGGCGTGATAGCAGCATTCCATACATATGATGCACACTTGGTATCTGTCACACAATTATTAAGACCTGCACCCTGTAAACTGTAAAACGATTAATGACATGCATTGATACACTGTGTAACGTGCGTTCGGATTAGTGTGAGACAATGAATTACCTAGATACTGTATCACATCACAATGACTAACACTACTACCTTCAAGATTCCACTCGGGCTTCTGTACAAAATGGCATTCACCCAAAACAATACATTCGGTTTTGGCCGAGTTGAAAGATAAGTCATGACTAGACACATAATCATTAGCGCAATCAATTAGTGTTTGAAGGCCTGACACAGTGAGACTGCACACCAGCAGGTCGTCGGCATAACAAAACACACTGTATGATTCACCACCAATGCATATTCCTCCTACAGTACAGGACAATCTATCCACAAGGTCTTTATAAAAACGGTTAAACAAAAAAGGTGAGGTTAAACCACCTTGCCTCGTACCTCTCTCAATACTGATAAGTGCTCACTCCACTTAACCTGTACACTAATTGACTTATACCAAGATACCATCATAGCCCAGCAGCAATCTGGAATGATGCCCATGGCCTTGCGAAAAAGTATCTCATGCGGCACAGCATCAAACGTTCCCTGGGCATCGAGGGAGCAAACGTGCACCGGGGATCCTCTAGACTTGCAGTACGCCACCACATCATTCGCCAACACTGCCACCATGTGGGTGTTGCTTCCACCAGTGAACCTGAACTGAAGATCACTGAAGTGATAATATCCAGAGATATCCAAGATGTGTAGCTCCAGAACCTTCGAGAGAGTGGACGACACAATGATGGGTCGATAGTTAGCCGGGTCTGACGGGTCAAGTGTCGGCTTCTTCAGGAGTGGGATCAGCAATCCACAGCAAAACGCATATGGAATGATATGAAACTGGACACATAACGTCAGCATAGCACTGAGGAGGGTGGGAACACGGCTGTCCAGGGTGTAGTTCACGTGCTCGGAGGTGATGCCATCCAGTCCGGGAGCACAGCCAGGGTTGAGGTTGGCGATTGTAACGCTTCATCATGGACACGGTGACCCTAAGCACACAGCCAAGATATCAAAGGAGTGGCATTATGACAACTCTGTGAATGTCCTTGAGTGGCCCAGCCAGAGCCCAGACCTGAATTTGACTGAACATCTCAGGAGAGATCTGAAAATGTCTGTGCACCAATGCTCCCTATCCAACCTGATGGAGCTTGAGAGGTTCTGCAAAGAGGAACGGGCAAAGGTACTCAAAGATAGAGATGCCAAGCTTGTGGTATCATATTCACGAATAGTTGAGGCTGTAATTCTGTATTGAGCAAGGGTGTGAATAATTATGCACATGTGATTTCTTGTCATTATGGGGTGTTGTGAGTAGAATTTTGAGGGGGAAAAAATGAATTTACTCCATTTTGAATAAGGCTGTAACATAACAAAATGTGGAAACAGTGAAGCGCTTGTGAATACTTTCCAGATGCACTCTATGTGTGATCCCTGAAAGCTCACTGTCATGATTCACCTCTGACTGACTTACTGACATGACAGATTGTTTCATTCCAATCTCTTGAACTCTCCAGATTATCTGTTGGCTTTTTCCTTTCCTAGTTCTCATCCTTGCCCTGCCTAGTCTTGTGCTTTATGCTGCATGCCCTTGAGCATGTTTATTTCAACCCCACGATTCCACTTGAGTCTGGAAGGATTCATCTGCTTTCCCTGGACTTCCTGGTAACAACCCTGACTGTGTACTGTGTAGATGCCCAGCTTGTTGAATGGAGGAAGAATTCAGGTTCATTTAGTAAATCTAATTTCAGTAAACAGAATTTTGGGAGGATTAATTGTGATTATTGAAGCATTAATTATAGTCTGCGTATTGGTGAAGAGGATCAACTCTGGGTGATTGGTTTTTGTCCATGCACAGAATCCAGCTACTCACCGCCCTCTGCAATTTATGCCCCTGCAAAACCACTACCAAGTCATCCCTCCATCCTTTGCAGTTTCCCCAGCATCCATAGTGTCGTACAAACTCCAATCTATTTGTTCTCACCATTTGTTGCGGTGTGCTGCCTTGAGGTTCTCGTCACATCTGTTACAACACTCACTGCATATTTGTAGCAATAACTATTAATATTTCACAGTATCAGTGTGGGGCTGCAAGGTGGCTTAGTGGTTAGCACTGTTGCCTCACAGTGAGAAGGTTGTGGGTTCAATTCTTGTGGCCTTTCTGTGTGGAGTTGCATGTGTGTTTGTGTTTCCTGTGTTTGCGTGGGTTTCCTCCGGGGTGCTCCGGTTTCCTCCCACATCCAAAGACATGTGGGTTATGTTGTGTGTTGGGGGGTGTGGCTGGATATTTTGGTGTTCTTTTCTTTTTTGCTCTCCAGGTGGCATGATGAGGCTGATTTGTCTGTGGAGAAGGTGCTGGCTGAAGAATCCTTCACCTCATAAACATCATGTGCAGCACCTGTGAATTGTGCTCACATGCAACCCTTAAAGACTTTCAGCTGAAGCAGATAATGGATGCGTTCTGCATTAAGTCATGTGTGATTCAAGCAGAACTGCCGGGAACTCGACCTTGTGACCAGACGGGTGAGATCGTCGTCTGGGAGCCATCTCATCAGCAGCGGACGCTGAGAATGTCCAGGTTTGATGCACGGTCTGTGAAAGAGGAGAGGGTGAGGTCTCACGCTCGTCAGCACACTTCCTGACGGTACGTTGGATTTTGTGACTAACAGTTATACAGTCAGTAAATGTGGTGTCCCTCACACCTTATTGTATTGAGCTGTATGTTAGTCATGTATCAGCTTCCACTGCGGTGGTGATTGTGACGGGATGTTCCATGCCTGCAGGTTGGAAGCTGATCAGTAATCAAGCCAGGAAGTGTTTGCTGTTTGTACACCTTTAAGTGTTCTGTGTGTAGAGTGTGGACTCACTAATGGTTCCTTCTTTCACAGACTCGGTTGTTGCGGCCACCTGGGGGGTGTCGGCGGGGTCCTTGGGTCCGAAACAGCTTATGGCTCCGGACCATTAGCGCTGCTGGGAGCGCACCACGCCAGACCGCACCTTTTATTATTATTATGATCACTGTTATGTATTAATTCAGTTAGCCTTTGTACCGTGCTCTGCTTATTTCATACTGGGTCCTTCAAACGCTGGTCGGTTCTCCGAGCTGCGTCCGACACATAACAGGTTAGGTGGATGGAATCTTTGAATTGTCTGTAGGTCAATCAATCAATCAGTTTTATTTATATAGCGCCAAATCACAAAAACAGTTGCCCCAAGGCGCTTATATTGTAAGCAAGGCCATACAATAATTACGTAAAAACCCCAACGGTCAAACGACCCCCTGTGAGCAAGCACTTGGCGACAGTGGGAAGGAAAAACTCCCTTTTAACAGGAAGAAACCTCCAGCAGAACCAGGCTCAGGGAGGGGCAGTCTTCTGCTGGGACTGGTGGGGCTGAGGGAGAGAACCAGGAAAAAGACATGCTGTGGAGGGGAGCAGAGATCAATCACTAATGATTAAATGCAGAGTGGTGCATACAGAGCAAAAGGAAAGAAACACTCAGTGCATCATGGGAACCCCCCAGCAGTCTAAGTCTATAGCAGCATAACTAAGGGATGGTTCAGGGTCACCTGATCCAGCCCTAACTATAAGCTTTAGCAAAAAGGAAAGTTTTAAGCCTAATCTTAAAAGTAGAGAGGGTGTCTGTCTCCCTGATCTGAATTGGGAGCTGGTTCCACAGGAGAGGAGCCTGAAAGCTGAAGGCTCTGCCTCCATTCTACTCTTAAAAACCCTAGGAACTACAAGTAAGCCTGCAGTCTGAGAGCGAAACGCTCTATTGGGGTGATATGGTACTATGAGGTCCCTAAGATAAGATGGGACCTGATTATTCAAAACCTTATAAGTAAGAAGAAGAATTTTAAATTCTATTCTAGAATTAACAGGAAGCCAATGAAGAGAGGCCAATATGAGTGAGATATGCTCTCTCCTTCTAGTCCCCGTAGTACTCTAGCTGCAGCATTTGAATTAACTGAAGGCTTTTCAGGGAACTTTAGGACAACCTGATAATAATGAATTACAATAGCCAGCCTAGAGGAAATAAATGCATGAATTAGTTTTCAGCATCACTCTGAGACAAGACCTTTCTAATTTAGAGATATTGCGTAAATGCAAAAAAGCAGTCTGCATATTGTTTATATGCGCATTGCATGACATATCCTGATCAAAAATGACTCCAAGATTTCTCACAGTATTACTAGAGGTCAGGGTAATGCCATCCAGAGTAAGGATCTGGTTAGACACCATGTTTCTAAGATTTGTGGGGCCAAGTACAATAACTTCAGTTTTATCTGAGTTTAAAAGCAGGAAATTAGAGGTCATCCATGTCTTTATGTCTGTAAGACAATCCTGCAGTTTAGCTAATTGGTGTGTGTCCTCTGGCTTCATGGATAGATAAAGCTGGGTATCATCTGCATAACAATGAAAATGTAAGCAATGCTGTCTAATAATACTGCCTAAGGGAAGCATGTATAAAGTGAATAAAATTGGTCCTAGCACAGAACCTTGTGGAACTCCATAATTAACCTTAGTCTGTGAAGAAGATTCCCCATTTACATGAACAAATTGTAATCTAGTAGATAAATATGATTCAAACCACCGCAGCGCAGTGCCTTTAATACCTTTAGGTGTGTGTGTGGGTGTTTCTGGTTTGTTTGTCTGTTTGTGGCCCTGCGACAGACTGGCATGGTGTCCTGGGTGTACCCCGCCTTGCGCTCTATGACTGCTGGGATAGGCTCCAGCCCCCGCGACCCATAACTGGGCTAAGCAGTAGAAGATGAATGAATATCAGCGTGATCCCACAACCATGTACTGGATAAGTGGTTGAAGATGAGTGAGTGAGTGACAATATCAGTGTGATTCAGCTCTCCCCGTGTCCCATGCATTCGGCACACCAAACCAAGTCTTGAACCCCCTTCATCTGACTCAAGATCCCCGCCCCTGATAAGGAGACATAATGACAATCTAGGTAATCATGTTTCAGACCTTCTCATAGTGTGTGAAGTGGATACTTTGCTTTCTGAAGCTTTGTTGTGTGATAACCTTTTTCAGACAACTCTGAGGGATGTTGTACTTCTTCAGAAAGGATGCAAACTGCAGCCACAGCAGGACTGGAGGATATTGAGTCTCCCTGCAGCTGACTGATGCTTGTAGCCTTTTGGTTGTTGGTTTACCTCAGCAGACCCAGACTTCGCTTTGTCACTGGGAGGTGCAGCAACCTCTGGCCTGCCGCTGAGTGGTGAGAGTGAGGGATTATTCATCTGTCACCAGGTGCACCTGAAGATGAAGTGCCGATATGCAACTTTTTAAGTTTTTCAAAGCAAACAATGTTTTATAATATGCAAAATCTCAGAGTGAATTCTGAATGTTGAAAATACAGATCATGCAAACCTGAAATGAATTAAAACGTGCACACAATTTTCAATGATGTTTCTTTAACACCCCGTTTACACCGAGTCTGTGACTGATGTGCGATCGAAAAATGTCCTCTGCTCGCCGTCACTCTCAGTGACTTTCACCAGGGTTGCAGGCTGGTCACAGTGAGTTCTCCATGGTCGGAACAAAGATCCCTCCTGTTCGCCATCGCTCTCCAACAGGTGTGTGAGTGTACTGAACTGTTTAAAACACTTGCAGCAGTTGTGTGACTGGTTAAATGATACATGAGTCTCATAATTTTATTCACTTTATACATGCTTCCCTTAGGCAGTATTATTAGACGGTATTGCTTAAATTTTCATTGTTACGCAGATGATACCCAGCTTTATCTATCCATGAAGCCAGAGGACACACACCAATTAGCTAAACTGCAGGATTGTCTTACAGACATAAGGACATGGATGACCTCTAATTTCCTGCTTTTAAACTCAGATAAAACTGAAGTTATTGTACTTGGCCCCACAAATCTTAGAAACATGGTGTCTAACCAGATCCTTACTCTGGATGGCATTACCCTGACCTCTAGTAATACTGTGAGAAATCTTGGAGTCATTTTTGATCAGGATATGTCATTCAAAGCGCATATTAAACAAATATGTAAGACTGCTTTTTTGCATTTACGCAATATCTCTAAAATTAGAAAGGTCTTGTCTCAGAGTGATGCTGAAAAACTAATTCATGCATTTATTTCCTCTAGGCTGGACTATTGTAATTCATTATTATCAGGTTGTCCTAAAAGTTCCCTGAAAAGCCTTCAGTTAATTCAAAATGCTGCAGCTAGAGTACTGACGGGGACTAGAAGGAGAGAGCATATCTCACCCATATTGGCCTCTCTTCATTGGCTTCCTGTTAATTCTAGAATAGAATTTAAAATTCTTCTTCTTACTTATAAGGTTTTGAATAATCAGGTCCCTTCTTATCTTAGGGACCTCATAGTACCATATCACCCCAATAGAGCGCTTCGCTCTCAGACTGCAGACTTACTTGTAGTTCCTAGGGTTTGTAAGAGTAGAATGGGAGGCAGAACCTTCAGCTTTCAGGCTCCTCTCCTGTGGAACCAGCTCCCAATTCGGATCAGGGAGACAGACACCCTCTCTATTTTAAGATTAGGCTTAAAACTTTCCTTTTTGCTAAAGCTTATAGTTAGGGCTGGATCAGGTGACCCTGAACCATCCCTTAGTTATGCTGCTATAGACTTAGACTGCTGGGGGGTTCCCATGATGCACTGAGTGTTTCTTTCTCTTTTTGCTCTGTATGCACCACTCTGCATTTAATCATTAGTGATTGATCTCTGCTCCCCTCCACAGCATGTCTTTTTCCTGGTTCTCTCCCTCAGCCCCAACCAGTCCCAGCAGAGACTGCCCCTCCCTGCGCCTGGTTCTGCTGGAGGTTTCTTCCTGTTAAAAGGGAGTTTTTCCTTCCCACTGTCGCCAAGTGCTTGCTCACAGGGGGTCGTTTTGACCGTTGGGGTTTTTACGTAATTATTGTATGGCCTTGCCTTACAATATAAAGCGCCTTGGGGCAACTGTTTGTTGTGATTTGGCGCTATATAAATAAAATTGAATTGAATTGAATTGAATTGAATAATTGGTTTTGATAAACTCTCATGCCTCAACTCACTCTCAACCTGATCCTATTGGTCGTAATAGACTCTCAGTTGACTCTGCATGGGGTTGCATCAATGATCACGGATGTTAACATAATATTTCAGTCACAATGCAGGTTTGGGATAAACACAAATAACACATCAAACTCTTTTTGATATTAAAAAAAGAAATCTATCAATAAAATTAATGCCATAGCCACATTTCAAAGTATCAGGCACGTAGTGAAAATGTTACAAGGGTTTGGAAACAGTAAAGTTCAATAAAGTATTTTAACTGTCATTTCCATAAAATTAGCAAGTCTGGGAGTGCGCAGTAGTGCCACACTTCGCTGTGTCCATGTCCATAACACCACAGAATAGCCTTAAGTCCTGAATGGCAACCATTTAGGCAGAAAGCCGGTCCATCTGTTGTGTGGGCCGCTGAAGAGGAGGTACTGCTGGCCCACCACCACCAGAGGGCGCCCTGCCTGGAGTGCGGGCTCCAGGCACCAGAGGGTGCTGCCGCCTCACAGAAGCAGCCAGGGTGACAGCTGTCATCCATCACCTGAGACAGCTGACAGCAATCATCAGTGGGGTATATCAGCAGGACGGCATCTCCACCTCATTGCCGAGATATCGTTTCTACCGAGGAGGTAACGTATCCAGCCGACTATATCAACTTTAAATACTTTTTGCCTTTATACAGAGAGAGAGAAGAGCAGCAGAAAACAGTATTGGATAAGTACTCACACACCTGCACTTCAGTGTTTTCTTGACGAGAGGGGGAGGTGGTGTTACCACCGTCCGTGTTGCTGGGTGCAGCGCACCCACCTCTGACTGTTTTTGTTCCTCGCCAGCAGTACCAGATCCGACAAGCGGAGGCAGTGGTCACCTGGGAGTTCGGGACTTGGCGGCTCCAGTATTCCCGGGGTTTGGTGGCGGTGGAAATCGAGTGGTTCCGGTTCGACTTGGACAGATGTCTCCTACCTTCGAGCCTGCCCACACGACACCATTGGAATTCGGCTTGTTCCCGAAATTGTAATCTGTTGTGTTTGTTGTGCGAGTTTCACAGCAGTAAAGCTTTGTTATTTGACTTACTCCATTGTCCGTTCATTTGCGCCCCCTGTTGTGGGTCCGTGTTCCTACACTTTCACAACACCATCCCTACATAGACGGTGAAACCTGGGCATCCACTGGCCTTCTCAGCTCCTGGAGTCCTCAATACCCAGGCACCTGCATGCTGGATCATGTATAGCAGTGTGGTCTGTGTTGTGTTTCTGTTGTTTTGACCCAGCCCACTCACTCCCCTCAGGACACAAACTCAAAATCTCTGGCATGGGAGGCGGATGCTCTGACCAGGCGGTTAAAACCCAGGGTCTGGCCTGAGTGTCCACAGTAGCTTTTGGCCCATTGACCAGTATTTCACAGTCACTCCTGCTGGCTGAAGTAACCACACATTTGCCACAAAGTCATTCCAGCAGTACCCATAGATCCTCTGAAGAGATCCCCCACCAAAGACATCCAGCTGTTGCCTTAGATCAATGGCTGACATCAACGTCAGGAAGCACCAACACCCTAAAGACTTGGACGTTCATTTTCCTGTAAAGATTTCAGCATTACCAAACTCCTCTGTCTAGCGACCTAATGATGTCATAAGCTGTTCTCAGGTGCCTGTGGATCTCAAAGGCCAAGGAGATAAGTGAACATCTCTACAAGTTCAACACTTTCATCATATGCAGATACACTTGTGATGGCTCAGTCTAGGAAGTCATTAAAAGCCTGAATCTTGGTCTTGATCACCAGCAAATGGAATAGTTGCTTGTTTCCACAACCCTACTCAGTACCCAGTCCATGCAAGCACTGAATGGATTAGGAGCCAGAAAACATCCTGGAAGTACACCAGTTTTCACCAGGAAAAACTCTGCCTCTGCTCAGTACAGCACTCACAGTATCTATGTATAGCCTAGCTATGATGCCCACTTACATCTTGGGGATCCTACAAATTCTCAGGATGTCCCAGACAGCAGTCCAGTCAATTGAAACAAACGCTTTGCGAAAATGACCATCAGCTGCAAAGAAGAACTGTCGATATTCATGCCTGCATCCTATGGGTGCTTACATGGCTAGAATGCAGATGATGGTTGATTTTCTTGGGCATGAAACCAGACTGTAGAGCAGTGTGATATCACTATATTTGTTACAGTCCATGCCACTCAAAAAACTGATGTACTGGATAAACTCAATTGAATTATGAGCAGGATTTCCATCTAATAAATATGGGACTACATATTAGATGGAAATCCTGCCCATAATTGAATTGAGTCCTTCCAATGAGTCATTTGTTTGTGTAATACACTCAAAAAACTGACTCATTGGATTGGATTCCATCTAATAAATGTATGTAGTCCCAACTAAATTAAGTTACATTGTCTTGTATGGATGTGTTTTATTTGAGTTTAGGCTACATATATTTTTGGATGGAAACCCTTTGAATTGAGTTCATCCAAAGAGCCATTTTTTGAGTGTATCACCATTTCCCTCCCAGGTTGGGGCAACAAGTTCTTTATTCCAATCTGCATGGAAGATACCTGTCTCCCTGATTGAAACAAAGTTGTTTGCAATGCCAGGAGTACAACATCCCCACCCACTTGGAGGAACACAGCTGTAATGTCACAGATCCCTGGAGCTTTCAGCCGATTCATGGCCTTTACGATCTCACCAACATTTGGAGACTATATATGCTGATATAAGGTTATATACTATGTTGTTGTTTGTCATATGGGAGGAAAGCTGAATATACATTTATTTTCTGAACTGTCGGCCAATACTATTGGCCGACAGTTCAGGAAAAAAACAATAATAATAAAAAAAAAATATATATATATATATATATATATATATATATATATATAGTCTTGGCCATAATATAAGGTACCACTAAATATGACACCTACAATTTTTCATATGTGGTCACTCCATCATATACAAGGAAAGTCAACATTTGCATGGGCTGGAAATTTGACAATGACCTCTGACCTTGATTTTTGATTAATAAACAAAATCAGTTCTTCATCTTTCTGCCATGTTTTCATTAAAAAAAAAAAAAACTAGCAGGTGTTCTGAAGCTATGATATAAACATATAATATATACTTTGAAACACAGAACCATAGCAACCAAATCAATCACTAATAATGTTTAAAGGAGCTCCGCTCAGACTGATGCTACAGAACTGGGTTTGTGAGAGAGGGTGTTTGGTGTGGTAGTGTGTGGTGTGGTGACACTGTCAGACATCTGAACACCGTAATGGTTCAAGGACTATCTGAACCCTTAATGGTTTCTCTGCTTAGTAACAGAAACACTTTCCTTAAATCTTTGCTGAAGTGGTGAGCAAACAGTAACACATGTATCATAAGACCTATTAAACTTCACAGGGTTGATTCAATAGCATCACTTTGACCTGAAGTATATTTGGAGTCCTGCTGCCAAGAAACATTTTATCAAAAAAATTTAAACACATTAAGGTGCAATTCTGATCTTTGACCAAACAGATTTCAAGGCATGTTTAATAGAGAAATTCATGCTCCTGACTGTTTTCTGGTAAACCTGTCCAAGATTTACAATGTCTTTTTCTGTGCCTCAACACCAGAGGTGGAAGTAACTCACCATCAAGTCACTCTCAAGTCATGAATCAGCAAGTCCCAAGTCAAGTCTCAAGTCACAATGACCACCAAGTGATTGACAGCTGACTTGGGACTTGCAGATTGATGACTGAGAATGACTTGACAGTGACCTTACTCCCACCTATGCTTACACTGCTGAAACAGCCAAGCTTATCTCAACCAGCAAGCTTAGATGAAAAGATTAACATCGGACGAACTGGACAAGATTGAAGACAGGAAAGAAGAAGAGAACACGAAAAAAAGTTAACTTAAAATATTTGTGTGTTAGCTGACTGTGTGGGACCATGGTATAAGCGGATTAAACACAACTCGAGCTGTGCATTATGGTTTGAATGCACTTGCGGAGTGTTTTAGACTCTGCGTCATGCATTCAAACTGTATAATGCAGGCTTTGAGTTGTTTAATCCTTACATGTGAATCTGGATATAAGCATCCTGCTTTTGATGATCACTGAACCTATCAGTAGTTGTAATTGATTACAGGATCAAAACAAGACAAATGGCAACAAAAACATCACATTCTTGTCTTTGTTCAAAATCTAAACTCTACAATCAGGATCAAACATGAGTGATTCAGATCAAAGATGAGTGATTCAGATCAAAGCTCACCAATCAATGTCACAGACTGTTGATCAGGAGCATTGTCCAGAATCAAAGATTAGTGGTTGAGATCAAAGATCAGCAATCAGGACCAAAGATGAGTGATTAGGATCAACGTTCTGCATATAGTGTCAAAGATTTGTGATAGGGATGGGTGATTAGGAATACAATTTAGCTATTGTTGTCACATATTTGTCATCAGGATCAATGCTCTGGATCAAAGGTGATTGAATAGCATTAAAGGCCAGCAATTAGAGTCAAAGATTTGTGCTTAGGATCAAAGATGAGTGATTAAGATCAAAGTTCAGCAATTAAAATCACAGGTTAGTGATCCACATCCAAGCTGAGTGTTTGGGAACAAAGATGAGCATCAGAGGTCAGTGTTTGGAAATGAAGGTCAGCCATCAGGGTTGAATGTCGACAATCAGGATCTAAGAATGAAGACATCAAATGAGTAACCCCACAATGAAAAAGAAAAAAGCAAAATGTTTGCAAAGACGTAAACAGAAGACTGTTGGACACTAGTCAAAGTAAGCTCTCTGCCCTACATGTTTTCTTGTTTGCTTACCCGTGCAAATAGTTTAATGGCTTGAAAATGCAATACAGTATTACTGTACAGTAATACTGTACAGAAAAAGGTATTTGATTCTGTCTATTTATATGATTCACTGTCATTTTAAAAAGTTTCTTTACATATATTGAGGTAAATATGCACACGTATGTCTGTAGGATTTCTCTCCATGCTACCGTATATTTTTTTCATTTTTGGAAAATTTGGTGACAACAAAAAGTGGTTTACTTTTGGAGCTTTCAGCTTTCCCGTTTCTCCTGTTTAGCCCATGACAGTTTTCCAGTTCTAATTATTAGTGGATCAATTTAAAGTCGTTTTGTCCTGAGTGAAAAGCTGAACCCTAACATATCTTTAAATAAAAAAAAAGGCCCAAATTGAAGAGTCCTGGAGTTCCCCTTTAAATGTTAGAGGACTGTGATGGACGAAAGCTGTTGACATTCCACAGATTTCTTTGCTAGCAGCAGGGAACACAAAGCAGCGACCTTTGCACAGACATCAGTATAACATCTTCCACATCTGAGTCAAACAGTTTATACTTCATATTACAAGGATGAATGATATGATTATCTTATGTTCAGATATTTAGAGTATTCTATTTGTGTCTCACTGTTTGGGTCTGAGCCGTCCGTTGTCATTTTCATATCTGATGTACTTGAACACACAGACAGCAGAAAGCCCATCTTTATACAAGGGCGGCCCGAGGGCCAGATGCTGCCTAAAAACAAGATTGCACTGCATATCATGCCTTTTATTTTTAAGATTTATGACTATGAGCTGTGAGTTATACTCCTTTGTGGTGTGTTCAGTGCTCAAATGTTCAAAGTAAGTTTTTGCAACTACTACAAATGCCATTTATACTGAGCAAAACTTCCAACGCAACACTCTATTTGTGAACATCATAAAAATTCTGACATTTAGTATAAAATGTAAATCTCAGTTCTGAAAGCAAACTTTGTTGCACGACTACTTTTCATAGTCTTGAATCTGAAAAGTTTCCCTTTTTAAGTTTGATCAAACATGGTGGAATGATTGAGATCCCATGTATGAAGTAGATTTGATTTGGGAAAAAAAAATCTATTATAACTCAGCATCAGACAAAGTAACCTGAGGCTGACGCCAAGGTCAAAACTTTGGTCTGCTTTAAGATGTTTAGAATGGCTGTTTTGGGGAAATCGCTTAGTGTCACTTGTGGTTCCCATTAGGAACCCTTCACACATAACACAGTTGAAGCCCACTGGAGCATGAAGGAGGACTCGTATGCCACTCACGAAAAATTGGAGGTTTTTCGCGGTTCCCCATTTTGTTTTGTTTTTTTTTGTGATTTTTTTTGCCGGTTTCTGCTGCTTTCACCCAATTTCGTGCTATGTGTGAAGGGGCCCTTAGGGATGCACCAATCCACATTTTTTCACTTCCGATCCCATCCCGTTGCCTGGACATCTGCTGATACCGATACTATTCAGATACCAGAACTCTGTTTGCTTTAATATTAATATTGTCATTATTGTTGATTTTATATGAGGATATTTTGTATCACCAGTTGTACAGCTTCATGATAAAGTGCTTAGAGGAGGATTTTGTTAAAAAGAAGACCTGAAAGTTCAGCTTGCAATTTGCCAGAAGGTACATCTAAAATGCAAGCCTAGATTTGATGATTTGGTGAAAGAATTAAGTACTTTTATTTATTTTTAGACAGAATCTGAAGGCTGTTAGCAATGCCAGTTCTCCCCAGAAGCATTTACTGAAAATGAAGTGTGAAAGACCTAAATGAGATGGTGAGGACTTTCCAGGCATGTGAAATAAAGAAAAATGCTTAAAATGGCAGAGAGTTAAGAGGTCTGTAATTTGGGGCCTGGGGAGCAAAGCCTCCCAGAAGCTAAAGGTTTTTAGCCATGCTTATGTTCTTCAGAAGCATTTACTGAAAAAAAAGTAATGTGAAGGACCTAAAAGACATGGTGTGATGCTGAAGAGCTTCGCGACTTATACATATTATGATGTTTGATCTTGGGTGGCCTTGAAAGGTAAAGCTGATTTAGAATGGATCTTGTGAGGGACTGGTTCAAGATATGCCTAAGATTCCTATGGAGCACAAATGAAGTCATGTATTGGTCAGGTGATCTTGAAAGGTCAAACTCATTATCCATCCCTCCATTTCCTGAACCTACTTAGTCCACTTCTGGGTCACGGGGGAGCTGGGGGTAAACCCTGGACAGGATGCCAGTCTATCTCAGGTCACATATAGACTGTCAAACACATTCACCTACAGACCATTTAAAGTTTCCAGTTCATCTAACATGTATGTCTTTGGATGTAGAAGGAAGCCGGAGCACCCACAGAGAACCTGTGCAAACACAGGAAGAACATGCAAACTCCTCACAGAAAGGCCCCAGGTGGGAAGTGATCCCATTACCTGCTTTCTGTGAGGCAACAGTGTTTACCACAAAGCCACTGCGCTGGTCTCAAACTCAGTATTATAACTAAAATATTCACAATATATAGATTAGACATAGCAGAAGGGTTGTCTGCTTTTCAAAGGTAAAGTAAACTGATCAAATGTAGAAACCCCAGAACCATGTACTGTATTACTGTATCAGTGACTCACAGAATTTGCATGAATCTGCATCAAACATACAAAATGTGTGGGTGTTGCACTGACTGTCCCTTCTTGCCACTGTTAAGTTGGCAGCTTTGCTCGGTAGTTTCATAGATGAGATCACTTGCAGCTTTTTCCAGCATCCGTCCCTGCAGTTCCAAACTCTGATCTGTGCATAATGAGCTCAGCCCTATTCACCGCTCACGAGATGGAACCAGCTACTGTCAGTGGATGGAAAAAAAGGATGTATTAGTAAGGACAGAAAGCTGGAACAACATCATATCATCTGTAATCTTCAAACTTCTTTTTCTTCATAGTGAAATTCATTCATAATATGCGATGCAAAGACTTGCGGCACTGCCTAGCGTGTGCTTTTCTGCAGGCGGAGTATTCTGTTCTCAAATACTTCCAGTGTTCCACAGAACTTTTTTGCCTTTGATTTTATGTTTCAACATTCTCCAAACTGTAAACTAACAGCTTCAGGTTTATTTGCCTCTACCAGGGACATTCAGAAACATCTGGATCCCGAAGAAGCTGACAGCTGCTGGGTTGCGCTGATTAGCGCTGTACAAAGAGGCTGCCAGATGGATGCATGTTTTAAATTTGTCTGCAGGACAGGTGCAAATGAGACTTTTCTACTCAGCAATGTTTACTCATCACGTGTGCCACTGGGACGCTTTCCAAGAGCTGGCTGTTTCTTGTTTGAAACATGGCCGCAAAGCATGCAAGTGGAAAAACGTGACCTTTGCACATAATCTGCACAATTATAGGGCTTCTTTGGATCCGGAATATACATCTATGTTTTACTACCCACGAGAGAAATTTGAAATGCCTTCAAGCAGTTGTGCTATTTTGAGGCTCCTGTCTATGAAGAAAAATCCCCCCTCTGCCTTCCTCTGTGTGATCTCCACAAAGTTTCCATAAAAAAAAAAAAAAAAAAAACTTACGACCGGTTATCTGTGTACCAACTGATTTTATAATCTAGTTTCTTTATAAATAAAGCCTCAACTCAAACCTAGTTGCTCTTTTACTATTTAAGATGACTTGAGTCTTTGAGAAAAGCAAGTCTCAGTTTTCCTGCAGGCACAAAAGCATCATTTAACAAGAGCAATCCTGTGTGGTTTTGTCAAACTGTGCGTCTCATCAAATAAATCGACAGTTCCGTGTCCCAACAATATTGTGTTGTAAATACCAGCGTGCACATTGCAAATTTTAACTTTTTAAAATTGAAAAGACACTTATTGCTGTTGTATTTTCATGTAAAGACAAAACTATGTGCGTTTTCCTTCAGTGGGGGAGCTCAACTGCACATGTGAATGTACTGTTGAGTTGAGCAACCCGACAAAATTGTGCTGTAAATACAGCATGCACATGCAAAATTTAACTTTTTCAAAATTGAAAAGACACTTATTGCTGTTGTATTTTCATTCCTCGGTCTCTCAGTCAGAGAGTTCAACATGGTAAAGAGAGGCACGTCAACCTGGCTGGGGAGGTGTGGACCGGGGGGGGTTGAAAGTCTGGGTAGAGAGAACTGCGCATGCGCAGTTGTGCGGAGGACTGGCCTCCTGGACACAGGAATAAATCTCGTCAGAACACCAGATCACCTCCAAAATTCAGTGGAGTCTTCCATGGCCTAATGTCTATCTGTAGTGCAAATTTGGTGAGAATCTGTACAGTTTTTTTTTTTATGTAATCCTTTAAAGCCTATATAAAGTGAAATCTTGATCCAGAATCCAGATCCAGTTCACCTCCAAAATTTAATGGAGTTTCCACGCCCCTAATATCTATCGGTGGTGAAAATTCCATCAAAATCCGTGCAGTAGTTTTGACGTAATCCTGCTAACAGACAGACAGACAAATAAATAAACGCTGATGATTTTATTACGTCCTTGGTGGACATAATTTATGGAAGTGTACTGCTTTCATTGGATAAAAAAAAATTAGACTGCTCATCTTGTAATTATGACATCCTGATCTCGTAACTTGTAATTACGAGATTCTGATCTCATATTCTGTATTTCCAATCCCTCAGTAAAGAAGCGGGCTAAGGTTAGCCGATGATAGCACACTGTGATCAAACACAAAATTGTGGATTTTCCTCTAAGGTGCTCCTGGGTGAATGTCCAGGGAGGAGCACGTGGCATCTCACCAAAATAAGCCGTGTCTCACCCCCCCCTCCAGCCTTCCAGCTTTCACTCCAACCATGCACATGTCAGTCTGGGGCCCCCGTGCCTCACCTCCCTGATCTTGTAATTATGAGATCTTTTCTCGTAATTATGAGCTCAAAGGCCTAATTTTTTTTTCCATCCAGTGAATGCAATATGCTTCCGTAGTAATTAACTATTCGGATGCATTGAAGCAAACAGCAGTCCTGTCCTCAGCTGAGCAGCTCGACTCCAGCGGGAGAAAATGATCAAACAAAGGAAGTGGTTTTCAGTTTCCCCTGAGTCACAAACGGCCTCTGGCTGCTCTCAAACGTTTCTCAGCAGCATTATGACTGTGCAGTTCTCCTGTAGATATCTGGCAAGTGTCCTCCCTAAGTGGAGAGTCACTGTTGGAACGCTGACTGGAGAAGCACAGACAGACAGGCTGGAGGAAGAGCGGTCTGCCTGTGCATCCATCATTCCCATCATATTATAGCTAAATGTGAATTTGAGGTTTACGTTAAGTTTGTTCAATATATTACAAACACTGCAGCAAACATGGTTCTGTCGGGCTCGATGGCAGTAACACGTGTCTGCTGTGAAATGACCTAATGTGTCTTCAGGACAACCTTCCGGGGAAAGTCCCAGTGTGCTTCCCTGGATATATGTGATCTTCACGTTAGCCCACAATGTGATCTAGCGTGTGGTTTGCTGACTTAATGTGTCGGACTTGTGCTGTGTGTCATGCAAAAACAACACACAGGACCGTGTCACAGTGGCAGAACATCTGTGTTCAGTACAAACACCCTCCTGAGCTCCATAAGGGCTTTTCAAGGTGGGTCAAGGTTTCAACTTGTTCTCTTGTAGGATGTTTTTGAAAGTGAAAATGGAGTTCAAGGAAGTGCTGCTTATAGTTAAAAAAAAAAAGGTTTAGCAAGAAGTATTACAGATCACTGTGTCTTACAAACAAGGATTTCTGATTTCCCTGTTGTTGTTTTTAATTATTATTATTATCGTTATCATTTATAAATAATACTTTCAGAGTACTGTTCTCAGTCCTGCGTGTGAACAAAATCAAACTAAAATTTAAACACTATTTGCCTGGATGCTCCAGTGTCGCCGACCGAACAGTCACCCTAAAATTCCCCCCGCCTTCACTGCACCTACGGCATTTCAGAGTGTCAGTAGCAATTCACTAATTATTGCCTCGTTTCTGCTTTAAAACTTAAAATTTCAACCAAACATATATGTGGATAAAAGCCAACCGCAAATGCCAAAATGTTAGTAAATGGGCTCAAAGGTTAAATGTTGGATTTCAGCCCAGTGTTCCACAGCTTGTTGCACATATGTAGGTGGATTCCAGCACTGGCCAGGCATAACTAAATTTACTAAAGGGCAATCACCAGGGCAAAGGTCATGCTTGCTGTTGTCTGTTTGTTGACCTACTCCTCCCAGCTCCTGATACTGATTTCTTCCCAACTGTTATGTCAATGAACATTGACCCAAAAATTCCCAAAGAAATTCATCTCTGGCAAAATTAGATTTCAAGCTGATTTGGACCAAATGTGGCACACGCTTAGTCTATTCCAGAATACTCTCTGGCACGGTCATTGATCGGATCTGATCTGGATTACAGATTTTGTCACCATTTACATTTAACAGTGAAAACCCCATTTAATGTATATTTTACATTATATCTTAACCAAACATGTATCAATCACACTCATATTTGAAAGTGTGATACAGACTTGCCACTCAGTATCACCTGACAAAGTTTGATCCAGATCTAATCCGGATTGTGGATTTTGTGGTCATTTGAATTTAATATTGAAAGTCCATTTGGTGTACATTTTGCATTATATCTCAATCAAAAGTGCCTCAGTCACTCTCATTTTTCTGTTATGGATTTACTACACCACCAAAATTGATGGAGGTTCCAATTTTATGCCTGTTTGTCTGTCGTCCAGTATCAGTCAAAAGCAGGTGCCAAAAAGCAATGATAAATTGTGCATAGCAAATGTTCTGTGAAAGTTATCTCAAAAAGAATTCAGAAACCGAAAGAGTTGAAAAAAATCTGACTCCACACACAAAAAAAACACCCTTTGATTCAAGTGCATGAATTAATACATACTCCTGACATTTGATCACATCTAATTTAGCTTATGAAAATCTACTTCTAACAAGTCTTTGACCTTGAAAATTTTTCCAATGTAAAATTTTATGGAATTGAAAACGAGTGTTTGCGGAGGTTTGCACTCTACGAGAACGGTGCTCTAGTTACAGAATGAAAGATGATGATATTGGCTCAGTTCTTACTCCTGTCAACTGGGAAAACATCCCTGCAAGTCTATGATCAGGATGGATGTTATATTCACAGTCGTGTAACAGGTCTGGCAATATTTACACACTGCAATGTTGTTTGTCTTGTGGCTGGTTTCCATTTTCTCAGGGTCACCACAGCGGATGAAGCACAGTTTGGCTGTGGATTTGGCACAGGTTTTATGCCAGATGCCTTTCCCGATGTAACTCCAGTTTTACCTGGAGAAGCACGGCCCCTGGTCTTCCATCCAAATACTAACCAGGACCCCATTCTGCTTAGCTTCTGAGATCTGATAGGATCAGGCTTACCAGAGCAGACTGCAATAATTCATGCAAAATCTTAAAACTCTGCAGGGACCTTTTGGACTATCTATTAATAGAGCACTCACTGTAAAAATAATAAGAAATTGGTTTATTTTACCTCTTGCACTTCCACACAAGCAGGGTAGTGGGTGAGTGAGTGACTGTGAGCAAGCAAAACAAACAAACAAAATAACTAAAATAATGGCTCCGCAGATTGTCGCCAAACTTGTTGGGAATATAGCTTAGGTTAGTGTGTCCACATGATTAAGTTTGGGAAGAGGATGGTCACAGGTCAAAGTCATGATTCAGCAAAAGAATCCAAAAAGCAAACAAAACACTTTGAGCATCATATCTGCTCTACCAAGGTGGCTATAGATTTGATCAAAGCTCTATTGAACAGTAAAAATATTTGTGATGTTTTTTATCAGTTACTCCTAATTAAGTCAAAAAGAAGTCATAATATGAATCAAATATTCTTAAAATAAAAACAAACATGAATATGATGTCTTATCTTTCTTATGTCTTATTATTTATATTATATATATCCTTTTTTCTTGACCCGCATGGGTGGGTAGGGAGAGTTCCCATGGGATAAAAAGCTTTTCAACCTACCATCCCTGGTTCTCAAGACCAGGCACCTAAGTGGCTCTACTCTACTCTTTTCTACTCTTCTATTTTACACTTCCTTTTTAGATATTTAGATATACCTTAGTATACTAGCGTAGTTTCACCTTAGAATTGGAATATAATATATAAGATATACCCACTGAATTTTCATGATAGTCAACTACAGTGCATCCAGTGTAATGTTACAGCCTTATTCCAAAATGGATGAAATGCATTTTTTTCCTCAAAATTCAACATGCAATACCCCATAATGACAATGTGAAAAAAGCTTTTTTTTTGTTTTAGATTTTTGCAAATGTATTAAAAATAAAACTAAAGAATCACATGTACATAAGTGTTCACAGCCTTTGCCATGAAGTTCAAATTTGAGCTCAGGTGCATCCTGTTTCCATCCTTGAGATGTTTCTAGAACTTCGAGTCCACCTGGGGTAAATTCAGTTGATTGGACTGTAATTTGAAATGCACACACCTGTCTGCATATAAGGTCCCACAGTTGACAGTGCATGTCAGAGCACAAACCAAACATGAAGTCAAAGGAAATGTGTGTAGACCTCCGAGACAGGATTGTCTCGAGGCACAAATCTGGGAAAGGGTACAGAAACATTTCTGCTGCTTTAAAGGTTCCAGTGAGCACAGTGGCCTCTATCATCTCTAAATGGAAGAAGTGCAGACCCAACCATGACTCTTCTTAGAGTCCTGGTGGGCCCATCTAAACTGACGATTGGGGGAGAAGGGCCTTAGTCAGGCAGATGACCCGATGGTCATTTTCTCAGAGCTTCAGCATTCTTTTGTGGAGAGAAGAGAACCTTCCAGAAGTCCAGCCATATCTGCAGCAATCCACCAATCAGGCCTGTATGGTAGAGTGGCCAGACAGAAGCCACTCCTTAGTAAAAGGCACATGGCAGCCCACTTGGAGTTTGCAGAAGGCACTGAAGAACTCTCAGACCATGAGAAACAAAATTAATGAGACAAAGATTGAACTCTTTGGTGTGAATGTCTAGTGTCATGTTTGGAGGAAGCCAGACACCAATGAAGCATGGCGGTGGCAGCATCATACTGTGGGCATGGTTTTCAGCAGCAGGAACTGGGAGACTAGTCAGGATTGAGGGAAAGATGAATGCAGCAATGTACAGAGACATCCTGGATGAAAACCGGCTCCAGAGCGCTCTTGACCTCAAACTGGGGTGACAGTTCATCTTTCAGCAGGACAATTTTTCTTTCTTTCTTTCTGTCTTTCTTCTTCTTTCTTCTTCTTTCTCTTTCTTCTTCTTTCTTTCTTTCTTTCTTTCTTTGCCTCCAGAAGAAGGTAATAAATATTCACATAACAAGCAGTAAATATAAGTGACAAAAATGTAAATGGCATCAATAACACATTTAGAATACATTTGTCACAAGGGTCGCAGCTGTACAATAAAATTCAAATGCTGTCTGTCAGACCATCAGACACATGACTACATCTTTTCAGATTTGACCTGACACTGAAGGATTATTTAGGATCAAAAATGTATCGTAGAAGATTAATGTCACGTTTACAACAAATAGAATAGACACGGGACAAAAGTCCCTTCTGACTAGATACGTTGAAATCACAATATGACAAATTCAATAAATGCAAATAAAATGACCTTGCACGTGAGGTGGACATAAAAATTGAGCTGATCAAATCTAGGTTAGACATGTCAATCGAATTCTCTAACGTGATATACCCATTGCATTAAGAACTGGGGTTGTTCTACAGAATTTATGTACATTAACCATTGCCTTTACTAACTTTCCTTGGAGTTTCTCTGCATCACCCAGGGACCTTTTGCTCACATCAACTGTATTCATTCTATATAACAGCACAGGCGTGATAGCAGCATTCCATACATATGATGCACACTTGGTATCTGTCACACAATTATTAAGACCTGCACCCTGTAAACTGTTAAAACGATTAATGACATGCATTGATACACTGTGTAACGTGCGTTCGGATTAGTGTGAGACAATGAATTACCTAGATACTGTATCACATCACAATGACTAACACTACTACCTTCAAGATTCCACTCGGGCTTCTGTACAAATGGCATTCACCCAAAACAATACATTCGGTTTGGCCGAGTTGAAAGATAAGTCATGACTAGACACATAATCATTAGCGCAATCAATTAGTGTTTGAAGGCCTGACACAGTGAGACTGCACACCAGCAGGTCGTCGGCATAACAAAACACACTGTATGATTCACCACCAATGCATATTCCTCCTACAGTACAGGACAATCTATCCACAAGGTCTTTATAAAAACGGTTAAACAAAAAAGGTGAGGTTAAACCACCTTGCCTCGTACCTCTCTCAATACTGATAAGTGCTCACTCCACTTAACCTGTACACTAATTGACTATACCAAGATACCATCATAGCCCAGCAGCAATCTGGAATGATGCCCATGGCCTTGCGAAAAAGTATCTCATGCGGCACAGCATCAAACGTTCCCTGGGCATCGAGGGAGCAAACGTGCACCGGGGATCCTCTAGACTTGCAGTACGCACCACATCATTCGCCAACACTGCCACCATGTGGGTGTTGCTTCCACCAGTGAACCTGAACTGAAGATCACTGAAGTGATAATATCCAGAGATATCCAAGATGTGTAGCTCCAGAACCTTCGAGAGAGTGGACGACACAATGATGGGTCGATAGTTAGCCGGGTCTGACGGGTCAAGTGTCGGCTTCTTCAGGAGTGGGATCAGCAATCCACAGCAAAACGCATATGGAATGATATGAAACTGGACACATAACGTCAGCATAGCACTGAGGAGGGTGGGAACACGGCTGTCCAGGGTGTAGTTCACGTGCTCGGAGGTGATGCCATCCAGTCCGGGAGCACAGCCAGGGTTGAGGTTGGCGATGTAACGCTTCATCATGGACACGGTGACCCTAAGCACACAGCCAAGATATCAAAGGAGTGGCATTATGACAACTCTGTGAATGTCCTTGAGTGGCCCAGCCAGAGCCCAGACCTGAATTTGACTGAACATCTCAGGAGAGATCTGAAAATGTCTGTGCACCAATGCTCCCTATCCAACCTGATGGAGCTTGAGAGGTTCTGCAAAGAGGAACGGGCAAAGGTACTCAAAGATAGAGATGCCAAGCTTGTGGTATCATATTCAAGAATAGTTGAGGCTGTAATTCTGTATTGAGCAAAGGGTGTGAATAATTATGCACATGTGATTTCTTGTCATTATGGGGTGTTGTGAGTAGAATTTTGAGGGGGAAAAATGAATTTACTCCATTTTGGAATAAGGCTGTAACATAACAAAATGTGGAAACAGTGAAGCGCTGTGAATACTTTCCAGATGCACTCTATGTGTGATCCCTGAAAGCTCACTGTCATGATTCACCTCTGACTGACTTACTGACATGACAGATTGTTTCATTCCAATCTCTTGAACTCTCCAGCATTATCTGTTTGGCTTTTCTTTTCCTAGTTCTCATCCTTGCCTGCCTAGTCTGTGCTTTATGCTGCATGCCCTTGAGCATGTTTATTTCAACCCCACGATTCCACTTGAGTCTGGAAGGATTCATCTGCTTTCCCTGGACTTCCTGGTAACAACCCTGACCTGTGTACTGTGTAGATGCCCAGCTTGTTGAATGGAGGAAGAATTCAGGTTCATTTAGTAAATCTAATTTCAGTAAACAGAATTTTGGGAGGATTAATTGTGATTATTGAAGCATTAATTATAGTCTGCGTATTGGTGAAGAGGATCAACTCTGGGTGATTGGTTTTTGTCCATGCACAGAATCCAGCTACTCACCCGCCCTCTGCAATTTATGCCCCTGCAAAACCACTACCAAGTCATCCCCTCCATCCTTTGCAGTTTTCCCCAGCATCCATAGTGTCGTACAAACTCCAATCTATTTGTTCTTCACCATTTGTTGCGCGTGTGCTGCCTTGAGGTTCTCGTCACATCTGTTACAACACTCACTGCATATTTGTAGCAATAACTATTAATATTTCACAGTATCAGTGTGGGGCTGCAAGGTGGCTTAGTGGTTAGCACTGTTGCCTCACAGTGAGAAGGTTGTGGGTTCAATTCTTGTGGCCTTTCTGTGTGGAGTTTGCATGTGTGTTTGTGTTTCCTGTGTTTGCGTGGGTTTCCTCCGGGTGCTCCGGTTTCCTCCCACATCCAAAGACATGTGGGTTATGTTGTGTGTTGGGGGGTGTGGCTGGATATTTTGGTGTTCTTTTCTTTTCTTTGCTCTCCAGGTGGCATGAGAGCTGATTTGTCTGTGGAGAAGGTGCTGGCTGAAGAATCCTTCACCCTCATCAACATCATGTGCAGCACCTGTGAATGGTGCTCACATGCAACCTTAAAGACTTTCAGCTGAAGCAGATAATTGGATGGCGTTCTGCATTTAAGTCATGTGTGATTCAAGCAGAACTGCCGGGAACTCGACCTTGTGACCAGACGGGTGAGATCGTCGTCTTGGGAGCCATCTCATCAGCAGCGGACGCTGAGAATGTCCAGGTTTGATGCACGGTCTGTGAAAGAGGAGAGGGTGAGGTATCACGCTCGTCAGCACACTTCCTGAGGTACGTGGATTTTGTGACTAACAGTTATACAGTCAGTAAATGTGGTGTCCCTCACACCTTATTGTATTGAGCTGTATGTTAGTCATGTATCAGCTTCCACTGCGGTGGTGATTTGTGAACGGGATGTTCCATGCCTGCAGGTTGGAAGCTGATCAGTAATCAAGCCAGGAAGTGTTTGCTGTTTGTACACCTTTAAGTGTTCTGTGTGTAGAGTGTGGACTCACATAATGGTTCCTTCTTTCACAGACTCGGTTGTTGCGGCCACCTGGGGGGTGTCGGCGGGGTCCTTGGGTCCGAAACAGCTTCTGGCTCCGGACCATTAGCGCTGCTGGGAGCGCACCACGCCAGACCGCACCTTTTATTATTATTATGATCACTGTTATGTATTAAATTCAGTTAGCCTTTGTACCGTGCTCTGCTTATTTCATACTGGGTCCTTCAAACGCTGGTCGGTTCTCCGAGCTGCGTCCGACACATAACAGGTTAGGTGGATTGGAATCTTTGAATTGTCTGTAGGTCAATCAATCAATCAGTTTTATTTATATAGCGCCAAATCACAACAAACAGTTGCCCCAAGGCGCTTTATATTGTAAGGCAAGGCCATACAATAATTACGTAAAAACCCCAACGGTCAAAACGACCCCCTGTGAGCAAGCACTTGGCGACAGTGGGAAGGAAAAACTCCCTTTTAACAGGAAGAAACCTCCAGCAGAACCAGGCTCAGGGAGGGGCAGTCTTCTGCTGGGACTGGTTGGGGCTGAGGGAGAGAACCAGGAAAAAGACATGCTGTGGAGGGGAGCAGAGATCAATCACTAATGATTAAATGCAGAGTGGTGCATACAGAGCAAAAGGAGAAAGAAACACTCAGTGCATCATGGGAACCCCCCAGCAGTCTAAGTCTATAGCAGCATAACTAAGGGATGGTTCAGGGTCACCTGATCCAGCCCTAACTATAAGCTTTAGCAAAAAGGAAAGTTTTAAGCCTAATCTTAAAAGTAGAGAGGGTGTCTGTCTCCCTGATCTGAATTGTGAGCTGGTTCCACAGGAGAGGAGCCTGAAAGCTGAAGGCTCTGCCTCTCATTCTACTCTTAAAAACCCTAGGAACTACAAGTAAGCCTGCAGTCTGAGAGCGAAACGCTCTATTGGGGTGATATGGTACTATGAGGTCCCTAAGATAAGATGGGACCTGATTATTCAAAACCTTATAAGTAAGAAGAAGAATTTTAAATTCTATTCTAGAATTAACAGGAAGCCAATGAAGAGAGGCCAATATGAGTGAGATATGCTCTCTCCTTCTAGTCCCCGTTAGTACTCTAGCTGCAGCATTTTGAATTAACTGAAGGCTTTTCAGGGAACTTTTAGGACAACCTGATAATAATGAATTACAATAGTCCAGCCTAGAGGAAATAAATGCATGAATTAGTTTTTCAGCATCACTCTGAGACAAGACCTTTCTAATTTTAGAGATATTGCGTAAATGCAAAAAAGCAGTCCTGCATATTTGTTTAATATGCGCATTGCATGACATATCCTGATCAAAAATGACTCCAAGATTTCTCACAGTATTACTAGAGGTCAGGGTAATGCCATCCAGAGTAAGGATCTGGTTAGACACCATGTTTCTAAGATTTGTGGGGCCAAGTACAATAACTTCAGTTTTATCTGAGTTTAAAAGCAGGAAATTAGAGGTCATCCATGTCTTTATGTCTGTAAGACAATCCTGCAGTTTAGCTAATTGGTGTGTGTCCTCTGGCTTCATGGATAGATAAAGCTGGGTATCATCTGCATAACAATGAAAATGTAAGCAATGCTGTCTAATAATACTGCCTAAGGGAAGCATGTATAAAGTGAATAAAATTGGTCCTAGCACAGAACCTTGTGGAACTCCATAATTAACCTTAGTCTGTGAAGAAGATTCCCCATTTACATGAACAAATTGTAATCTAGTAGATAAATATGATTCAAACCACCGCAGCGCAGTGCCTTTAATACCTTTAGGTGTGTGTGTGGGTGTTTCTGTGTTTGTTTGTCTGTTTGTGGCCCTGCGACAGACTGGCATGGTGTCCTGGGTGTACCCCGCCTTGCGCTCTATGACTGCTGGGATAGGCTCCAGCCCCCCGCGACCCATAACTGGGCTAAGCAGTAGAAGATGAATGAATATCAGCGTGATCCCACAACCATGTACTGGATAAGTGGTTGAAGATGAGTGAGTGAGTGACAATATCAGTGTGATTCAGCTCTCCCCGTGTCCCATGCATTCGGCACACCAAACCAAGTCTTGAACCCCCTTCATCTGACTCAAGATCCCCCGCCCCCTGATAAGGAGACATAATGACAATCTAGGTAATCATGTTTCAGACCTTCTCATAGTGTGTGAAGTGGATACTTTGCTTTCTGAAGCTTTGTTTGTGTGATAACCTTTTTCAGACAACTCTGAGGGATGTTGTACTTCTTCAGAAAGGATGCAAACTGCAGCCACAGCAGGACTGGAGGATATTGAGTCTCCCTGCAGCTGACTGATGCTTGTAGCCTTTTGGTTGTTGGTTTACCTCAGCAGACCCAGACTTCGCTTTGTCACTGGGAGGTGCAGCAACCTCTGGCCTGCCGCTGAGTGGTGAGAGTGAGGGATTATTCATCTGTCACCAGGTGCACCTGAAGATGAAGTGCCGATATGCAACTTTTTAAGTTTTTCAAAGCAAACAATGTTTTATAATATGCAAAATCTCAGAGTGAATTCTGAATGTTGAAAATACAGATCATGCAAACCTGAAATGAATTAAAACGTGCACACAATTTTCAATGATGTTTCTTTAACACCCCGTTTACACCGAGTCTGTGACTGATGTGCGATCGAAAAATGTCCTCTGCTCGCCGTCACTCTCAGTGACTTTCACCAGGGTTGCAGGCTGGTCACAGTGAGTTCTCCATGGTCGGAACAAAGATCCCTCCTGTTCGCCATCGCTCTCCAACAGGTGTGTGAGTGTACTGAACTGTTTAAAACACTTGCAGCAGTTGTGTGACTGGTTAAATGATACATGAGTCTCATAATTTTATTCACTTTATACATGCTTCCCTTAGGCAGTATTATTAGACGGTATTGCTTAAATTTTCATTGTTACGCAGATGATACCCA
This sequence comes from Thalassophryne amazonica, assembly GCF_902500255.1. Lineage (NCBI taxonomy): Eukaryota > Metazoa > Chordata > Actinopteri > Batrachoidiformes > Batrachoididae > Thalassophryne > Thalassophryne amazonica. The sequence continues at coordinate 115,772,865 of NC_047104.1, read as the reverse complement.
GCTTTATCTATCCATGAAGCCAGAGGACACACACCAATTAGCTAAACTGCAGGATTGTCTTACAGACATAAGGACATGGATGACCTCTAATTTCCTGCTTTTAAACTCAGATAAAACTGAAGTTATTGTACTTGGCCCCACAAATCTTAGAAACATGGTGTCTAACCAGATCCTTACTCTGGATGGCATTACCCTGACCTCTAGTAATACTGTGAGAAATCTTGGAGTCATTTTTGATCAGGATATGTCATTCAAAGCGCATATTAAACAAATATGTAAGACTGCTTTTTTGCATTTACGCAATATCTCTAAAATTAGAAAGGTCTTGTCTCAGAGTGATGCTGAAAAACTAATTCATGCATTTATTTCCTCTAGGCTGGACTATTGTAATTCATTATTATCAGGTTGTCCTAAAAGTTCCCTGAAAAGCCTTCAGTTAATTCAAAATGCTGCAGCTAGAGTACTGACGGGGACTAGAAGGAGAGAGCATATCTCACCCATATTGGCCTCTCTTCATTGGCTTCCTGTTAATTCTAGAATAGAATTTAAAATTCTTCTTCTTACTTATAAGGTTTTGAATAATCAGGTCCCTTCTTATCTTAGGGACCTCATAGTACCATATCACCCCAATAGAGCGCTTCGCTCTCAGACTGCAGACTTACTTGTAGTTCCTAGGGTTTGTAAGAGTAGAATGGGAGGCAGAACCTTCAGCTTTCAGGCTCCTCTCCTGTGGAACCAGCTCCCAATTCGGATCAGGGAGACAGACACCCTCTCTACTTTTAAGATTAGGCTTAAAACTTTCCTTTTTGCTAAAGCTTATAGTTAGGGCTGGATCAGGTGACCCTGAACCATCCCTTAGTTATGCTGCTATAGACTTAGACTGCTGGGGGGTTCCCATGATGCACTGAGTGTTTCTTTCTCTTTTTGCTCTGTATGCACCACTCTGCATTTAATCATTAGTGATTGATCTCTGCTCCCCTCCACAGCATGTCTTTTTCCTGGTTCTCTCCCTCAGCCCCAACCAGTCCCAGCAGAAGACTGCCCCTCCCTGCGCCTGGTTCTGCTGGAGGTTTCTTCCTGTTAAAAGGGAGTTTTTCCTTCCCACTGTCGCCAAGTGCTTGCTCACAGGGGGTCGTTTTGACCGTTGGGGTTTTTACGTAATTATTGTATGGCCTTGCCTTACAATATAAAGCGCCTTGGGGCAACTGTTTGTTGTGATTTGGCGCTATATAAATAAAATTGAATTGAATTGAATTGAATTGAATAATTGGTTTTGATAAACTCTCATGCCTCAACTCACTCTCAACCTGATCCTATTGGTCGTAATAGACTCTCAGTTGACTCTGCATGGGGTTGCATCAATGATCACGGATGTTAACATAATATTTCAGTCACAATGCAGGTTTGGGATAAACACAAATAACACATCAAACTCTTTTTGATATTAAAAAAAGAAATCTATCAATAAAATTAATGCCATAGCCACATTTCAAAGTATCAGGCACGTAGTGAAAATGTTACAAGGGTTTGGAAACAGTAAAGTTCAATAAAGTATTTTAACTGTCATTTCCATAAAATTAGCAAGTCTGGGAGTGCGCAGTAGTGCCACACTTCGCTGTGTCCATGTCCATAACACCACAGAATAGCCTTAAGTCCTGAATGGCAACCATTTAGGCAGAAAGCCGGTCCATCTGTTGTGTGGGCCGCTGAAGAGGAGGTACTGCTGGCCCACCACCACCAGAGGGCGCCCTGCCTGGAGTGCGGGCTCCAGGCACCAGAGGGTGCTGCCGCCTCACAGAAGCAGCCAGGGTGACAGCTGTCATCCATCACCTGAGACAGCTGACAGCAATCATCAGTGGGGTATATCAGCAGGACGGCATCTCCACCTCATTGCCGAGATATCGTTTCTACCGAGGAGGTAACGTATCCAGCCGACTATATCAACTTTAAATACTTTTTGCCTTTATACAGAGAGAGAGAAGAGCAGCAGAAAACAGTATTGGATAAGTACTCACACACCTGCACTTCAGTGTTTTCTTGACGAGAGGGGGAGGTGGTGTTACCACCGTCCGTGTTGCTGGGTGCAGCGCACCCACCTCTGACTGTTTTTGTTCCTCGCCAGCAGTACCAGATCCGACAAGCGGAGGCAGTGGTCACCTGGGAGTTCGGGACTTGGCGGCTCCAGTATTCCCGGGGTTTGGTGGCGGTGGAAATCGAGTGGTTCCGGTTCGACTTGGACAGATGTCTCCTACCTTCGAGCCTGCCCACACGACACCATTGGAATTCGGCTTGTTCCCGAAATTGTAATCTGTTGTGTTTGTTGTGCGAGTTTCACAGCAGTAAAGCTTTGTTATTTGACTTACTCCATTGTCCGTTCATTTGCGCCCCCTGTTGTGGGTCCGTGTTCCTACACTTTCACAACACCATCCCTACATAGACCGGTGAAACCTGGGCATCCACTGGCCTTCTCAGCTCCTGGAGTCCTCAATACCCAGGCACCTGCATGCTGGATCATGTATAGCAGTGTGGTCTGTGTTGTGTTTCTGTTGTTTTGACCCAGCCCACTCACTCCCCTCAGGACACAAACTCAAAATCTCTGGCATGGGAGGCGGATGCTCTGACCAGGCGGTTAAAACCCAGGGTCTGGCCTGAGTGTCCACAGTAGCTTTTGGCCCATTGACCAGTATTTCACAGTCACTCCTGCTGGCTGAAGTAACCACACATTTGCCACAAAGTCATTCCAGCAGTACCCATAGATCCTCTGAAGAGATCCCCCACCAAAGACATCCAGCTGTTGCCTTAGATCAATGGCTGACATCAACGTCAGGAAGCACCAACACCCTAAAGACTTGGACGTTCATTTTCCTGTAAAGATTTCAGCATTACCAAACTCCTCTGTCTAGCGACCTAATGATGTCATAAGCTGTTCTCAGGTGCCTGTGGATCTCAAAGGCCAAGGAGATAAGTGAACATCTCTACAAGTTCAACACTTTCATCATATGCAGATACACTTGTGATGGCTCAGTCTAGGAAGTCATTAAAAGCCTGAATCTTGGTCTTGATCACCAGCAAATGGAATAGTTGCTTGTTTCCACAACCCTACTCAGTACCCAGTCCATGCAAGCACTGAATGGATTAGGAGCCAGAAAACATCCTGGAAGTACACCAGTTTTCACCAGGAAAAACTCTGCCTCTGCTCAGTACAGCACTCACAGTATCTATGTATAGCCTAGCTATGATGCCCACTTACATCTTGGGGATCCTACAAATTCTCAGGATGTCCCAGACAGCAGTCCAGTCAATTGAAACAAACGCTTTGCGAAAATGACCATCAGCTGCAAAGAAGAACTGTCGATATTCATGCCTGCATCCTATGGGTGCTTACATGGCTAGAATGCAGATGATGGTTGATTTTCTTGGGCATGAAACCAGACTGTAGAGCAGTGTGATATCACTATATTTGTTACAGTCCATGCCACTCAAAAAACTGATGTACTGGATAAACTCAATTGAATTATGAGCAGGATTTCCATCTAATAAATATGGGACTACATATTAGATGGAAATCCTGCCCATAATTGAATTGAGTCCTTCCAATGAGTCATTTGTTTGTGTAATACACTCAAAAAACTGACTCATTGGATTGGATTCCATCTAATAAATGTATGTAGTCCCAACTAAATTAAGTTACATTGTCTTGTATGGATGTGTTTTATTTGAGTTTAGGCTACATATATTTTTGGATGGAAACCCTTTTGAATTGAGTTCATCCAAAGAGCCATTTTTTTGAGTGTATCACCATTTCCCTCCCAGGTTGGGGCAACAAGTTCTTTATTCCAATCTGCATGGAAGATACCTGTCTCCCTGATTGAAACAAAGTTTGTTTGCAATGCCAGGAGTACAACATCCCCACCCACTTGGAGGAACACAGCTGTAATGTCACAGATCCCTGGAGCTTTCAGCCGATTCATGGCCTTTACGATCTCACCAACATTTGGAGACTATATATGCTGTATATAAGGTTATATACTATGTTGTTGTTTGTCATATGGGAGGAAAGCTGAATATACATTTATTTTTCTGAACTGTCGGCCAATACTATTGGCCGACAGTTCAGGAAAAAAAACAATAATAATAATAAAAAAAAATATATATATATATATATATATATATATATATATATATATAGTCTTGGCCATAATATAAGGTACCACTAAATATGACACCTACAATTTTTCATATGTGGTCACTCCATCATATATACAAGGAAAGTCAACATTTGCATGGGCTGGAAATTTGACAATGACCTCTGACCTTGATTTTTGATTAATAAACAAAATCAGTTCTTCATCTTTCTGCCATGTTTTCATTAAAAAAAAAAAAACTAGCAGGTGTTCTGAAGCTATGATATAAACATATAATATATACTTTGAAACACAGAACCATAGCAACCAAATCAATCACTAATAATGTTTAAAGGAGCTCCGCTCAGACTGATGCTACAGAACTGGGTTTGTGAGAGAGGGTGTTTGGTGTGGTAGTGTGTGGTGTGGTGACACTGTCAGACATCTGAACACCGTAATGGTTCAAGGACTATCTGAACCCTTAATGGTTTCTCTGCTTAGTAACAGAAACACTTTCCTTAAATCTTTGCTGAAGTGGTGAGCAAACAGTAACACATGTATCATAAGACCTATTAAACTTCACAGGGTTGATTCAATAGCATCACTTTGACCTGAAGTATATTTGGAGTCCTGCTGCCAAGAAACATTTTATCAAAAAAATTTAAACACATTAAGGCGCAATTCTGATCTTTGACCAAACAGATTTCAAGGCATGTTTAATAGAGAAATTCATGCTCCTGACTGTTTTCTGGTAAACCTGTCCAAGATTTACAATGTCTTTTTCTGTGCCTCAACACCAGAGGTGGAAGTAACTCACCATCAAGTCACTCTCAAGTCATGAATCAGCAAGTCCCAAGTCAAGTCTCAAGTCACAATGACCACCAAGTGATTGACAGCTGACTTGGGACTTGCAGATTGATGACTTGAGAATGACTTGACAGTGACTTACTCCCACCTCTGCTCTACACTGCTGAAACAGCCAAGCTTATCTCAAACAGCCAAGCTTAGATGACAATGCTGTAAAAGACTGTAATATTTGCAGTGTATCCAGAAAGTATTCACAGCATCTCATTTTTTTCCACATTTTGTTATGTTACAGCCTCATTCTAAAATTAATTAAACTATTGTTTTTGCCTCCAAATTCTACACATAATACCCCATAATGACAATGTGAAATGTGACATTTTGGCAAATAGATTAAAAATAAAAAAATAAGAAATCTCATGTACATAAATATTCACAGCCTTTGCCATGAAGCTCAAAAATTAGCTCAGGTGCATCCTGTTTCCACTGATCATACTTGAGATGTTTCCACAGCTTAACTGGAGTCCACCTGGAGTAAATTCAGTTGATTGAACATTGATTTGGAAAGGCACACACCTGTCTGCATATACAGTGCATGAGAAAAGTATTCGTAACACTTCACCGTTTTCACATTTTGTTATGTTACAGCTTTATTCCAAAATGAAGTAAATTCATTTTTCTATCCAAATTCTACTCACAACACCCCATAATGACAACATATATACACTCAACAAAAATATAAATGCAACACTTTTGGTTTTGCTCCCATTTTGTATGAGATTAACTCAAAGATCTAAAACTTTTTCCACATACACAATATCACCATTTCCCTCAAATATTGTTCACAAACCAGTCTAAATCTGTGATAGTGAGCACTTCTCCTTTGCTGAGATAATCCATCCCACCTCACAGGTGTGCCATATCAAGATGCTGATTAGACACCATGATTAGTGCACAGGTGTGCCTTAGACTGTCCACAATAAAAGGCCACTCTGAAGGTGCAGTTTTGTTTTATTGGGGGGGGGGATACCAGTCAGTATCTGGTGTGACCACCATTTGCCTCATGCAGTGCAACACATCTCCTTCACATAGAGTTGATCAGGTTGTCAATTGTAGCCTGTGGAATGTTGGTCCACTCCTCTTCAATGGCTGTACGAATTTGCTGGATATTGGCAGGAACTGGTACACGCTGTCGTATACGCCGGTCCAGAGCATCCCAAACATGCTCAATGGGTGACATGTCCGGTGAGTATGCCGGCCATGCAAGAACTGGGACATTTTCAGCTTCCAAGAATCGTGTACAGATCCTTGCAACATGGGGCCGTGCATTATCCTGCTGCAACATGAGGTGATGTTCTTGGATGTATGGCACAACAGTGGGCCTCAGGATCTCGTCACGGTATCTCTGTGCATTCAAAATGCCATCAATAAAATGCACCTGTGTTCTTCGTCCATAACAGACGCCTGCCCATACCATAACCCCACCGCCACCATGGGCCACTCGATCCACAACATTGACATCAGAAAACCGCTCACCCACATGACGCCACACACGCTGTCTGCCATCTGTCCTGGACAGTGTGAACCGGGATTCATCCGTGAAGAGAACACCTCTCCAACGTGCCAAACGCCAGCGAATGTGAGCATTTGCCCACTCAAGTCGGTTACGATGACGAACTGGAGTCAGGTCGAGACCCCGATGAGGACGACGAGCATGCAGATGAGCTTCCCTGAGACGGTTTCTGACAGTTTGTGCAGAAATTCTTTGGTTATGCAAACCGATTGTTTCAGCAGCTGTCCGAGTGGCTGGTCTTAGACCAGTGGTGGGCAATTAATTTTTACAAGGGGCCACATAGGGAACCTGAATTATGTCCGAGGGCCACACCATCGATAACTCGGCTGTCTCCCATTACAAATGTTTTTACAAAAAATTACCTATTTAATAGCTTTTATAGGTAATTTTTATTATTGTAATAATATGTAAATATTTTAATATACCTAAATAAACCTCTCTGATTTGCAACACACAAGCTTGACATTTTTAATATATGTAATAATAATCACAGACCTCATGAGGGCCGGACAGAGACATACAAAGGGCCGCATGTGGCCCCCGGGCCGCAGTTTGCCCAGGTCTGTCTTAGACGATCTTGGAGGTGAACATGCTGGATGTGGAGGTCCTGGGCTGGTGTGGTTACACGTGGTCTGCGGTTGTGAGGCTGGTTGGATGTATTGCCATATTCTCTGAAACGCCTTTGGAGACGGCTTATGGTAGAGAAATGAACATTCAATACACGAGCAACAGCTCTGGTTGACATTCCTGCTGTCAGCATGCCAATTGCACACTCCCTCAAATCTTGCGACATCTGTGGCATTGTGCTGTGTGATAAAACTGCACCTTTCAGAGTGGCCTTTTATTGTGGACAGTCTAAGGCACACCTGTGCACTAATCATGGTGTCTAATCAGCATCTTGGTATGGCACACCTGTGAGGTGGGATGGATTATCTCAGCAAAGGAGAAGTGCTCACTATCACAGATTTAGACTGGTTTGTGAACAATATTTGAGGGAAATGGTGATATTGTGTATGTGGAAAAAGTTTTAGATCTTTGAGTTCATCTCATACAAAATGGGAGCAAAACCAAAAGTGTTGCATTTATATTTTTGTTGAGTGTATTTTTAATTTTTTTGCAAATTTATTAAAAATAAAAACTAAAGAAATCTCATGGACATAAGTGTTCAATAGCAATGAACTTGGGCTCGAGGACTGTAAAGGTGCTCGCTCTGGTATTCGCCCCGGGATGCCGGCAAGGAACACAGATAGGATGTTGGATTAACTTTAGGCTCCTTTCATCATTGACATACAGCAGCTCTCTCTCTGCCTTTACACTGTGTGTACGAGGTCTGTCCAAAAAGTATCAGACCTTTTTATTTTTTTCAGAAACCATATGCATTTGAATCATGTGTGCTTGCATGAGCCAACCTTGAACCTTCATACGCATGCGTGATTTTTTTCACGCCCGTCGGTTACATCATTTGCCTGTGAGCAGGCTTTGTGTGAGCACTGGTCCTCCCCTCTTGTTGGATTTTCATTGCGAGGTGGAACGATTTGGAGCTTTGCTGCATCAAATTTTTCCAGAAACTGTGAGAGACAGCCAGGTGGAAACCATTCGGAAGATTCAGACGGCTTTCGGTGACGATCCTATGGGCATCACACAGATTAAGGAGTGTTACAACCGGTTTAAAGACGGCGCACAATGGCGGAGGGTGCGCCACGCTCCGAGTGGCCATCGACAGGCTGAAACGACCAGATCATTTCCAAAGTGAACGCTGTGTTGATCCGGGACGTCGTCTGACTACCAGAGAAATTGCAGAAGAGGTGGACATCAGCACTTTTTCAGCACATTCCACTGTTACAGGAGATTCTGTAATGAAAGCCGTGCGGAAGTTGGAAGTCTCACAGGACATGTTGTGACATGTCCAGCTCTTACACAATTCCTCGGATACTCACTTGACTGAAAAGCCACTGAAAGCCGTTTGAATCTTCCGAATGGTTTCCACCTGGCTGTCTCTCACAATTTCTGGAAAAATTTGATTCAGCGCTGCTCCAATCGTTCAGACATTTTCCTCGAAATGAAAATCCAACGAGGGGGGAGGACCAGTGCTCACTCAAAGCCTACTCACAGGTGAATGACGCAACCGACAGGCGTGAAAAAACTCACGGATGCACACGAAGGTTCAAGGTTGGCTCATGCAAGCACACGTGATTCAAATCCATAAGGTTTTTGAAAAAAATAAAAAGGTCTGATACTTTTTGGACAGACCTCGTATGTGGTGGTTGTGTTGTGTGGGCCGCCAGAAGAGGAGGTACTGCTGGCCCACCACCAGAGGGCGCCCTGCCTGAAGTGCAGGCTTCAGGCACGAGAGGGTGCTGCCGCCACGGACACAGCCGGGGGTGACAGCTGTCACTCATTATCTCTTGACAGCTGTCACCCATCCATGCTTCATCAACTCACTCCACCCGGACGTCATCTCCACCTCATTGCCGAGATATCGTCGAACCGTTAAGGTAACGTTCTCAGCCTTGATCTTTGTCATATTAACTTTGTTTAGTGAACTCGTTGTTGCAGCTGTTTTCCTGCGGAGTATTATCTGGAGATTGGCGTGACCGGCAACAGCTTCGCTTTACTACCCCACCAGATAAGTGCTGAGACAGGGGCTGCACGAGTGTGTGTTAGAGGTGGAGGTGGACTCTCCATCGTTGTTGTTACTGGGTGTACACACACCCATATCTTATTGTCTCTGCTCCTTGCCAGCAGTACCAGATCCGACCTTCGAAGACGGTGGCCACCTGGGGACTCGGGACTTGGCGGCTCCAGTATTCTCCAGGTTCGGTGGCGGAGGAAATCATGTGGTTCCGGTTCATCTCAGGACAGATGTCTTCTATCCTCGAGCCTGCCCACACGTCACCCTTGTGATTGACTGTTTGCAAATTTTCACATTCCTCTGTGTTGTGGTTGTGCTCATTCACAACAGTAAAGTGTTCATATTCGACTCTTTCATTGTCCGTTCATTTACGCCCCCTGTTGTGGGTCCGTGTCACTACACTTTCCCAACAGGATATCTCGGCCAGCGTCATGGATCCCGAGGGGCGTCACCCATCTGTTGGACAGCCAATGGAAGAGCAGGGTGCACAGACGTCTGCAGGAGGCGTGCTCGGTGAGTTGCAGCAAATCCTCACCGCCTTTACCGCTCGGCTGGATTTGATGACCGAGCAAAACGTCATCCTTAATCGCAGGATGGAGGCTCTCACCGCACAGGTGGAAGCGCGCGATCAGAACGCTGCTGCGGCTCCTACTCCTGCCGACCTGGTGCCGGATATAAACGTTCCACTGGTCGTTCAACGAACCCCCCCACCATCCCCTGAAGCATACATAAGTCCCCCAGAGCCGTACGGGGGTTGTGTGCAGACGTGCGCAGACTTTCTGATGCAGTGTTCGCTCGTCTTTGCACAACGACCCGTGATGTACGCGTCTGATGCCAGCAGGGTGGCTTATGTGATTACCTTGCTTCGTGGTGAGGCACGCGCTTGGGCTACAGCGCTTTGGGAGCAAAACTCACGGCTCCTTACCACTTATACTGGGTTTATGAGGGAGTTCAGAACAGTGTTTGATCACCCTAACAGAGGAGAGACTACTTCAACAGTGCTGCTGTCAATGCGACAGGGGCGCCGGAGCGCAGCCGAATATGCAGTCGACTTCCGCATCGCGGCTGCGAGGTCCGGCTGGAATAACGTTGCGCTCCGCGCCACCTTCATAAACGGACTGTCGTCGGTCCTGAAGGAGCAGCTGGTAGCTAAGGAAGAACCGCGGGATTTAGATGGGCTTATCGAAAAGGTTCCGCCCTCCCCACGCTCCACAGCCTCAACGCTCCGTGTGGCTACAGCTCCCCCTGCTGACAAAGCTATGGACACGAGCAGGGCCACATTTAGACCACCTATCAGACAGCGGAGGCTGGCCCGCGGGGAGTGTTTTATCTGCGGTTCAAATGAGCACATGCAGAGAGACTGCCCCAAGCGGTTAAACACCAACGCCCGCCCCTAGAAACTGGGCTAAGGGTGGGCCAAGACATTCACGTGGGACATACACATATTTCCACACGACTCCCAGTTACAATCCTAAGCGGGGATTTAACCCTTCAAGCCCCAGCACTGGTGGACACGGGGTCAGAAGGGAATCTGCTGGACAGCAGATGGGCAAGGGAGGTAGGGCTCCCTCTGGTGGCGCTCCCTTCGCCATTGCAGGTGCGGGCACTAGATGGCACCCTTCTCCCTTTAATCACACACAAGACACAACCAGTAACTCTGGTGGTGTCTGGAAATCATTGGGAGGAGATCGAGTTTTTTGTGACTCCTTCTACCTCCCGCGTGATTTTGGGCTTCCCGTGGATGTTGAAACACAATCCCCGGATTGATTGGCTGTCTGGGGTGGTGGTTCAGTGGAGCGAAACCTGCCATCAGGTGTGTTTAGGATCCTCGGTTCCTCCCGGTTTGCATGCTAAGGAGGAGGTCAAAGTCCCTCCCAATCTGACGGCGGTGCCGGTTGAATACCACGATCTTGCTGACGTCTTCAGCAAGGATCTGGAACTCACCCTTCCCCCGCACCGTCCGTACGATTGTGCCATTGATCTGATTCCAGGCGTTGAGTTCCCGTCCAGCAGGCTGTACAACCTCTCACGACCTGAGCGAGAATCAATGGAGACCTACATCTGGGACTCTTTAGCTGCCGGGCTGATCCGGAACTCCACCTCCCCGATGGGTGCAGGTTTCTTTTTTGTGGGCAAGAAAGATGGCGGACTCCATCCATGCATTGATTACAGGGGGCTGAACGAGATTACGGTTCGCAACCGATACCCGTTGCCGTTGTTAGATTCCATGTTCACCCCCCTGCATGGAGCCAAAATCTTTACTAAGCTGGATCTTAGGAATGCGTATCACCTGGTTCGGATCCGGAAGGGAGACGAGTGGAAGACGGCATTTAACACCCCCTTAGGTCACTTTGAGTACCTGGTCATGCCGTTCGGCCTCACCAACGCCCCCGTGATGTTCCAAGCCTTGGTTAACGATGTCTTGCGGGACTTCCTGCACCGATTCGTCTTTGTATATCTGGACGATATTCTCATCTTTTCTCCGGATCCTGAGACTCATGTCCAGCATGTACGTCAGATCCTGCAGCGGTTGTTGGAGAACCGGTTGTTTGTGAAGGGCGAGAAGTTTCACCACACTTCTTTGTCCTTCCTGGGGTTTATCATCTCGTCTAACTCCGTCGCCCCTGATCCGGCCAAGGTTGCGGCGGTGAGAGATTGGCCCCAACCAACAAGCCGTAGGAAGCTGCAACAGTTCCTCGGCTTCGCAAATTTCTATAGGAGGTTCATTAAGGGCTACAGTCAGGTAGTTAGCCCCCTGACAGCCCTGACCTCTCAAAAAGTCCCCTTCAACTGGTCGGATTGGTGCGAAGCCGCGTTCAAGGAGTTGAAACGACGGTTCTCCACTGCGCCAGTTTTGGTGCAGCCCGACCCTAGCCGCCAGTTTGTGGTTGAGGTGGACGCCTCTGACTCAGGGATAGGAGCCGTGCTATCCCAGAGCGGAGAGACCGATAAGGTTCTTCACCCGTGTGCCTACTTTTCTCGCAGGCTGACCCCGGCTGAACGGAACTATGACGTCGGCAATCGAGAACTCCTTGCGGTGAAAGAGGCTCTTGAGGAGTGGAGACACCTGTTGGAGGGAGCGTCTGTGCCGTTCACGGTTTTCACTGACCATCGGAACCTGTGGTATATTAGGACCGCCAAGCAGCTGAACCCCAGGCAAGCCCGCTGGTCACTGTTCTTCGGGCGTTTTGACTTCCGAATCACCTATCGCCCCGGGACCAAGAACCAGAGATCGGATGCCTTGTCCCGGGTACACGAAGACGAGGTCAAAACTGCGCTGTCGGCTCCACCGGAGCCCATCCTTCCAGAGTCCACTATCGTGGCCACCCTCACCTGGGACGTGGAGAAGACTGTCCGGGAGGCCCTGGCCCGGACCCAGGAACTGGACCAAAGGACAAACTATACGTCCCACCAGAGGCCAGGGCTGCAGTCCTAGACTTCTGTCACGGTTCCAAGCTCTCCTGTCATCCGGGGGTGCGAAGGACCGTGGCAGTTGTCCGGCAGCGCTTCTGGTGGGCGTCTATGGAGGCCGACGTCCAGGAGTACATCCAGGCCTGCGCCAGGGGCAAGGCTGACCACAGGAGGTCCCAAGGACTGCTCCAACCGCTTCCTGTGCCTCATCGCCCCTGGTCCCACATCGGCCTGGATTTTGTCACGGGCCTCCCACCGTCCCAGGGCAACACCACCATCCTCACGATAGTGGACTGATTCTCCAAGGCGGCCCACTTCGTGGCCCTCCCGAAGCTCCCTACGGCCCAGGAGACAGCGGACCTCCTGGTCCACCACGTCATCGTCTGCATGGGATACCTACTGATGTTGTCTCGGATCATGGTCCCCAGTTTTCCTCTCAAGTCTGGAGGAGTTTCTGCAGGGAACTGGGGGCCACCATGAGCCTCTCGTCCAGGTACCACCCACAGATGAACGGACAGGCAGAACGGGCCAACCAGGAGTTGGAACAGACCCTCCGCTGTGTGACATCCGCGCACCCGACGGCCTGGAGCAACCACCTGGCCTGGATCGAGTATGCACATAACAGCCAGGTGTCTTCTGCTACTGGCCTCTCCCTGTTCGAGGTGTGTTTGGGGTACCAGCCCCCGTTATTTCCCGTGGTGGAGGGAGAGGTCGGTGTGCCCTCGGTCCGGGCCCACCTTCGGAGGTGCCGTCGGGTGTGGCGCACCGCCCGTTCTGCCTTGTTGAAGGCCCGGACGAGGGCCAAGACCCATGCAGACCGCCGGCGGTGCCCGGCCCCTGCATACCAGCCCGGGCAGGAGGTGTGGCTATCGTCGAAGGACATCCCGCTTCAGGTGGAATCACCGAAACTGATGGACAGGTTCATCGGACCCTTCAGAATCCTCAAGGTCCTTAGCCCTGCCGCAGTGAAGCTCCAACTCCCAGCTTCACTGCAGATCCACCCGGTATTCCACGTCTCCAGGATCAAACCACACCACACCTCACCCCTCTGTGCTCCCGGTCCGGCGCCGCCTCCTGCACGGCCTGGACAGTGCGCCGGCTCCTGGACGTCCGTCGAATGGGCCGGGGGTTCCAATATTTGGTGGACTGGGAGGGGTATGGACCCGAAGAACGCTCCTGGGTGAAGAGGAGCTTCATCCTGGATCCGGCCCTCCTGGCCGATTTCTACCGCCGACACCCCGATAAACCTGGTCGGGCGCCGGGAGGCGCCCGTTGAGGGGGGGGTCCTGTTGTGTGGGCCACCAGAAGAGGAGGTACTGCTGGCCCACCACCAGAGGGCGCCCTGCCTGAAGTGCGGGCTTCAGGCACGAGAGGGCGCTGCCGCCACGGACACAGCCGGGGGTGACAGCTGTCACTCATTATCTCTTGACAGCTGTCACCCATCCATGCTTCATCAACTCACTCCATAAAACCCGGACGTCATCTCTACCTCATTGCCGAGATATCGTCGAACCGTTAAGGTAACGTTCTTAGCCTTGATCTTTGTCATATTAACTTTGTTTAGTGAACTCGTTGTTGCAGCTGTTTTCCTGCGGAGTATTATCTGGAGATTGGCGTGACCGGCGACAGCTTCGCTTTACTACCCCACCAGATAAGTGTTTGAGACAGGAGCTGCACGAGTGTGTGTTAGAGGTGGAGGTGGACTCTCCATCGTTGTTGTTACTGGGTGTGCACACACCCATATCTTATTGTCTCTGCTCCTTGCTAGCAGTACCAGATCCGACCTTCGAAGACGGTGGCCACCTGGGGACTCGGGACTTGGCGGCTCCAGTATTCTCCAGGTTTGGTGGCGGAGGAAATCGTGTGGTTCCGGTTCATCTCAGGACAGACGTGTTCTATCCTCCAGCCTGCCCACACGTCACCCTTGTGATTGACTGTTTGCAAATTTTCACATTCCTCTGTGTTGTGGTTGTACTCATTCACAACAGTAAAGTGTTCATATTCGAGTCTTTCATTGTCCGTTCATTTACACCCCCTGTTGTGGGTCCGTGTCACTACACTTTCCCAACAGTTTGTCAGCCACGCACATAACATGAGCTGCCAATGTGACTGTACATACCCCAGCCTCATGTTGGCCTAATTACAGTGTTGCGTCATTCTAAACTAAAGAGCACACTTACCAGTGTTTGCCACTAGAGGTGTCATGACACCTTACTATAACTAGAATATCTCTCATTGCTATACAGTTACTGCCTTTTCAACATAGCCACCCCCCACCCCCCCACCCCCAATTTGTAGGACAAATTGGCACAATGGAAAGGCAGACAAATTAAGAAGAGTCTGGTGGTCCATCTTTGTCTTTTAGCTCCTGCAGGACAATTGCAACTCCACAGTACATAGAGAAATGTCGCAGGGGTGGAGTTTGAACCAGGAACCTTCTGCACCGAAACCAAGTGCACAAACCACAAGTGAAGGTTCATATTTTAGAAAGAACAATGACCCTAAGCACACATCCAAGATATCGAAGGAGTGGCTTCAGGACAACTGTGTAAATATCCTTGAATGGCCCAGCCAGAGCCCAGAGCTGAAACTGGTTGAACATCTCTGGAGAGATCTGAAAATGTCTGCGCACCAGCACTCCCCATCCAATCTGATGGAGCTTGAGAGGTGCTGCAAAGAGGAATGGACAAAACTGAATTTCAAAATTTCAAAAAAAACTTTTTTCAGGTTGTCATTATGGGGTGCTGTGAGTAGAATTTTGAGTGATAAAATGAATTTACTCCATTTTGGAATAAGGCTGTAACATACCAAAATGTGGAAAAAGTGAAGTGCTGTGAATACTTTCCAGATGGACTGTATCCATATTGGCTGTAACCTAACTCGGTCAAACAATATAACTGCAGATCTTATCCTGATGCTGACACACCTGTATCAGTTCTATTCATCTCTGCGCAGGAAGGGCATCCGGCATAAAACCTGTGCCAATTCAACATGCAGATCCACCTTGGATGTGCTGTGGTGACCCCGAGTGCAAACAAGGGAGCAGCTGAAGGGACTTACTTACAGAGGCAAAATTACCAAATTGTCACTGTTAAAACACTTGCGGTCCTCACTGTTTAGTAGAAGCCAAAGCAGCATTTTTTTTTCTTCATGTTGCATTGAGGAAAATATCATTTGATGAGTTTGTAATTCCCATTTTAAGGTATTTATATGTTTTTGTCAGTGTAATGGTTGTTAAGAAGTGGATACAATTTTAACTAAAAATCCTGAGTTGCTTTTATTTACCTGTTGCTGCAATAATAAATTACTCTCAAAATTATTTAAATACTACAGTTGATATTAAAATCAAAAAATATATGAGGGAGTTTTCTTCTTACCACTGTTCCCTATGTGCTTGCTCTGGGGGGGTGGTAAGGTTTGCCCATACCATTGTGAAGCACCTTGAGAAGACTTATTGTATGTTGTGATTTGACGCTATGTTCATAATTTAATTTAATTGACAGAGGAATGCTTTACTGTGTTTTATGTATATATGGGGCAGCAGTGTCAGATGTTTATCCTGCAGCCACAGGTAAATATGTGGTTATGGTTATGCTTTCACCCTTGTTTGTTTGTTACCTCCGCCAAAGAAGTTGGAGGACGTTATATTTTCACCTGTTTGCTCTACTCTACTTGAAAGGACCAAACTCACACCAGACCACATCTGCCAGCTCTTGGAGATCTGTCTTAACACCACGTATTTCCTGTTTAGAGGGAATTACTACAGGCAGATTCATGGCTGTGCAATGGGGTCTCCGGTATCCCCCATTGTGGCCAATCTGTACATGGAGCGAGTGGAGAAGACAGCCTTGACATCTTTCACGGGCATCTCTCCCAGTCACTGTTTCAGATATGTTGATGACACATGGGTTAAAATCAAGCAACAGGAAATTGAGGACTTTACAGAACACATCAACTCGGTGGACGCCAATATCAAGTTCACACGTGAGGATGCCAGAAACAACCATTTAGCCTTCTTGGACTGTGATGTTACGATTGGAGAGAACAGGCAGCTTCAGACAGGGGTTTACAGAAAACCAACTCACACTGACCAATATCTGCTCTTTGGCTCAAACCACCCCCTTGAACACAAGCTCGGGGTGATCAGGACGCTTCAACACAGAGCCCTACAGGTGCCCACAACTGCAGAGGGAAGGGCTAATGAACAACAACTTGTCCGGAAAGCCCTCACAGTATGTGGGTACCCACGATGGTCCCTGGACAAAGTGCAGAAGTCCCAGAGAACAAAGAGACCAGATAGACAGGAGACAGAGACAAGAAGGAGAGGAGTGTCTCTCCCTTATTTAGCAGGAGTAGGGTAAAAACTACAGAGGATCTTCAGACAGCACAAAATCCCAGTTTACTTTAAACCGGTTAACACCTTGAGACAGAAATTAGTTCACCCTAAGGACAGGATCCCTAGTTACAAACAGAGCAATGTAGTGTATTCTATCAGATGTCAGTAAAACTGTAACGAACACTACATAGGTGAGACTAAGCAACCTTTACACAAAAGGCTATACCAGCACCGCAGAGAGGGCGCCAGTGGACCTCAGTCTGCAGTTCATCTCCACCTTAAAGACACTAACCACACGTTTGAGGACAAGGAAGTTAAAATATTAGCCAGAGAGAAGAAATGGTTTGAGAGAGGGGTCAAGGAGGCATTCTTTGTGAAACGTTTGAAACCTAGCCTTAACCAGGGAGGGGGTCTGAGACACGCTTTATCCCCTGTTTACAATGGGGTACTCAGGTCAAAGCAGTTTCAGTCTTTTGTTCATGGTAATGAGTCCTTCACGTCATCAGCAGAGTCGTCAAGGGAGCCATCAGGAGAGGGACAGCTGCCCTGTCATTAGGAGGGTGTTAACTAGAGCACAATAGGTGCTAATTAGAGCTATTGTTTAGTCACCAGCCTATAGCAGTCTGCCTCTCGGTAGGAGGGGTCTGGTTAGATTTAAAACTCCAGCTTTTGTGACTTCTTGATTATTCTTCTCTACAAGAGTCAAGACATAAGTCAGACCACCAGAGCAAGAATTTTAGCTGAGGAAGCTTCTGCGATTTGAAGCGAAACGTCCTCGCGTCAAGCAACCCAGTCCAGTCGAAGATTCAAGCTTCTCTACCTGTTTGCTTGTTTGTCTGTTTCTTTGTTTTTGAACAGCCTAGAGCCCACAATCTTTCATGTATCGTTATGAAATTATTACTGAAGATTCATATCCAGATAGGCAAGAATTGATGCAATTTCCAGGTCTAAGGTCACACTAAGGAAAAATCTTGGAAAATTGGAAAAATCCCCATCTTTAACATTAAATGAATTTAAAAAAATCATAACTCTGTCAAGAAAGATATAATTTATTTCATATTTGAGAGTGTTGTGCAGGATAGTATATAAATAATGAATGTTTACGAGTTCGATGGTATGAATATTTCATGAGGAGAAAGCTGGAACATACCATTCATTGAGGCGAAGAATGTAAAAACATTCATTATTTGTTTTATATAATGGCTAAAATAGATCCTTGTCACTTGATATTTTATTAATTTATAAACAACAGAAAAGGGACTTATATTTTGGTGTTCCACTGCTGCTAAAGTCCAAATTGTAATGTGTAGTCCAGTGATACTGTGCACTGACTTCGGACTTCCATAAAAAAAAAGACTTTGTATAGTTCCACAGTCCAGCCAAAAATCACATCAGCGTTTCATGTGAACAGGTCTTCATGCATCCAGACGGCTTACAGTGGTGTGGATTTTGTGTGGGTGTGTGTGTACACACCCACACAAAATGTGTACGTGTATGTGTGTATGTTTCAAGCAACGTCAGTTAGCTCAATCAAATCATCGTGTAATTTAAGATTAGGCTTAAAACTTTTCTTTTTGCTAAAGCTTATAGTTAGGGCTGGATCAGGTGACCCTGAACCATCCCTTAGTTATGCTGCTATAGACGTAGACTGCTGGGGGGTTCCCATGATGCACTGTTTCTTTCTCTTTTTGCTCTGTATGCACCACTCTGCATTTAATCATTAGTGATCGATCTCTGCTCCCCTCCACAGCATGTCTTTTTCCTGGTTCTCTCCCTCAGCCCCAACCAGTCCCAGCAGAAGACTGCCCCTCCCTGAGCCTGGTTCTGCTGGAGGTTTCTTCCTGTTAAAAGGGAGTTTTTCCTTCCCACTGTAGCCAAGTGCTTGCTCACAGGGGGTCGTTTTGACCGTTGGGGTTTTACATAATTATTGTATGGCCTTGCCTTACAATATAAAGCGCCTTGGGGCAACTGTTTGTTGTGATTTGGCGCTATATAAAAAAATTGATTGATTGATTGATTGATCAAATTGATCAAATTTTCATTGTTACGCAGATGATACCCAGCTTTATCTATCCATGAAGCCAGAGGATACGCACCAATTAGCTAAACTGCAGGATTGTCTTACAGACATAAAGACATGGATGACCTCTAATTTCCTGCTTTTAAACTCAGATAAAACTGAAGTTATTGTACTTGGCCCCACAAATCTTAGAAGCATGGTGTCTAACCAGATCGTTACTCTGGATGGCATTTCCCTGATCTCTAGTAATACTGTGAGAAATCTTGGAGTTATTTTTGATCAGGATATGTCATTCAAAGCGCATATTAAACAAATATGTAGGACTGCCTTTTTGCATTTACGCAATATCTCTAAAATCAGAAAGGTCTTGTCTCAGAGTGATGCTGAAAAACTAATTCATGCATTTGTTTCCTCTAGGCTGGACTATTGTAATTCATTATTATCAGGTTGTCCTAAAAGTTCCCTAAAAAGCCTTCAGTTGGTTCAGAATGCTGCAGCTAGAGTACTGACGGGGACTAGCAGGAGAGAGCATATCTCACCCGTGTTGGCCTCCCTTCATTGGCTTCCTGTTAATGCTAGAATAGAATTTAAAATTCTTCTTCTTACTTATAAGGTTTTGAATAATCAGGTCCCATCTTATCTTAGGGACCTCGTAGTACCATATTACCCCATTAGAGCGCTTCGCTCTCAGACTGCGGGCTTACTTGTAGTTCCTAGGGTTTGTAAGAGTAGAATGGGAGGCAGAGCCTTCAGCTTTCAGGCTCCTCTCCTGTGGAACCAGCTCCCAATTCAGATCAGGGAGACAGATACCCTCTCTACTTTTAAGATTAGGCTTAAAACTTTCCTTTTCGCTAAGGCTTATAGTTAGGGCTGGATCGGGTGACCCTGGACCATCCCTTGGTTATGTTGCTTTAGACGTAGACTGTGTTTCATAATTATTGTATGGCCTTGCTTTGCAATGTGGAGCGCCTTGGGGCAACTGTTTGTTGTGATTTGGCGCTATACAAGAAAAAAGTTGATTGATTGATTGATTGATCCCCCACACGCGAACACACACGCAACCCGCTCTGTCGACTGTGTACGTCGTCAGTACAGCGAAAAAAAAATCACGTCAGAAATGAGTCCAGCTTTTCTTCTCTCTTCCTGCTAACAGCCTCCAGACAGCACAGTGGATTTGTGTCATGTGTGCGTGCACGTGCATGCGCGCGCCCGTACATGAGGACGTGCATGTGTGTCTGCACACGTGCAGAGTGCAATGGTACCAAATGTATGGAACCAAATTTGTACTCTAAATGGAACCAAGCTGCACTCTAAATGCAATGCAACACAAATGGGATGAATTAATCCATGTCATGTGACATACAAAGCACCAATCAAATGAAAAAGATCCACTCAGCCGTTATATAATATCCTTTATTGACTGACAAAGACTGATCCAGATTACCGATTTTGTGGCCATTTAAATTTAACATTGAAACCCCCATTTAATGTATTGTTTACTTTATATCTTAATCAAACATGCCCCAGTCACTCTCATTTTTGAAAGTGAGGTGCAGACTAACACTCACTATCACCTGACAAAGTTTGATCCACATCTGATCCAGTTTGTGGATTTTGTGGACATTTTAATTTAATATTGAAAAGCCCATTTTGTGTACATTTTGCATTATATCTCAATCAAAAGTGCCTCAATCACTCTCATATGTGAAAACAAGGTGCAAACTGGCACTCTGAATGAATAGACTAAGTTTGAGCCACATCTGATCTGTATTGCGGATTTAGCGTACATTTGATTTTAACATTAAAGAGCCCTTTTGATCAATCTTTTGAATTATAGTTTAGCTTATGAAAAGCCACTTCTAACAGGACTTTGACCTTGAAAATTTCTTCCAAGGTACTAAAAAATTGTGAACTTGGAAACTACCGATGTCTGTGATGTTTTTACTGAATGACAATAAAAATGAGTCTAAGTGTGTGTTGGCAGAGGTTTGCTCTCTGTACGAGTGAGATGGTCTCATTTAATTTAAAAATGAAAACTCATCAGCTGTTCATGTGTGATTCTGTCTGAACACAATGTGAGGTGTCTGTAAAAGATGAGCCGTATAAAAATTAAATGTATTTAAAATATCCGATGTACGTAAGCTGCAGTAAGCACAGGCTGTAGGAGAAAGTGTGAAAGAAAAAATACAGTTGGCAGGAAGAAAGCTAACATTCTGTGTTATCTCCAACTCAGTAAATGATTTCATTTGGCTCTCCTAATCTCCCCCATTTGTGCACAGAGACAGTGCACTTTGAATGAGCCTGTTGAAGCAGCAGAGAGAGAGAGAGAGAGAGAGAGACCTATGTGACCTCCAAGCTCTAGCATTGACTGTGAGGTAAAGATCATCTACAACAGGTATAGGAATAAGAGGTGAAACTCTGTAGATTCAAGATGTGGTTGAATGAAATCACTCTGACATGCCATTAATCAAAACATGACAAAAAGCAGAGTTGGACATGCCGATGTGTCCATTGACCCATGTGCGTTGACAGACAAATTTAATTCATTATCTATGTTACTGTCATCTTGTTAGCCAGTCTGATATACAGTATTATATAGAAATACAAGAACTGCTGTCCTGAAGAATTTGCATTACATTTTACATCGCCTTCAGAGCTATCATCCCGCAATTAAACACAGTGTGACATGATAGAGTATCACAAACAGACATTGCATATATCCAAAGTCATTATTATTTCCAAACAAGCAAGAAAAAAATTCACAACAGCCAGCCACATGTACTCATATGACCACTATCCAAGCAAAAATGCCATGAATACAAATAACGCAATCAGCCATTGGACATTATATATATATATATATATATATATATATATATATATATATATATATATATATATATACACTCAACAAAAATATAAACGCAACACTTTTGGTTTTGCTCCCATTTTGTATGAGATGAACTCAAAGATCTAAAACTTTTTCCACTTACACAATATCACCATTTCCCTCAAATATTGTTCACAAACCAGTCTAAATCTGTGATAGTGAGCACTTCTCCTTTGCTGAGATAATCCATCCCACCTCACAGGTGTGCCATATCAAAATGCTGATTAGACACCATGATTAGTGCACAGGTGTGCCTTAGACTGTCCACAATAAAAGGCCACTCTGAAAGGTGCAGTTTTGTTTTATTGGGGGGGCTACCAGTCAGTATCTGGTGTGCCCACCATTTGCCTCATGCAGTGCAACACATCTCCTTCGCATAGAGTTTATCAGGTTGTCAATTGTGGCCTGTGGAATGTTGGTCCACTCCTTTTCAATGGCTGTGTGAAGTTGCTGGATATTGGCAGGAACTGGTACACGCTGTCATATACGCCAGTCCAGAGCATCCCAAACATGCTCAATGGGTGACATGTCCGGTGAGTATGCCGGCCATGCAAGAACTGGGACATTTCCAGCTTCCAAGAATTGTGTACAGATCCTTGCAACATGGGGCCGTGCATTATCCTGCTGCAACATGAGGTGATGTTCTTGGATGTATGGCACAACAATGGGCCTCAGGATCTCGTCACGGTATCTCTGTGCATTCAAAATGCCATCAATAAAATGCACCTGTGTTCTTTGTCCATAACAGACGCCTGCCCATACCATAACCCCACTGCCACCATGGGCCACTCGATCCACAACACTGACATCAGAAAACCGCTCACCCACACGACGCCACACACGCTGTTTGCCATCTGCCCTGAACAGCGTGAACCGGGATTCATCCGTGAAGAGAACACCTCTCCAACGTGCCAAACGCCAGCGAATGTGAGCATTTGCCCACTCAAGTCGGTTACGACGACCAACTACAGTCAGGTCGAGACCCCGATGAGGACGACGAGCATGCAGATGAGCTTCCCTGAGATGGTTTCTGACAGTTTGTGCAGAAATTCTTTGGTTATGCAAACCGATTGTTTCAGCAGCTGTCCGAGTGGCTGGTCTCAGACGATCTTGGAGGTGAACATGCTGGATGTGGAGGTCCTGGGCTGGTGTGGTTACACGTGGTCTGCGGTTGTGAGGCTGGTTGGATGTACTGCCAAATTCTCTGAAACGCCTTTGGAGATGGCTTATGGTAGAGAAATGAACATTCAATACACGAGCAACAGCTCATTGCACGTTCCCTCAAATCTTGCGACATCTGTGGCATTGTGCTGTGTGATAAAACTGCACCTTTCAGAGTGGCCTTTTATTGTGGACAGTCTAAGGCACACCTGTGCACTAATCATGGTGTCTAATCAGCATCTTGATATGGCACACCTGTGAGGTGGGATGGATTATCTCAGCAAAGGAGAAGTGCTCACTATCACAGATTTAGACTGGTTTGTGAACAATATTTGAGGGAAATGGTGATATTGTGTATGTGGAAAAAGTTTTAGATCTTTGAGTTCATCTCATACAAAATGGGAGCAAAACCAAAAGTGTTGCATTTATATTTTTGTTGAGTATATATATATGTGTGTGTGTGTGTGTGTGTGTGTGTGTGTGTGTGTATACATCTGACATACAGACATTGACACGGACAGGCCACAGATCTCTTTAACATTTGCAGCAACAATATAAAGCAAGCAATCGCCTATAACCATTACAGACACGTAATAATCTATGACACTTACCAAGGCTATTCATCGCTTGAAAAACAAAGTTCAATTCCATTCAATTTATTTCATTTATATAAACCACAACAAAGCTGCCTCAAGATGCTTCACAAAAGTAAGGTCAAACTTTACTAACCCCTGGAGCAAGCACACAGTCGACAGTGGTAAGGAAAAACTCCCTCTGATGATCTGAGGAAGAAACCTCAAGCAGACCAGACTCAGAGGGGTGACCCTCTGCTTGGGCCATGCTACTGACACAACTGACAATACAAATATGCAGAAACTTTTTGGGAGTCTATGCTGGTGTTCAGGACGGGAGGCTTGCATAAGAATACTTTCACTTCCACCTCTGGATGGAGCCGCGCGTTCAGCCTCAGTTTTTCTTTATAAAAAGTTAAAAAGTTCAGTGACAGTCATTAAGTACATTGGTTCATTTCAATTCCAGTATAAGAGTTTTCTTTTAATTCCAGGATCAGGTTGAATTCTTCTCCTCCTTCAGCCATTATGTGTTAAAAAAGCAAAAGCAACATTTCACAAAAAAACAAAACAAAAAAGAAATGCCTAACCACACGCAAAAATCTAAATACCAAGAAAGAAAGCACAAATTAACTGCACCTTGAATTTAGACATTACGTACCTGATTTCAGTTAGCTAACTGATCGGCCCACGTGGTGGCCAAGCAGTTATTGTTCTTTATTCCATAGCAGGAGGTTCCAGGGTCAAGGTTCCACCCCTGCCCATTCTTCATGTAATGTGGAGTTGCATTCAGGAAGGAGGGCATCTGCTGTAAAACTTTAGATCCATATCAGATCTGCTGGGGTCAGAGTCCTACCACGTGTTTCTTCCATCCACCCACTAAACCAGCTGATTCTAATTAATTCAATTCTTCAGTTTTAGGTAGAAGCAACATGTGGTAGGACTTTTACTCACTGAGGCCGCTGACATAGCTGCAGATTTATGCAAAAGTGTATCGACATTTTCAGAATGTTTACAAATCAGAATAGCGAAATGACAGCATTTCCATTAATTGATGGAACGTGACTGCTGGGTTCTGTGTTCTCATTATAACTGTCATTCGGATCATTAAGTCCCACTAAATATTGCCATTTTTATTTTCTTTCTATCCAACATTACCATGTCTCCATCTCTTATAATGTTTAAGACGCTCTCTGTCTTTTACTTCATCCACACATGCTATGTATGTTATGTATTTTAGAATGTCACGTCATGGTGTCTGTACACCAAGTAACCTGTAATAATGAAAAAAAAAGGTTTTCCATTCCACTTTTTTAAAATAAGGCCAGTTCAATTCGCCTGAAAAACTACCTCATAGCAGTGTAAAAACTTTTTTGTGATATTTGAGGGTTTTTTAAATGCACGTTTCTATTTAGTGTGTTTTCACTTCACTACTTCTGTTGGTGTAATTTTGAGGGTAATGGAAACCCGCCTAAGGGCCCCTTCACACATAGTGCGGATTTGGTCGATTTGTGCATGAAGTGCACATGTAAAATTGTTGCTGCCTCCAACGCCTCGTACACCTGTTGTTACAACTATTTGTGCACACCAGCGGCTGAAAGACTTTGTACCAAAATTAGAGCAGCTTTAACTTTTGACCTTTGTACAAGCTGAAATTGACCTTTGTTCCCATTCTTTGTTTTTTGTTTTTACCCCATAACCCCATAACATTCAGTCATACATAATCCAAACTACACCTTTTTAGAATCTCTGTGATCACTCAGACAAATAATGTGGTGTAGTTTTCAATATGATTGGAGCATCTTTTAATTTTCACTCTTGTGTAATTCTTTAATTGACCCCTACCTGGCTGCCTTTTGAAAATTGAAGTGGTCAATTGTTTGTTTTGTTTTGTTTTTTTCAAAAGAGTAATGACAAAGGAGTATGTGTGCACATTTTGCTGCGTGTTTCCAGAAATAAATGATGGCTATAGTTATCTGCTCCACTACAACAGGAAAATGCTGATCACATGACCTCACTGACAGAGAAACAAATAAATGTGGCTACTTTTGCTCCAGTTGTCACTTTCGTTTGAGGACAGTGAGACCTGTGTCCTGTTTCTTTAGATAGCAAAAGAGGAAGAAAAATGGACAGTCTTTCCTTTTTCCTGTGCAGATGGCTGCATGTGTCAGTTGACAGCAGATTGACGATGTGACATTTGTGTTGCTGGGTGGAGTTTGACTACATGGTCATTTTCATAGAGTTTCTATTGCACGCACGCACGCACGCACGCACGCACACACACACACACACACACACACACACACACACACAGATAGATAGATAGATCTCTCTCTCTCTCTCTTTCTCTCTCTCTCTCTCTCTCTCTCTCTCTCTATATATATATATATACGAGGGCTGTCCATAAAGTATAGGTCCTTTTAATTTTTTTCAAAAACTATATGGATTTCATTCATATGTTTTTACGTCAGACATGCTTGAACCCTCGTGCGCATGCTTGAGTTTTTCCACACCTGTCGGTGACGTCATTCGCCTGTGAGCACTCCTTGTGGGAGGAGTCGTCCAGCCCCTCGTCGGAATTCCTTTGTCTGAGAAGTTGCTGAGAGACTGGCGCTTTGTTTGATCAAAATTTTTTCTAAACCTGTGAGACACATCGAAGTGGACATGGTTCGAAAAATTAAGCTGGTTTTCAGTGAAAATTTTAACGGCTGATGAGAGATTTTGAGGTGACACTGTCGCTTTAAGGACTTCCGACAGTGCGAGACGTCGCGCAGCGCTCTCAGGCGGCGTCATCAGCCTGTTTCAAGCTTAAAACCTCCACATTTCAGGCTCTATTGATCCAGGACGTCGTGAGAGAACAGAGAAGTTTCAGAAGAAGTCGGTTTCAGCATTTTATCCGGATATTCCACTGTTAAAGGAGATTTTTTTAATGAAAGACGTGCGGACGGGTCCGCGCGTCGGGACACAGCCGACGCGGTGCGGCGGCACAGGAAAAACACCTCCGTGTTGATAACCATTTGTAAAATCCAGGCGGCTTTTGATGGCTTTCAGTGGAGTGAGTATATGAGAAATTGTTTAACAGCTGGACATGTTCCAACTTGTCCTTAAGGCTTCCAACAGAGGTGTTTTTCCTGTGGCAGAGCGTCGCGGCGGCTGCGAGCCAACGCTGCAATCCACCCGCACGTCTTTCATTAAAAAAAATCTCCTTTAACAGTGGAATATCCGGAAAAAATGCTGAAACCGACTTCTTCTGAAACTTCTCTGTTCTCTCACGACGTCCTGGATCAATAGAGCCTGAAATGTGGAGGTTTTAAGCTTGAAACAGGCTGATGACGCCGCCTGAGAGCGCTGCGCGACGTCTCGCACTGTGGGAAGTCCTTAAAGCGACAGTGTCACCTCAAAATCTCTCATCAGCCGTTAAAATTTTCACTGAAAACCAGCTTAATTTTTCGAACCATGTCCACTTCGATGTGTCTCACAGGTTTAGAAAAAATTTTGATCAAACAAAGCGCCAGTCTCTCAGCAACTTCTCAGACAAAGGAATTCCGACGAGGGGCTGGACGACTCCTCCCACAAGGAGTGCTCAAAGGCGAATGACGTCACCGACAGGCGTGGAAAAACTCACGCATGCGCACGAGGGTTCAAGCATGTCTGACATAAAAACATATGAATGAAATCCATATAGTTTTTGAAAAAAATAAAAAGGACCTATACTTTATGGACAGACCTCGTATATATATATATCTATATATATATATATCTCTTTAACTATATGGATTTGAATGACATGCGATTACACCAATCATGCTTGAACCCTCGTGCGCATGCGTGAGTTTTTTCACGCGTGTCGGTGACGTCATTTCCCTGTGGGCAGGCCTTGAGTGAGATGTGGTCCCGCCCTCTCGGCTGAATTCCTTTGTTTCACACGCTGCTCGAGACAGCGCGCGTTGCTTTATCAAAATTTTTTCTGGACCTGTGAGGAATATCCGAGTGGACACTATTCGAGAAATTAAGCTGGTTTTCTGTGAAAAGTTTAACGGCTGATGAGAGATTATGGGGTGTTTCTGTCGGTGTAAGGACTTCCCACAGAGCGGGACGTCCTGCAGCGCTTCCAGGCGCTGTCGTTGGCCTGTTTCGAGCTGAAAACATCCTAATTTAAGGCTTAATTCACCCAGGACATCGTGAGAGAACAGAGAAGATTCAGAAGAGGCCGGCATGAGGAATTTATGCGGACATTCCACTGTTTAAGGACATTTTTTTAATGAAAGACGTACGCGCAAATTCGCCGAGTCGTTTCCGTGACGACTCGGCAAATCTGTGTGCGCCGCGACAGGAAAAACACCTCCGTGTTGAAAACCATTTGTAGAATTCAGGCGGCTTTTAATGGCTTTCAACAAGTGAGTAACTGAGAAATTGTTTAACAGCTTGGGCATGTTCCAACTTGCCCGTTAAGATTTCCAATGGAGGTGTTTTTCCTGCCGCGACCCCCCGCGGTCGGGTCCAGCCCGACATGCGACTCTGCCCACACGTTCTTTCATTACAAAATGACCGTTAACAATGGAATGTCCGAATAAACTCCTCATGCCGACTTCTTCTGAAAGTTCTCTGTTCTCTGACGACTTACTGCGTCAACAGAGCCTGAAATGTGGACGTTTTCAACTTGAAACGGCGAGACGCTGCCGCCTCGAAGCGCAGATCGCCGTCAGGCGCCGTGGACCGTCCTTAAAGCGACACTACCAGACCAAAATCTCTCATCAGCCGTTAAAATTTTTACCGAAAACCAGCTGAATTTATTGAATGGTGTCCACTCAGTTGTGCCTTACAGTTTTGAAAAATTTTTATCAAACAAAGCAACAGTCTCTGAGCCATTCCTAAACAATGAAAAAAATCGACGAGCGGGTGGACGACTCCTCACTCAAAGACTGCCCACAGGCGAATGACGTAACCGACAGGCGTGAAAAAACTCTTGCATGCCCACGAGGGTTCAAGCATGTCTGATGTAATCACACGTAATTCAAATCCATATGGTTTTTGAAAAAAATAATAAGGTTGGATACTTTTCTAATAGACCTCGTACATACAAATATATATAGCTATCTATAATATAGGTATATAGTTATTTCTATTTAATAAACAGTGATGATTTAAATATAACATATTTAATAAACATATATATATATATATATATATATATATATATATACATACATACATACAAATATACGAGGGCTGTCAATAAAGTAACGGTCCTTTTTATTTTTTTCAAAAACTATATGGATTTCATTCATATGTTTTTACGTCAGACATGCTTGAACCCTCGTGCGCATGCATGAGTTTTTCCACGCCTGTCGGTGACGTCATTCGCCTGTGAGCACTCCTTGTGGGAGGAGTCGTCCAGCCCCTCGTCGGAATTCCTTTGTCTGAGAAGTTGCTGAGAGACTGGCGCGTTGTTTGATCAAAATTTTTTCTAAACCTGTGAGACACATCGAAGTGGACACGGTTCGAAAAATTAAGCTGGTTTTCAGTGAAAATTTTAACAGCTGATGAGAGATTTTGAGGTGATTCTGTCGCTTTAAGGACTTCCCACGGTGCGAGATGTTGCTCAGCGCTCTCAGGCGCCGTCGTCAGCCTGTTTCAAGCTGAAAACCTCCACATTTCAGGCTCTATTGATCCAGGACGTCGTGAGAGAACAGAGAAGTTTCAGAAGAAGTCGGTTTCAGCATTTTATCCGGATATTCCACTGTTAAAGGAGATTTTTTTAATGAAAGACGTGCGGACGGGTCCGCGCGTCCGCCACAGGAAAAACACGTCTGTTGGAAGCCTTAAGGACAAGTTGGAACATGTCCTGCTGTTAAACAATTTCTCATATACTCACTCCACTGAAAGCCATCAAAAGCCGCCTGGATTTTACAAATGGTTATCAACACGGAGGTGTTTTTCCTGTGCCGCCGCACCGCGTCGGCTGCGTCCCGACTAAAAAAATCTCCTTTAACAGTGGAATATCCGGATAAAATGCTGAAACCGACTTCTTCTGAAACTTCTCTGTTCTCTCACGACGTCCTGGATCAATAGAGCCTGAAATGTGGAGGTTTTCAGCTTGAACAGGCTGACGACGGCGGCTGAGAGCGCTGAGCGACGTCTCGCACCGTGGGAAGTCCTTAAAGCGACAGAATCACCTCAAAATCTCTCATCAGCCGTTAAAATTTTCACTGAAAACCAGCTTAATTTTTCGAACCGTGTCCACTTCGATGTGTCTCACAGGTTTAGAAAAAATTTTGATCAAACAACGCGCCAGTCTCTCAGCAACTTCTCAGACAAAGGAATTCCGACGAGGGGCTGGACGACTCCTCCCACAAGGAGTGCTCACAGGCGAATGACGTCACTGACAGGCGTGGAAAAACTCACGCATGCGCACGAGGGTTCAAGCATGTCTGACGTAAAAACATATGAATGAAATCCATATAGTTTTTGAAAAAAATAAAAAGGACCGTTGCTTTATTGACAGACCTCGTATATAGCTATCTATAATATAGGTATATAGTTATTTATATTTAATAAACAGTGATGATTTAAATATAACATATATTTAATAAACTTAGATATATAAAATGATATACTTGTAGATAGATAGACAGATAGATAGATTAGAGAGATAAAAATAGATTCTATATCTATCTATATATCAAATTCTATATCTATCTATATATCAAATATATATATATATATAGAGATAGATAGATAGATAGATAGATAGATAGATAGATAGATAGATAGATAGATAGATAGATAGATAGATAGATAGATAGATAGATATAATATAGGTATATAGTTATTTATATTTAATAAACAGTGATTATTTAAATATAACATATTTAATGAACTTATATATATATATATATATATATATATATATATATATATATAGGTATATAGTTATTTATATTTAATAAACAGTGATGATTTAAATATAACATATATTTAATAAACTTAGATATATAAAATGATATACTTGTAGATAGATAGATAAAAATAGATTCTATATCTATCTATATATCAAATGTCAAAATGTTTATATATATATCTATATATATATATATATATATATAGATAGATAGATAGATAGATAGATAGATAGATAGATAGATATAATATAGGTATATAGTTATTTATATTTAATAAACAGTGATGATTTAAATATAACATATATTTAATAAACTTAGATATATAAAATGATATACTTGTAGATAGATAGATAAAAATAGATTCTATATCTATCTATCAAATGTCAAAATGTTTATATATATATATATATATATATATATATATATATATATATATATATATATATATATAGAGATAGATAGATAGATAGATAGATAGATAGATAGATAGATAGATAGATAGATAGATAGATAGATAGATAGATAGATAGATAGATAGATAGATAGATAGATAGATAGATAGCTATAATATAGGTATATAGTTATTTATATTTAATAAACAGTGATGATTTAAATATAACATATTTAATAAACCTAGATATATAAAATGATATACTTATAGATAGATAGATTAGAGAGATAAAAATAGATTCTATATCTATCTATATCTATCTATATATCAAATGTCAAAATGTTTATATATATATATATATATATAGATAGATAGATAGATAGATAGATAGATAGATAGATAGATAGATAGATAGATAGATAGATAGATAGATAGATAGATAGATAGATAGATAGATATCTATAATATAGGTATATAGTTATTTATATTTAATAAACAGTGATGATTTAAATATAACATATTTAATAAACTTAGATATATAAAATGATATACTTATAGATAGATAGAGAGATAAAAATAGATTCTATATCTATCTATATCTATCTATATATCAAATGTCAAAATGTTTATATATATATATACAAGGTCTGTCCGTAAAGTATCGTACCTTTTTATTTTTTTCAAAAACTATATGGATTTCATTCATATGTTTTTACGTCAGACATGCTTGAACCCTCGTGCGCATGCGTGAGTTTTTCCACGCCTGTCGGTGACGTCATTCGCCTGTGAGCACGCCTTGTGGAAGGAGTGGTCCCGCCCCCTCGTCGGATTTTCATTGTCTGGAAATGGCGGAATGAAAAGGACTTTTTTTCCATCAGAATTTTTTCAGAAGCTGTTAGAGACTGGCACCTGGAAACCATTCGAAAAATGTATCGTGCGTATTCGGCGTGTTAGAGGACAAGTTGGGACATGTCCAGCTCTCCACAAGTTCTTTTATACTCACTCGACTGGTAAGCACTGAAAGCCGAGATAGACATGTCCCAACTTGTCCTCTAACACGCCGAAACGGAGGTGTTCCTTTGTCTCGCTTCATCAGCGAATCGGTCGTGACGCGCGAAGCCTCCGCGCGGCTTTCCATGACAAAATCTCTTGTTAAAAGTGAAATCTGCCGGAAAATTGCTGATGTCCAGGTCTTGTGATAACCAGAGAAAGAGCACACGACGGTCTCGTATCCACAGAGCCATCAGCTTAGAAATGATCCAGTGGTTTGTGCCGCGTCGTCGCAGCTCGCAGCGCGGCGCACCGACTGTCCTTTAAAGGGGTCCTTAAACCTGTAGTTAAAGTCCTTATTCTCTGTGAAGCCCGTAAAATTTTCACTGAAAGCCAGATAAATTTTTCGAATGGTTTCCAGGTGCCAGTCTCTAACAGCTTCTGAAAAAATTCTGATGGAAAAAAAGTCCTTTTCATTCCGCCATTTCCAGACAATGAAAATCCGACGAGGGGGCGGGACCACTCCTTCCACAAGGCGTGCTCACAGGCGAATGACGTCACCGACAGGCGTGGAAAAACTCACGCATGCGCACGAGGGTTCAAGCATGTCTGACGTAAAAACATATGAATGAAATCCATATAGTTTTTGAAAAAAATAAAAAGGTACGATACTTTACGGACAGACCTCGTATAAAGAGAGAGAGAGAGATCTATATAGATCCTTTTACCACTAAATATGTCCATGATTGTGTAGTTTTTGACCTTTGTAATGTGTGTCTGATATTTGTTTATTTGGAACCCTGTTTGCGCTGTGATACCCGCCCATTGTGTTGACCCCTATGCCGGGTACAACACACCCACACATTATGTGGAAGTGACAGACAGATGGACCCTGTTAGAGACATTGGGGTGGGGCGAGACGCAGCTCTTTTGCATTTAAAGCAACAGACAGGAAAAATTTTGTTCGGAAGCTGAATTTTTCTTTTTTCTTTTCCTTCCCCTAATATGACCCTTTTAAATAAATACTGTTTGAATGGTTCCGTGTCAGTATGACTAAAATCCTGTCTGATGTGTAAATTATGTTGAACCTCCACCAAACAGCAGATGGTGTCTCAGATCCTCCAGCTGGGAAACACGACAGATTATTAGTTATATAACATGTGTAGCTGACTGTGAAGTTTCCACAGCACATCAACATTTACAGAATGTCATTCACAACAACACTTTCTCCTGATTTACTAATACTGTATCTTTTTTTTTCTTATAAAAATGACACTCAACATGGTATGACTTCTCTCATCAGGACACCATTTGGGAGATGTTTACTGTAAAGAGATGTGTGTAATGGGGACAGTCTGGCCCGTGTGTGGGATAAATTTTACTTCTTCAAAAGATCCACCGGGCAGTTTGTCTTTTTTAAAGCTTTGTCATCTCTGCTTGTTCTGCGTCCTCACAGAGGTCTTTATCAGAAAAAGAGTTTGGACAGTAGTCAAGTTTCTTTGGAACACTCTTCAAGAGTTTTCACAGAGAAACCAAGACAACGAGGTGGGTAGTGTTAAATTATCACACTTTATTTGCTGTAGCTTCATATTTAAACAAAACTGTGAAAACAATGACAATAGCTCACATTTGGCACATAACAATGAAGATCTGTGGAAATGTTTTTGCTGTGTGTAGTGGACATTATCATCAATTCAACTTAAACTAAACACAATAAAACACCTCAAACCTGGGAGAGATGCGCGGAGAGTGACTGATTCATTCTAAGTGTGATTCTGTGATACCTTACAATATGATTCCGTGTGGCCTTGACATTTGATCAGTTCTATCCAGCACTGGCCCACTTATCGGGGACTGACACAAAACCTTCCGCTATATTTGTTCCATCTTGAGTCGAAACTGTTTGAAAACATTTTTGATGCTTGAAGAGGTCAAACTCAAGGTCATAGCTGTTTAGTTCAAGAGTTGAAGACAGGACCTTGAGTTTGAACCAAAGTCAAAGGTCACATGAATCATAGAAAGGTGATATATGACTTCATATTAATGACAAATTCCACAAGAGATGAGTTTGACCTTTGAAGGTCACTTCAGGTCAAAGGTCATGTGAAAATATGAAGATGACTTGTGACTTCATATTAATGTTTATTAGACTCTACAGGTGTATTTTAACCAAATTCCATAGGCTATTCTAAATGAGTTTGACATTTTATGGTCGCAAAAACTCAACAGTTCCTCAAACTTCTACTCACAACACCCCATAATGACTGCATGGAAAATGTTTTTGAAATTTTTGCAAATTTATATATAAAAAAAAAACAACTAAAAAATTGCATGTACATAAGTATTTACACCCTTTGCTCAATGCTTTGTTGATGCACCTTTAGCAGCAATTACAGCCTCAAGTCTTCTTGAATATGATGCCACAAGCTTGGCACACCTATCTCTTTGTACAGAGACATCCTGGATGAAAACCTGCTCCAGAGTGCTCTTGAGCTAGACAGCAAGATATCAAAGGAGTGGCTTCAGGACAACTCTGTGAATGTCCTTGAGTGGCCCAGCCAGAGCCCAGACCTGAATCTGACTGAACATCTCATCTGTGCACCGATGCTCCAAATCCAACCTGATGGAGCCTGAGAAGTGCTGCAAAGAGAAATGGGCAAAACTGCCCAAAGATAGGTGCCCCAAGCTTGTGGCATCATGTTCAAGAAGACTTGAGTCTGTAATTGCTGTCAAACGTTCATCAATAAAGTACTGAGCAAAGGCTGTGAATACTTATGTACATGTGATTTCAGAGTTTTTTTTTATTTTTAATAAATTTGCAAAAAAAAAAATCATGTTATTATGGGGTGTTGTGAGTAGAATTTTGAGGGAAATTTTTTTACTCCATTTTGAAATAAGTCTGTAACAAAACAAAATGTGGAGAATGTGAAGCGCCATGAATACTTTCCGGATGCACCGTATATGATTTGGGGTGTTCATCAGCAGAAATAGAAGAAGTTTTTACTAAGCATCTGTTCAGTTGTATATAATTACTTACAGCAATAAACTGATGTGCTTTCACAGCGATGGAGGATATCATTAGAGAGGATGCAGCAGTCTTCCAGTCAGAGATAGCCAGTCATAATTGTCCACACACAGCCCCTCATGCATTGTGTACAAATAAAAAACAATGGAATGCTGTGGTTCTTCTTTGCCGTGAATACGTAATTACAAACAGAATCAAATAAGTTCTAAATAAAACTGCACAGATATTACCAAGTTAATGTTTGTCAATTCTTCACACTGTAAGCAATAGATGCACTTTTTGTAATTGTGACGTGGAAACCACTGTGTATGTGTTTGTAGAATGTTTTTATTCCACCACTTTGTGGTTTTATTTATTGAGAAATTCGTCGAAAATTTTGGGTTAACATTGAATTGACTCCATTTTGATCCTCTGATGAAATTTAAATAATCTGATCAACATTTTAGCAAAATATGATATCCACAAAACAATCTGGCTTTAAGTCAGCACAGTGGCTTCGTGGTTGTTTCACAGCCAGAAGGTCCTGGGATCGCTTCCCGTCTGGAGCCTTTCTGTGTGGAGTTTGCACCTTCTCTCCAACTTCCAAAGACATGCAGGTGAGGTGAACTGGTGACACAGTCTAAATGGACTGTATGTGTGACTGTGTTTGTCTGTCTAGTGGCTCTATGACAGACAGGCTTCCTGTCCTGTATGTACCCGCCTTCCCCCTATGCCTGCTGGGATAGGCTCCCCCCCTTAATTACAGTAAGTAGGTATAGAAATTGAATTAATAAATACACTGTACAGACCACCACATACAAACCTGCACACAAACATTTTTAATTATCCAATTTTTGTGAATTCTGCAACACAATACAAAAATAAAAAACATATTTTACTACATCAAGTGATCTAGATTTGCTCAATAATGTGAATAATGTGATCCCTTTATAAATGAGTACTTTAAACCAGTCTTCTTGGTGTAGACCAATTTAAAAAAAATATATCACCTAAAACAACATTGTATCTACTTTAGTCATCTTTTTGCAAAGTTGAACACATTTTGCTGTTGTAATAAAGTTTCTTAAAAATGAAATAAAAATTACATATGTCCCCCCCTTTAAATGCTGTTGGTGCAGAACAATTTCAAATCACATAAAGCATGATCTACATTCGTCAAGGTTATGAACACATTTTCCAGTTGGAACAGTCTTGTTGCAAAAGAGCAAAAATTGAATGTCTGTTTTAATATTTATTATTTGAAGTATTTTTTTGGAGAAAAAAAACAGACCAGACATAATCAGGATTTTATTTCTTGGTACTTTTTGAATGTGATGAACAAAGCGTTTAATTGTTGCTCTGTTCGCATCAGAAGTGTTCCAAAGTTGGAGGTCAGACGGTGGAGACGCGCACAGTCATCTGCAGAAGACGTACTCGGTGTAGCTGGTCCACATCTTGTCCTCTCCCGGGTCGTTGCTGTTGTAGGCGCAGGTGCCGGTGGAGCTGCAGGCCACCATGTGGAAGCCAGCCTCGGCCAGCCGGTCGAACGCCTGTTCCAAGAAGTTATACTTCAGGTAGTACCGGGACGTGTACTTGTCAGGGGTCCGATCGGGGTCCCGGCTCTCGTTCAGGGTTTCTCCGAAAACCTCCTTAGCCAGAGAGATCTTGCTGCAGACGGTGATTCTGGCCACTCTGCGGAACTTGGCGTCCGCCTGGATGTCTCTACCGATGGTGTAGCTGCCTCTGTAGCCGATGGTGATGAAGCCGGAGGCGGCCCCCGGGGAGCGCGGGGCCCGCTCCGAGGAGGAGGCGGTGGTGGTGGCCGGACTCAGGTCGGCCTCCTCCGGCTCCCCGCTGTCCTCCTCCGAGGTGTCTTTGCTGACGGCTGCCAGGCTCCGGGACAGCTCGGGCAGCCTGAAGAAGTCCGCTTCCCTCTGCAGCCGCCTCCTCTCGGAGAAAGAGTCCGGCAGTAAGAGCTCCGAGTCCCGCAGGTAGTCCAGAATGTAGCGGAACAGGAAGCCGTCCCGGTCGAAGAAGAAGCGGCCCTTGCTGTCCTTCGCCAGCTCGTCCGGGGAGCTCTGAGAGAACTTCAGCCACAAGAGGGAATTCGGAGCCGCCGTCAGAGTCTCGTACCGGGTTACGTACACCTGCCCGCCGACGTTTAGCTCCACTATCTCGGGGAAAGCGTGCGCCATGGCTGCGTGCTCACCCGGCGGACTGCGGACGGTCCGAGCGCCGAGCTCCGAGCGTTTATATGGGTCTGACGGAGGGGGACGGACGTCGAGCTGCGTTCAGGGACTCACTGGAAGAACAGCTTTCAAATTACTGACTTTTTTTTTTTTATATATATAAACATATCAAAAGGTCTGTTCAAGCCAGAACTCTTTTATTTTGCAGCACATTTCACTGCAAGTAAATTCAACGAGCTTTGCGGAAAAATACGTTCAACGTGTAGGGGAAGCTGGGGACAGTTGTAACAACTGTTTCTACCCCCGTCCCCTTGTACGAATCTAAACAGCAGGTTCAAGTTCAAGACTACCTGCGCTCATTCTCAATGTGATGTCAAGTTGGGTATCTGCAGTACATGTTGGATCTGCTGTGGCGATTCCCCCAGCAAAAAGGGGGATGCGGGGCTAAAAGAACGTCTAAAGCAGGGGTGGCCAAGTTCGGTCCTCGAGAGCCACCTTCCTGACACTTGGATTCAGGAGCAGGGAGACAACTAAGAGTGTCAGGAAGGTGGCTCTCGAGGACCGAACTTGGCCACCCCTGTTCTAAAGAAACACAATCACTCTGTTTTGTGTAAGACAGATCCTGTCAGATCTCAGAATTTAAGTAGGGTAGGTCATGGTTAGTACTTGGAAGGAAGACCAGGGCCTGTGCGTGTTTCTCCCAGCCCAGTCTCACTTTTTTTTTTTTTTTTTTGGTGCTCCCGTGACAAAATGAGCCAAATTTTCATGACAGGGTTTTTTTTTAAATTCACTATTCCTAACCCTACGCCTACCCCCAACCCTAACCTTAACCACCCGACCCCCCCCCCCCCCCCCGCTTCACTTTTAATTTTGTGCAGCCATCACGGAATGGATTAGAATGAATTCGTGCTGCCGTGACGAAATTCATCACAATATCAAAAACCAATAGATTAATGTATATTTCGTGCTGCTGAATCACGACTTGCCGTGAGACCAGGTTGTTTCTCCAGGTAAAACTTGGGCCAAATCCCAGTGTGGCTCTGTACTGCCTCTGCTGTGGTGACCCTGAAGAAAAAAAATGGGGACATCCAAAAGACAAACATCAACAAAAACAATAGGCTCAAAACTAACAAGTTTTTACCATCTAAATATGTGAAGTAAATTATGCATATTTTTTTGAGCTAAATTAAATACTTTACGTCAATCATAATAATAATTCATTCATTTTCTATAGAGGAAATGATGCGTGATGCCACGCCTGCTGGACACGTGACTGCACTACAGGGCTGGAGGGCAAAAAGCCACTGCACCATTGTCGACTTGTTTACTACGAGTGAGTTGTCAAAATCTGTCATGATTTGGCGCAAAATAACCTCAGTTCTTCATATGCAATGATGGTGTGTAGTGTGGTGCCATAGGATGTATGTACTACTGAATATGTGAACCAGAAAAATAAAATGGTGACAGTTATATGACAATTTATTGAGATCATTCTAGCACATGGGGCCAAACTGGCTCCACTAGGGTGGAAAAGGAGGCAGGCACACACTCGCAAAACCCAAGCGGTAAACGGCGACGGCGTCTGACGAGTCCCTCTCAGAAATGCAAAAAGTTGCAGTTCCTTGACTGGCTGCTTGAGACTGGCTCCAAAACAGAGCACATTCCCAATAGAAGTCCATGTTAAAATGTCCAATTTCAGAGCAGAAATAAACATGTTTACAACCTGGTATAGAAAATGTGTCCGCCTCCATGACATATATGGGGGTTTAATACGTTTTAAGCCATAATGTTCTGTGAATTTGGGGGGAGTGGTTGCTTTGAGTGACAGCAGCAACAGCACTAACCACTAAGGCACCGTGCTGCCTCGTTCATAATAGAGTCCATTTATACAGAGAGTAGCGACATGACGAGCCAAAACAAAAGTAGAAAAAAATCAGTCACGTGACTTGTGGTGCCATCTTGGGGCAAAAATAGCGTTTGCTGTTAAACTATCTGCATGTAAATCCATCTTATTTTTTAATTTATTCGCTTAAAATGCTGGAGTGTTGTGCATTTGGATGCACAAATAGACACAACAAGGGGTTCAAGATGTTGAGAGGTAAATTTTGTGTTCAGTCCCATGTACAATAAAACTCACCTAAACTGTCATCGTATAAATCGGATATTTTTTGTATGGTTTTCCATGTAATAAACGCCATATAAAACAGATTTTCGCTCACTTCAGACAAACATCCGACCGCAATGTATTTCCATTAAAAACTCAGAGCAGCCTGGATGTGCATAGTAACAGAGGTACAAAATTAAAGTTCAGCTCTCTGACACTCACAGGTTCAAGTAAAGTGGGTCTGGAGTCATTTCTGTGATTACAAGCCCAGCCGTTTACTTTTTTCACACCGTGCTCAGACAGACCCGCAGCCTGACATGCTCCTGTTAAATCAGACACAGCAAAAGGTTGTGATTTTAATAGTTAATAGTTTTGATAGTTAGTTAATAGTTAGTTTAATAGTTTTAATAGTTTTGCAGTGCGCACACTGATTACAAATGGATTAAATATATCTAGCAGAAAAGTCAGCAAATTTACAACACAGAGATGGAAAAAGAGGAAATTGTACGAGGTCTGTCCATAAAGTAACGGTCCTTTTTATTTTTTTCAAAAACTGTATGGATTTCATTCATATGGTTTTACGTCAGACATGCTTGAACCCTCGTGCGCATGCGTGAGTTTTTCCACGCCTGTCGGTGACGTCATTCGCCTGTGAGCACGCCTTGGGAAGGAGTGGTCCCGCCCCCTCGTCGGATTTTCATTGTCTGGAAATGGCGGAATGAAAAGGACTTTTTTCCATCAGAATTTTTTCAGAAGCTGTTAGAGACTGGCACCTGGAAACCATTCGAAAAATTTATCTGGCTTTTGGTGAAAATTTTACGGGCTTCACAGAAAAAAATAAAAGTAAAAAGGACTGTTACTTTATGGACAGACCTCGTACACCTTACCTTTGAATTGGAAGTTGATTAGAAAGAAAGGTTGTTGAGTGACAAATTAATCCAGAATAAAGCATAATCCAGCGATGGAGAACTTTAAAACTGTCACGCACTTTGACGTCACGTCATTGCATGACAGCTGCAGAAGCATAAATTAGGCTTTACATATAAAAATAGTTAAGCTATCAAATCATCATAAATTTACAATTTATGATGATTTGATATCTTAACTATTTTTATATTTATTTTGATAGTACCTGTACCTGGGTGTATTGTTGTATGTGGTTATGTTCAAAAAAGCATTGAACACATAAAAGTTTTGTTCAGTAGCTCAGCACAATTGGCCCCAAAATAGCACGATGTGCAGTTGTCACTACTCTCTGCATAAAGGGACACTAGTTCATAATAATGATAGCAACATTGATTTCTATTTAATCTACTAGATGGCGGATGCAGCCTGTGAGCTGTTGCCAGCAGCCGCCATCTTGCTTAGCGTTACAGCACTTCATTCAGATCACACCTGATCATGGTCGACTGGTGCTTTTAAAGTATAAATCACCACAGCGTTTCATTATTCAGGCCTGTGACGACCTGATCAGATCTGATCAGGTCTGCTGATCAGGAAGCAGCCGCACGGCGCTTTAAACATAGCTGTTAGCAGTAGCTGATGCCGTTATACTGCAGATGCTAATGGGGATCCAAATAAATAAACAAACAAACAAACATTTAAAGTGACAACACTTCATTCATTCACGGCAGCGTTTTCCACAGCCAGTCCACTCATCAGCATTCTGTACATAACGAAAATGGTCCACCAAGATAAAAAATGAAAATAAAAAATAAAATAATGTTAAATTAATCTGTTTCTGACACGCATCATCCTGTGCAGTATCGACCCGAACCACTGGGTGGAAACGGGGCTGTCGGCATACACTAGTTAATCATCAAGGTGTGGCAGCTGCATTAATTTATTAGATGTGCGGCAGCGTGTGCCAGATCAAGGTGTCAAGGTGTGGAGGGGCCTTTAAACTTGGGTCTAAAAATGTTGTTTTGTGCAGCGTTCAGGTGCTGCGACAAGCTGACTATCAGCTGGTTAAATAAATACAAAATAAACAATAATAAATGGTGGAGTGAGCTTTCATCAGTGAGTATTATATGTAATATAAATGATGTGGGGAAATGAATAAAATTGCTGAATAAAGGTTAGAAGCTGATTTATTTTTGTGTCGATCTGTATTCTGCAGTGAGTTCGATTTTGCTGCCTGAATGCTTTGCTGTGAGAAATATCTCACCGTTCGTTTACCGATTCAATTAGAAGTCTCACTTTCATAAGTCTCAATTTATCCCTTTTTAATTAGCCTCAGGTTTCTTCTTCACATCAGGTTTTCCATCCTGAGATATTCTGTCAGAGCAAAATCATAGAGTGGAAATGCTTTTTCTCTCAATTTGGTGGGTGACATGACAGTCGCTTTGACATTGTATATTCTACTAATATAAGAATATACACAAATGAGACAAATACTTTCACCGTGGCTGGGGTGGATGTTTCATTTTATTTGATATTTTCGCAGAGAAGCGCTCCGTAAAAGCGGCACTGCAGGTGGGTTAAGAGCAGTCTTTAATATTCATATATTTAATATGATCCGAGCGTGTGAAGCTCTTACTTTCACCCCTGATTATATCCCATCTTTAACTTAACTTCATAATGAATTTAATTAAGGATCAGACTAGTATCTGGTGTCGTGGCAGACATAGTGTGTTTGACAAACTGATGGTATTATTTTCTATCTGGACTAGGACGAACAAATTCATTCAAGTCTATTATATAAATAGCATTTGTATTCTGTATTTGTTTGGAGAAATATTGGCTGTACAAATATGGGACTGAGTTTGAATAAATGTAACAGCAGTAATACTGCGGAAAATGCAGATTCATGGTGAAACTCTCTTGAAAACATTGATCACGGCCACACTGATTTTTATTGATGTCTGGTTGTTGGATGCTAACCGAGATGGCGGCGCTCTGGCAACAGCCAGCGAATGAGCAGATCGCCGCGGCCCTCCATCTAGTGAGTAAGTAGAAATCGATGGATAGCAGTAATAACTTTCAGTTTAGATGATGGTCTGAAGCAGCCATTCCAAACTTCAGACTGCCAGGAACCACTTTGAATTCTGATGTCATGGGGCCGACCCAAACCTTGAACCACAGTTTTGACTGACACATGGTTTAAAGATCACACACACACACACACACACACACACACACA
Organism: Thalassophryne amazonica; assembly: GCF_902500255.1. Classification (NCBI taxonomy): domain Eukaryota; kingdom Metazoa; phylum Chordata; class Actinopteri; order Batrachoidiformes; family Batrachoididae; genus Thalassophryne; species Thalassophryne amazonica. The sequence continues at coordinate 115,730,623 of NC_047104.1, read as the reverse complement.
CTGATCGATAAAATTTGATGATCAAGCCAAAAACTATGATCATACTGTTTTGATTATTGCCCCACAGGGAACAAGATATAAGTAATATACTCTCTCCATCACAATATGGTTTTAGGAAGGAAAGTACTACTTGTATGGCAATCCTGGATCTCACTGAAAAAATAAATAACGCTATTGATAAAGGTGAGTGTGGAATTGGTGTCTTCCTCAATTTGTCAAAAGCATTTGATACGATTGATTTTAATATTCTACTTGGTAAATTGGAACATTATGGTGTTAGGGGTTTAGCACTTCATTGGTTTAGAAGTTATTTAAATGAAAGAGCAATATGTGAACATAAATGATAAACTATCAAAACGAAAACTTATACAATGTGGGATACCTCAAGGCTCAATTTTGGGTCCACTACTCTTTATTATTTATGTTAATGATTTCCCAAATTCTTCTAACATTCTCCATAAATTATTATTTGCAGATGACACTACCTTATTTTTATCTCATAAAGACCCGCAATACCTTCAAAATCAACTAAATTATGAATTGGCAAGAGTTGATAATTGGTTTAAATGTAATAAATTGTCATTAAATACAAACAAAACAAAATGTATTATATTTCGTTCTTGTAGAAATCGTAAATGTTTTAAAAATGTACAAATTAATATAAATAATAAAGTGATTGAAAGAGTTGAATCAATCAAATTTCTTGGAATCCAAATTGATGAATTTTTAAATTTCAGTAAACATTTAAATTACTTGATTAAGACATTATCTAAATATGTTGGACTATTCTTTAAGGTGAGGTATTTCCTCCCCTTTGAGGCTCTTCTGATTCTATACAGGTCCTTATTCGAACCTCATCTAAATTATTGCAATATTATTTGGTGTAATACTTACCCGAGTTACCTTTTAAAACTACAAACTTTACAAAAGAAAGTTATAAGAGCCATTTCTTGGGCCAAATATAATTCTCAAACTGATTCTCTCTTTTATAAATATCGACTTCTGAGGCTCACAGAGTGCAACTTATTTCACAATGCCTGTACCATGTACATTGTGGTGCACAGACTTAATGATAGACTCTGTCAGCTCATTCCCATTTCAACTTCCTCTCATCATTATAACACCAGAGGAAAATTACACCTAAAGGGTAAAAGTAGGAGGTTAAAAAGTACAAGTTTTAGTGTGGCATGTAAGGGTCCACAAATTTGGAATGAGCTGAGTGAGAATACTCAAAAGTCTCTGTCTTTACATATTTTCAAAAAGAAACTTAAACTAGAGTTACTTGCAAAATATAATTAAAATTCAACCAGCTGACGACTTCTTTATATCTATTGAAATACCCATGGGCCTATATGTCTGAATTTATTACACTGATATGTCATAATACTTTTAAAATTCTGTCATTTAAGAAATGTGAACATTATTGTCTTAGTCTGCTGTAGATATTGTAACAGAGTAGGTTAGTTATGATAGGTAAAAGTAGGTTTAGATTTGTATTTATTGTACATTTGTTGTTTTTAAATATTAATGGGCCCCGCTCATAAGCTATGGACTGCTTTAAGGGTATACCAATTACAAGATGTATTTATTAATCTGTATCAATCAATCAATCAATTTTTTTATATATAGCGCCAAATCACAACAAACAGTTGCCCCAAGGCGCTTTATATTGTAAGGCAAGGCCATACAATAATTATGTAAAACCCCAACGGTCAAAACGACCCCCTGTGAGCAAGCACTTGGCTACAGTGGGAAGGAAAAACTCCCTTTTAATAGGAAGAAACCTCCAGCAGAACCAGGCTCAGGGAGGGGCAGTCTTCTGCTGGGACTGGTTGGGGCTGAGGGAGAGAACCAGGAAAAAGACATGCTGTGGAGGGGAGCAGAGATCGATCACTAATGATTAAATGCAGAGTGGTGCATACAGAGCAAAAAGAGAAAGAAACAGTGCATCATGGGAACCCCCCAGCAGTCTACGTCTATAGCAGCATAACTAAGGGATGGTTTAGGGTCACCTGATCCAGCCCTAACTATAAGCTTTAGCAAAAAGGAAAGTTTTAAGCCTAATCTTAAAAGTAGAGAGGGTGTCTGTCTCCCTGATCTGAATTGGGAGCTGGTTCCACAGGAGAGGAGCCTGAAAGCTGAAGGCTCTGCCTCCCATTCTACTCTTACAAACCCTAGGAACTACAAGTAAGCCTGCAGTCTGAGAGCGAAGCGCTCTATTGGGGTGATATGGTACTACGAGGTCCCTAAGATAAGATGGGACCTGATTATTCAAAACCTTATAAGTAAGAAGAAGAATTTTAAATTCTATTCTAGAATTAACAGGAAGCCAATGAAGAGAGGCCAATATGGGTGAGATATGCTCTCTCCTTCTAGTCCCCGTCAGTACTCTAGCTGCAGCATTTTGAATTAACTGAAGGCTTTTTAGGGAACTTTTAGGACAACCTGATAATAATGAATTACAATAGTCCAGCCTAGAGGAAATAAATGCATGAATTAGTTTTTCAGCATCACTCTGAGACAAGACCTTTCTGATTTTAGAGATATTGCGTAAATGCAAAAAAGCAGTCCTACATATTTGTTTAATATGCGCTTTGAATGACATATCCTGATCAAAAATGACTCCAAGATTTCTCACAGTATTACTAGAGGTCAGGGTAATGCCATCCAGAGTAAGGATCTGGTTAGACACCATGTTTCTAAGATTTGTGGGGCCAAGTACAATAACTTCAGTTTTATCTGAGTTTAAAAGCAGGAAATTAGAGGTCATCCATGTCTTTATGTCTGTAAGACAATCCTGCAGTTTAGCTAATTGGTGTGTGTCCTCTGGCTTCATGGATAGATAAAGCTGGGTATCATCTGCGTAACAATGAAAATTTAAGCAATACCGTCTAATAATACTGCCTAAGGGAAGCATGTATAAAGTGAATAAAATTGGTCCTAGCACAGAACCTTGTGGAACTCCATAATTAACTTTAGTCTGTGAAGAAGATTCCCCATTTACATGAACAAATTGTAATCTATTAGACAAATATGATTCAAACCACCGCAGCGCAGTGCCTTTAATACCTATGGCATGCTCTAATCTCTGTAATAAAATTACATTTCTCATTTCTGTATGAAACTGTATGGAATGTTTTAATGTTTTCTTTGAATTTTGTAATAAAGCTGCAATTCCGGTTAGTGTAACAACCAACTCATAATTCTCATCATCTCCATTAACTGTGACAATCTGCATATTGCATTAGAAGCACATTAGACTTCATTATACACTGTGATATCTTTGTATTCACCCATATTCCATTTTGATGATTTGGAAGCTTTTTTGTAACCACAATGGACATTGTTTTTCATTGTTTTTTTTTATAGCAGTGTAATGCCTCTATGACAGCTAATGGACTTCTTAATGAATAAGGGAGTAATGAGCAGTGTGTTTTGTTGTGCTGCAGTTTTTCACAATAAAGTAGCCTAACAGGAATACGTGTTCCATTTAGATTGAAGAACTTTGCTAAGCAGCAGAGCGCTAGAGGTGGGCGATACCGGGAATTTTGGTATTGATCCGATACCAAGTAAATACAGGCCCAGTATCGCCGATATCAATACTGATACCGATACTTTTTCATATTTAAGCTTCATAGATCCAAAGGATCCAAAAGATCTAGGATAGAATTTCGCCAAACATTGTACATGAGAACAAAATACTTTATTATCACAATCAACATTTTTGTTTAAAAAAATATCACTCAACACAACTTAAAACAAAATCTCCTGAGGTAGAGGGCTGACAAACCACAATACAAGGGTGCGCTGCTCCGTGTTGTGTGACACAATGCAGCGCTGCTCTTACAGACAGAGAGTAGACTTTGATGAATCTGTGTGTGCAACAGTCAGTGCGTGCAGGAGAGAAAAAAAGCTTGAGTATCGATCTTTTTACATGAGGATTGTTCAATATCAATACAAGCGTTGGTATTGATATTATCGATATTAGGATCGATCCGCCCACCTCTACAGAGCGTGGTGTTTTTGACTGGGCTGTCTGGGGGCTCTATGAAGCCAGTGTTTCCTTTGATACATTACTTATAATTTAAGTCTATTTGTTTAGGTTGGGGGTGCATGCAGCAGTTTGATTTTCAACACTGAACACAACTATAATCTCACCCGTTTAACTGCATATTAAGTCAAATATCTAACAAGCAAATCAGGTGGCAGAAATTAAATGCATTCAGGCATGCAGACATAGTCAAGAAGTTCACACCAAACACTAGAATTAAAAAGGGGTTTTCATTATTTTGAAAGTGGCATGGTTGTTGGTGCCAGACATGCTGGTTTGTGTATTTGAGAAACTGTGGATAATGGGATTGTACCACACAGCCATGTCTAGGGTCGACAAAGAATGGTTCAAAAAAAGAAACCACGTCCAGTGAGTGGTGGTTCTCTGGGTGGAAATTGCTTGTTGATGGCAGAGATCAGAAAGCAATTGTAATACTGGTTTGCCTTAACAGAAATGCAACAATAACTCAAATAATCAGGGGTTAAAGTGGGCTGGATGATCCAGAACGGGCTCTGGCACCTTTGTTAACTTTTCCCACAATTGCCATTAAATTCCAAGCGCAAAAGAAGCAACAACAACAAAAAACAAAACAAAAGAAAACAGCTGCCACTGCAACAGAAACAGCTGTAGTTCAGCTTGTTAAGGAGAAATGAATCTTGTCTGACTGATGTCACTGAAACATGGCTTGAAGAATATGACGTCGATTCTGAGCTGGATATTTGTAGATTTGGTGAACCATATGAGTTTAACAGAAACTCCATAGTGACTGGTAAGTCACTTGGTGGATGTTTGTGTTTATATAGGTAACCAGGCGAAAAAATAGGTACCTGTGGAAAATATACATTGTTAAAATCTATGATTGTTTTCATTTTAAAATTTAATTGGACTGATGTAATACCTGCTGCTGTCACTATGGCGCTGTGTCCCCATGTGTGAGTGATGTGCACTTTATACTCAGGTTAGAAGCACCCAAAGAAGGTGGAGAAAACACACTTTTCGACCATCAGAGCTTCTGCTCGAACTGTTTGGTGAGAAATAGTCTGAATGTTCAGTTATTCTGTATGTAATGGACAATTTTCAAGATGCGTCGCCATCTTGAAACCAAGACTTCCGGTTAGGGAGCCTCTCGCTCGCATGTTTGGCGTCATTAGAAACAACAGCTTGTTATGACACCTCACGGAGCTGCTAATCGATCATATGTTACAACACCTCACGAGCAACTAATCAATTGGATGTTATGACGCCTCACAGAATGACTGACCGATCGGATGTTATGTTGCCTCACTGAACGACTGACTGATCGGATGTTATGACGCCTCACGGAACGACTGACCGATCGGATGTTATGACGCTTCATGGAGCGGCTGACCGATCGGATGTTATGACACCTCATGGAACGACTGACCGATCGGATGTTATGTTGCCTCACTGAACGACTGACTGATCGGATGTTATGACGCCTCACGGAACGACTGACCGATCAGATGTTATGTTGCCTCACTGAACGACTGACTGATCGGATGTTATGACGCCTCACGGAACGACTGATCGATCAGATGTTATGACGCTTCATGGAGCGGCTGACCGATCAAATGTTATGACACCTCATGGAACGACTGAGCAATCGGATGTTATGACGCTTCACAGAGCGGCTGACCGATCGGATGTTATGACGCCTCATGGAAGGACTGAGCAATCAGATGTTATGACACCTCAGGGAGTGGCTGACTGATCGGATGTTATGACGCCTCACGGAACGACTGACTGATCGGATGTTATGACGCCGCATGGAACGACTGACTGATCAGATGTTATGACGCCTCACGGAATGACTGACTGATCGGATGTTATGATGCCTCATGGAATGACTGACTGATCGGATGTTATGACGCCTCACGGAATGACTGACTGATCAGATGTTATGACGCCTCACGGAATGACTGACCGATCGGATGTTATGATGCCTCATGGAATGACTGACTGATCGGATGTTATGACGCCTCACGGAGCGGCTGACCGATCGGATGTTATAACGCCTCAAGGAATGACTGAGCAATCAGATGTTATGATGCCTCAGGGAGCGGCTGACTGATCAGATGTTATGATGCCGCACAGAACGACTGACCGATTGGATGTTATGACACCTCATGGAACGACTGACTGATTGGATGTTATGATGCCTCGCAGAGCAACTAATCAGTCGGATGTTATGATGCCTCATGAAGCATCTTCAGTCATTCTGTATGTAATGGACAATTTTCAAGATGCGTCACTATCTTGAAACCAAGACTTCCGGTTAGGGAGCCTCTCGCTCGCATGTTTGGCGTCATTAGAAACAACAGCTTGTTATGACACCTCACAGAGCGGCTAATCAATGGTATGTTACAACGCCTCACGGAGCAACTAATCAATTGGATGTTATGACGCCTCAGGGAGCGCCTGACCGATCGGATGTTATGACACCTCGTGGAACGACTGAGCAATTGGATGTTATGACGCCTCATGGAAGGACTGAGCAATCAGACGTTATGACACCTCAGGGAGTGGCTGACTGATCGGATGTTATGACGCCTCACGGAACGACTGACTGATCGGATGTTATGACGCCTCACGGAATGACTGACTGATCGGATGTTATGACGCCGCATGGAACGACTGACTGATCAGATGTTATGACGCCTCACGGAATGACTGACTGATCGGATGTTATGATGCCTCATGGAATGACTGACTGATCGGATGTTATGACACCTCACGGAATGACTGACTGATCAGATGCTATGACGCCTCACGGAATGACTGACCGATCGGATGTTATGATGCCTCATGGAATGACTGACTGATCGGATGTTATGACGCCTCACGGAGCGGCTGACCGATCGGATGTTATAACGCCTCAAGGAATGACTGAGCAATCAGATGTTATGATGCCTCAGGGAGCGGCTGACTGATCAGATGTTATGATGCCGCACAGAACGACTGACCGATTGGATGTTATGACACCTCATGGAACGACTGACTGATTGGATGTTATGATGCCTCGCAGAGCATCTAATCAGTCGGATGTTATGATGCCTCATGAAGCATCTTCAGTCATTCTGTATGTAATGGACAATTTTCAAGATGCGTCACTATCTTGAAACCAAGACTTCCGGTTAGGGAGCCTCTCGCTCGCATGTTTGGCGTCATTAGAAACAACAGCTTGTTATGACACCTCACAGAGCGGCTAATCAATGGTATGTTACAACGCCTCACGGAGCAACTAATCAATTGGATGTTATGACGCCTCAGGGAGCGCCTGACCGATCGGATGTTATGACGCCTCGTGGAACGACTGAGCAATTGGATGTTATGACGCCTCACGGAACGACTGAGCAATCGGATGTTATGACGCCTCAGTGAGCGGCTGACCAATCGAAGCTAGATGTCAGTTAAACAATGTCTCCAAAAGTCAACGTAAGTCCAGATTTCTTGTTTCGTTTTGGCTTCAGTTCCTTTGTTAGTGCCGTGTGACCAGGGCTTTACATTCGTTGCTGGTAAAGTTCAACCACCAAAATAACATTCTGGGTGCAATGAACATGTTTTCACTATTATTTGATTTCTTTGCGCGACTGACGTCGTCGTTCAAGCATTCAAAAGGCAAAAGAAGGGCTCCAGCATTCCTCTGTGGAGAGAGGAGAACCTTCCACAAGGACAACCGCCTCTGCAGCAATCCACCAATCAGGCCTGTATGGTAGAGTGGCCTGATGGAAGCCACTCCTTCGTAAAAGCACATGGCAGCCCGCCTGGAGTTTGCCAAAAAGGCACCTGAAGGACTCTCAGACCATGAGAAACAAAATTCTCTGGTCTGATGAGACAAAGATTGAACTCTTCGGCATGAATGCCAAGTGTAATGTTTGGAGTAAACCAGGCACCATCCCTACAGTGAAGCATGGTGGGGGCAGCATCATGCTGTGGGGATGTTTTTCAGCAGCAGGAACCGTCAGACATTAAAATGTAAATACTGTTTTTGACAGATTGATTGAAAGTGGGGCTTTAATGAATATGTACAAAATGTGTGTATGATGATACGATCTTAATAATTAATTAAACAACTGCAAATTGTAAAGAAGAACACAATGCTCATACGGCCGAGGGTATTTTAGCATTGAGGCTTTTTTTAAGTTAATAGGGGAAGCATGAATTGTTCCTCTGCTGAACAATCTATTTTGTTGAACAAGTGAAAAGAGGGGAACCAGCTGTGAGGCCTGCAATTTTTTGGGGATTCCCATTAGTGCTCACTATGTTCATTTTTGGAGGTTGAGTACCCACAACAACTGTACCGGATACAGTCTTTGCTAAACCAACCACAAACTCTGCCACTAAGCTAATGATGGCAGATCTGCTGGATCTTCCTTTTATCTTTAAAGGAGGCCATGGTTTTTAATTCAACCCAGATATAAACTAAGCCATGATAAATTCCTGCCTAACACAGCTCTTTGATCTAGTTGTGAAGTAGAACACAGGCTCCACGTTTTAGGCTCCGGTCATTTTTCTTGTAAGATCTGACATGCGATGGCTTATGATCCCAGTGGGAGATGTAATGATTGTGTTCCCTCTGATCTCTTATCTCTCATGCGACCATCAGATACTGTGAATGTGCCATCTGCATTAAGGAGCAAAAAAATGTCATAGTAACAGGCAAAAAATAAATAAATAAATGTTTGTGAGAACATTTAGAGACACTTTTACAGCATTGGAAATAATAATACTAAAGAGTGACCCACTGTGATATACAACGCAAAATCAGAAATGGTAGGAAAGATATGGAAAATTAAAATAAAAAAGAAAATTCAGTGATTCTTGCATTTATTTTGACTTCCTTCATTGCAGACAGTATGAACCCAAGGTATTTCATGTTTTGTGTGGTCCTCCAGTATATCCTCCCAACATTTTCTGATTTTGAGTTATGATAAAAATGCAATAAATGCAATTTTGATATACATTTAGGCTATTTCGATATTATCATTAAATCAACCATTAAACTATGGAGACAGTATTGTACAAATATTCACCTTTTATTCATTATGTACATTAGAAACAAAATTCTAAGATGACATGATTATTAGATTCAGTTAATTTTCTAGAATGATACTTTGATTACAAATTCTACAGCTATAATAAATAAAAAGTTCTTTCAGCTCCTCCCATTTTGTAATATTCATAACTTTATTTAAATACTGCCATTAACAATTTACGATAAAGCATATTACATCAACGATAAGACAAGAAAAAACACTTGAGCAACACATACATTTAAATATGTAAGTAAGCCGATAAAATAAGATGCTTCACTACCTTAAATTACAGCAATGTGAGCTATAACCTGAATTCAAGAGTCAAGACCACAAAACTCATCCAGGTGAAATTTATGAATTGATTCACAACCATAATGAATTTTTTTAAGTTTTAACCCTTTTGCTTATATTTTTGTGTTCATTGATCTATTTACTACTATGAAAATCCCTGATGCTGCTTCCCCCCCCCCCCCCCCCCCCCCCCTTTGTTTTCACAATTAAAGAGATGCCTGTGGGGTTACTAAACATACTGAGGACTGTCAGAGCAGTTTGAAATACATAGATGTCATCAATCTTTATTCCAGACACAAAAGGTCCATAAAAACATGTACAATCATACAAAAAAGTATAAATAAATAAGTTAATAAGATCTAAAAAAACCTACAGTACATGACATTATTCATAAAGTCACATATAAACTGTGACACCAATGATTCCATAATCTTGAAGTGAATCTGACTGTACTCAATGCATGATTCACTAGCATTACAATTATGCTGTTGCATGACACAGTAAGTCTACACATACATCTATACATAAGATTCTTGAGCACAGCAGGACATGTGGGTACATCAGCATTTACAAACAAATGGCTAGCGCTACTCCATCTAGGCACTTTGAGCAGTAACCTCATACCATCATTGTATGCCACATAGAGTTTCTATAAACTGCTTTTTTTTATATCGCCGCCACAAATGAGCAGTGTACATTGGGATACAGAAGGCTCTAAAAAGTGGTAGTTTTACGGAAAATGAACACATACCAAATTTTCTGATCAGCATATTTGCTTGTGCATACATCATACAATATTGTCTATAAATGTCACGGTCATCAGACAGGTCATCTTGTATGAAATGCCCCAAGTACTTAACCTCATTACTTATGTTAAGAACTGTGCCAGACAGGGAGAAGTCAGGAGTCATCAACTTCTTATCTGCCTTACTTCTAACAATCATGATATTACTTTTTCTGGCATTATATTTAATGTCAAAGTCATACCCATACTGGGAACATATCCTTAATAACTGCTGAAGACCAGCACTGTATGGACAGAAGACCACCAAATCATCTGCATACATCAGGTGATTGATTATGTGGTCACCAACCATACATCTTGTTTTACAGCTGTTTAACAGCTTTGACAGTTCATCCATATAGATGTTAAAGAGGTAAGGGGACAATACACTTCCCTGCCTGACTCCATTACCAACATTAAATGCGTCAGACATAGTGTTACCCCATTTCACATACACGGACTGATGCCCATACCAATAGACAAGTATTCTAATTAGGTATTTTGGTACTCCTCTGTTGTGTAACTTGTGAAACAACTTCTCATGATTAATACGATCAAATGCCTTTGAGGCATCAATAAAACACATAAATAATGTGGTATTGTGTCTATTATACAAATCTAAAATCTACTTTAGTGCAAAAATGCACATGTCAGTGCCATGTTTAGATTTAAATTGGTTGTCAGAGGTCAAAGCAAACTCCTCCAACCTATTCAATAATATCCTTTCTAAGACCTTTGACAAAATACTAGCTAAAGCTATAGGTCAGTAGTTCTCCATAAAATTGATCTTACCAGCTTTATCTTTAATGATGGGTACTATTGTAGTATGATAGATAACATTTAGGTAAAAGACCATGAATTAAAAAAACATTAAAACATATAGAAAGTAATGGACAGAGTTTCCTACTGGCATATTTCAAATGTTCAGTAGATATCTTATCCATACCACATGCCCTGTTGTCCTTCAGTGTCATAATTGCATTGTGTATTTCTTGTGGAAAGACAATCACATCCTCACTACTATGTATGTTACCCACTACAAAGGTGTTAATTTTAACGCAGTTGAATAACTCACTGTAGTGCTCCTGCCATAACTTAGTGATTCCTTTCACATCACTAACACCATCAATATTGGTTGGTATTGATGTTTTACAGCTATTTATTTTTTTAAATTTCTTTTCTTGTAACTTCCTTGCAAGTGAGTCAGACCTCATGATATTTTCATTTCTCTTTATATATCTTAAAGCATATTTAAAGTTTGCATTTGCCTGTTTTTTGCACTCAAATAAAGGACCATATCTAGGTTTACCTGAGTCAACCCATGCTTTAAAAACACTTCTGGCCTCTGCATACAGCTCTCCCACACAGCCATTCCAGCCTGGCTTAATACTGTGTGATCTAGTTCCATACAGTGGCTTGCTAGAGGTGAGGAGAGCCTTCAGAACACTCTCATACATAGCACATAACTCAACACCATGTTGAGGGTCCTTACAATTCATATCACAGCATGAAATGGCATCTCTAGGTAGATACACATTACTGAGCAAGTTGTTTGTCTGTTCACAGATGGTTCAGTGAAATGGACTTTTCGAAGAAACACTTTAACCAGCTTGTGTCTAAATTTACATTGTTGAATAAGGGTGACATCTAGTGGACAGACACACCAACACACACACACACATATATACAAATTTAATGGTCAGTGTCTCTTACTAAAGTGATGTCCGGCTCATACATTTTCACAGGAAGAGAAAAGACTTCATTCTTTTTTCTTTTAAAATCTCAGTCAGTATCTTGACTAGCCCGTGTGTGTTTTGTCTGTGACCACATGTCGCTGTCAGTGCTGTTAAAGGTTACGTTCCCCCTCACAGTCTGGTTGAGGATAATTGGATAAGAAAAGATGTAAAACTGAGGTGAGTCTTCAGCTATTACCTGCAGAATGTGGAGCTTCAAAGAAATGGCAGCTCATTTACTAATCATGCTGTTGGAAGTTGACACTTTCATCCTATCTTTTTAAGCTGACCCTGAGGCCAGATAACTTTTTGTATTACTGTAGTTTTGTGGGTACAGATATCATTTTGTTGACTTGTGCATCCAAATCATGTATTCATAGTCTCTATTATCTATTATCTTTTAATAACACTTCCACCATCTGAGTTCACAAAAGTTTTAACGTCTGAGCATGACAATAAAAATGACTACTTTATACCAACATATGACACAACAACAATAGACTTGCCATGAGCCAATATGTTGCCACACCACGCTTAGGCTAGGAGGCTAAGTAATAGCTGTATGAATAGCTAGCTAGTCTGCTCCAGGCCGGTGTGTTTCAGACATTTTTATCAGGCTACAACAACAACAAGATACAGCTGAAAAATGCACACAGATTCAGAGTTTTTTTTTACCCATAAATGTAATGTAACCGAAGGTGCTAACTAGCTATTAGCTGCCTGAAGGTCACTCCACCTGTGTTCATCTGCAGTACGCTTCATGATTTACTCCAGTACACACAGTCAATCTGGGTTGTTTTATGTCTCCAAATGTAACATAGAATTAATATGGCCTTAATTTGGTTTTCAAATCAAATTCTTGTATTTTGCAATCAACATTTGTCTGTCTCCGTCTCTTTGTAAACTCGCAGTGCACTCAGAAAAAAAACACTGCATATGTCTCAATAAGACTGAATGATCATAATCACATACTGTGAAAGTTGTGTCTGATTTTACTCTTGTGTTCACACACGGAACTCCATCGTGTGGTGCTGTTTGTTATCCACAGGAAAGCAGCGTTCCTTTACAGCCTTCTTCGGACGTCTCTCGGTAGCTTTGCTTAGCGTAACTATTGGTTTAGCTCAGCTTAGCCAATAACACAAAATGTCTGGAAGCTGATCCATGTGATATTCTCCTGTTATCAGTGATCACTCATTGTACGACTGTCAAACTTGTGATCACAGAAGCGGGTACGTTAGCAAGACTTGCCAACATCCCGCTGCATGTAGTATCTTAGCTTAGTTTAGCATAGTGCAAAGCCACAGCATAACCCACAAACGTGGCCGGTTCCACGCTTTCAGGAGAGGAAACACACTTTATCACAAAGAGAAAGGATAAAATCCCTCTATTTTTTTTTTTTTTGAAGACCATTATCATGCTTGCAGCTTCACTTCTGCTCTGTACCAGAGGGACTCCTGAAAAAAAACCTCTCACTTTCTTCTTCAAAATATTATCTGTGGAACCTGAGATGACATTACCAAAATTAATATTCCTCACAGCTCGAGGTTTAGGAGCGTTTTTCAGAGGCAGGGGAAACCAGGCTATTTTCCCCATGTTTATGACTTAAGTTCTCTGGGCACATTATTCTTGACCGTGCGTAATGATTCCTGATAATTCTCCAGCAACACGTGCCATTAATCGTAACGTGTGGTAACAGGTTGCAGCAGTTCTTGAGGACACCTGACGCCTCTGCCCTGAATCATCACATTCATGATCAGCGGCCAAGAATGTGTACTTCGTGGCATTTGTGACTTGTTGTCGTTATGTGTAAATGCAGCATATGTTCACACACCAGAATTGATGCACAGCAGAATTGTGTCTCAACAGTCTCTCTCTCTCTCTCTCTCTCTCTCTCACACACACACACACACACACACACACACACACACACACACACACACACACACACACACACACACACACACACACACACACACACACACACACACACAAAAGCAAGAAATTTGATCTAATGTGAACACTGTTACAGTGCAAGCGCCTTCAGAAAACCTTATTGATGACAAAAATTCATTTTTAGAAAATTGAACACAACTGACAACAGATTAAACGTTTAATAAAGACTTTCAGAAAAGCTAAGACATTTTGCTATGTCAGTACTTTAAAAATGTAGCATAACTGTAAACAGATTTTCCCCAAAAGTCAGCTGTCCTCCGTATATGGTACAAATGGCCAAATCTAGAACCCGTGGTTCCCCGTGGGTCAGCGCCCTAGTTTTATTCACTGGTGATATGCACTTTAACTTCAAGGATTGTCCTCATGTTCGGGTGTCATAGCCCCATTATAGTGTGACTGTAGGATGTGTTTTCATCTGTGACGCAGTTTGGCTTCCATGATACTCCATATCTGCTGACCAAGTGCTTGGAGGAACTATTTTTTTTGGTTTTGTTTTATTGTGAGCTTCTAATCTGTTGCCTACAGCACCACCATGTGTACAGTAGTGTTCAGAATAATAGTAGTGCTATGTGACTAAAAAGATTAATCCAGGTTTTGAGTATATTTCTTATTGTTACATGGTAAACAAGGTACCAGTAGATTCAGTAGATTCTCACAAATCCAACAAGACCAAGCATTCATGATATGCATGCTCTTAAGGCTATGAAATTGGGCTATTAGTAAAAAAAAAAAGGTAGAAAAGGGGTGTTCACAATAATAGTAGCATCTGCTGTTAACGCTACAAACTCAAAACTATTATGTTCAAACTGCTTTTTTAGCAATCCTGTGAATCACTAAACTAGTATTTCGTTGTATAACCACAGCTTTTCATGATTTCTTCACATCTGCGAGGCATTAATTTTGTTGGTTTGGAACCAAGATTTTGCTCATTTACTAGTGTGCTTGGGGTCGTTGTCTTGTTGAAACACCCATTTCAAGGGCATGTCCTCTTCAGCATAACGCAACATGACCTCTTCAAGTATTTTGACATATCTAAACTGATCCATGATACCTGGTATGCGATATATAGGCCCAACACCATAGTAGGAGAAACATGCCCATATCATGATGCTTGCGCCACCATGCTTCACTGTCTTCACTGTGAACTGTGGCTTGAATTCAGAGTTTGGGGGTCGTCACACAAACTGTCTGCAGCCCTTGGACCCAAAAAGAACAATTTTACTCTCATCAGTCCACAAAATATTCCTCCATTTCTCTTTAGGCCAGTTGATGTGTTCTTTGGCAAATTGTAACCTCTTCTGCACGTCTTTTATTTAACAGAGGGACTTTGCAGGGGGATTCTTGCAAATAAATTAGCTTCACACAGGCATCTTCTAACTGTCACAGCAATTACAGGTAACTCCAGACTGTCTTTAATCATCCTGGAGCTGATCAGTGGGTGAGCCTTTGCCATTCTGGTTATTCTTCTATCCATTTTGATGGTTGTCTGTTTTCTTCCACACGTCTGTTTTTTTTTGTCCATTTTAAAGCATTGGAGATCATTGTAGATGAACAGCCTATCATTTTTTGCACCTGCATATAAGTTTTCCCCTCTCCAATCAACTTTTTAATCAAACTACACTGTTCTGAACAATGTCTTGAACGTCCCATTTTCCTCAGGCTTTCAAAGAGAAAAGCATGTTCAACAGGTGCTGGCTTCATCCTTAAATAGGGCACACCTGATTCACACCTGTTTGTTCCACAAAACTGACGAACTCACTGACTGAATGCCACACTACTATTATTGTGAACACCCCCTTTTCTACTTTTTTTTACTAATAGCCCAATTTCATAGCCTTAAGAGTGTGCAGATCATGAATGCTTGGTCTTGCTGGATTTGTGAGAATCTACTGAATCTACTGGTACCTTGTTTCCCATGTAACAATAAGAAACCTGGATTAATCTTTTTAGTCACATAGCACTACTATTATTCTGAACACTACTGTATGATAATGACTTTTTTCCTCGTTCTTGGTGTTTGTAGGGCGACAAACTGTTGTGGTTTTGTGTGTGTGCGTCAATGCATGCATTGTGTGTGTGTCTGTGTGTTTATGTAGTACAGCATTGTGTGTGATCTCACTGAGTGATCATGTGACCTTCTGTATGTGACATTAAGCAGCTTCCTAATGTCACTGTCACTCGTTAGTGTTCTGTGGCCTCTTCAGTAGTCCTGGTGAACAACCACAACCTTCATCATGTGCCATCTCTCCTTGTGCAGTCATCACCTTCCTGGTCATGTCTGATACTAGATGATACAAATATTCTCTTCTGTATGAAGAGAACTCAAAATTCTATTTTTCTCTCAAACATCATCTGATTTGTTACCACCCTTTTATTTTGGCACCTTCCTTAAAGAGTAGGTGACACCAAAAATGTGCACAAATAATCACTAAAAATGATGAAATGGTGATATAATTGTGATATAATAAAATCCTGAACAATAAAAGTAGATAACTGCACAAGTGAAGGATAAACAACAGCTGTCTGAAGCCTGCGCTCTATTTCAGCCCTCAGCCGCGGCCATATTGTTGTGATGTCATCTGGAGAACGGGACCTGCTGATTCAAGGCCAAATCAATTGTAAAAACACGGAGGTTACTCTGTTTTCTGACCTTTTTTTTTTTCTTGTGTGGAGCTTTTTTTTAAGTCCAGTCTGAAGGTGATTCTGAAAATAACCGAAGAAGCTGTGGAGGACACAGCCTTATCATTTTGAGGCTTACTTAGATGACAGTGAAGGAGACAAAACCTTGCAGGAAGACCTTCAGTCTGACAACAGTGATGATATTGGCAGAATTCAGAACACAGAATGGTGAGCATAAAAAAAAAATAATAATAATAATGCAGGCAATTTCAGCATGAGGGCGGAGATGATGAACTTTGTCATAATCGACTGATTAAAAAAAGTTTGTTTTATCATCCTTGACAACAGAAAAAAAGTGATGAGGAAGTGTAGATTTTTTTAATCTATGTTTTTTTTTTCTTCTTAGAAACAGGTACAGTGGGGAAAAAAAGTATTTGACCCCCTGTCAGTTTTGCAGGTTTTCCCACCTACAAAGAATGGAGAGGTCTGTAATTGTTATCGTAGGTACACTTTAAACTGTGAGAGACAGAATCTAAATCAAATCAAATCAATTTTATTTATATAGCGCCTAATCACAACAAACAGTTGCCCCAAGGCGCTTTATATTGTAAGGCAAAAGCCATACAATAATTACAGAAAAACCCTAACGGTCAAAACGACCCCCTGTGAGCAAGCACTTGGCGACAGTGGGAAGGAAAAACTCCCTTTTAACAGGAAGAAACCTCCAGCAGAACCAGGCTCAGGGAGGGGCAGTCTTCTGCTGTCACATGCTGTGGAGGGGAGCAGAGATCAATCACTAATGATTAAATGCAGAGTGGTGCATACAGAGCAAAAAGAGAAAGAAACAGTACATCATGGTTCAGGGTCACCTGATCCAGCCCTAACTATAAGCTTTAGCAAAAAGGAAAGTTTTAGGACTAATCTTAAAAGTAGAGAGGGTGTCTGTCTCCCTAATCCGAATTGGGAGCTGGTTCCACAGGAGAGGAGCCTGAAAGCTGAAGGCTCTGCCTCTCATTCTACTCTTAAAAACCCTAGGAACTACAAGTAAGCCTGCAATCTGAGAGCGAAGCGCTCTATTGGGGTGATATGGTACTATGAGGTCCCTAAGATAAGATGGGACCAGATTATTCAAAACCTTATAAGTAAGAAGAAGAATTTTAATTCTATTCTAGAATTAACAGGAAGCCAATGAAGAGAGGCCAATACGGGTGAAATATGCTCTCTCCTTCTAGTCCCCGTCAGTACTCTAGCTGCAGCATTTTGAATTAACTGAAGGCTTTTCAGGGAACTTTTAGGACAACCTGATAATAATGAATTACAGTAGTCCAGCCTAGAGGAAATAAATGCATGAATTAGTTTTTCAGCATCACTCTGAGACAAGACCTTTCTAATTTTAGAGATATTGCGCAAATGTAAAAAAGCAGTCCTACATATTTGCTTAATATGCGCATTGAAGGACATATCCTGATCAAAAATGACTCCAAGATTTCTCACAGTATTACTAGAGGTCAGGGTAATGCCATCCAGAGTAAGGATCTGGTTAGACACCATGTTTCTAAGATTTGTGGGGCCAAGTACACTCAACAAAAATATAAACACAACACTTTTGGTTTTGCTCCCATTTTGTATGAGATGAACTCAAAGATCTAAAACTTTTTCCACATACACAATATCACCATTTCCCTCAAATATTGTTCACAAACCAGTCTAAATCTGTGATAGTGAGCACTTCTCCTTTGCTGAGATAATCCATCCCACCTCACAGATGTGCCATATCAAGATGCTGATTAGACACGATTAGACATGTTGGTCCACTCCTCTTCAATGGCTGTGCGAAGTTGCTGGATGTTGGCAGGAACTGGTACACGCTGTCATATACGCCGGTCCAGAGCATCCCAAACATGCTCAATGGGTGACATGTCCGGTGAGTATGCCGGCAATGCAAGAACTGGGACATTTTCAGCTTACAAGAATTGTGTACAGATCCTTGCAACATGGGGCCGTGCATTATGCTGCTGCAACATGAGGTGATGTTCTTGGATGTATGGCACAACAGTGGGCCTCAGGATCTCGTCACGGTATCTCTGTGCATTCAAAATGCCATCAATAAAATGCACCTGTGTTCTTCGTCCATAACAGACGCCTGCCCATACCATAACCCACCGCCACCATGGGCCACTCGATCCACAACATTGACATCAGAAAACCGCTCACCCACACGACGCCACACACGCTGTCTGCCATCTGCCCTGGAAAGTGTGAACCGGGATTCATCCGTGAAGAGAACACCTCTCCAACGTGCCAAATGCCAGCGAATGTGAGCATTTGCCCACTCAAGTCGGTTACGACGACGAACTGGAGTCAGGTCGAGACCCCGATGAGGACGACAAGCATGCAGATGATCTTCCCTGAGACGGTTTCTGACAGTTTGTGCAGAAATTCTTTGGTTATGCAAACCGATTGTTTCAGCAGCTGTCCGAGTGGCTGGTCTCAGACGATCTTGGAGGTGAACATGCTGGATGTGGAGGTCCTGGGCTGGTGTGGTTACACGTGGTCTGCGGTTGTGAGGCTGGTTGGATGTACTGCCACATTCTCTGAAACGCCTTTGGAGATGGCTTATGGTAGAGAAATGAACATTCAATACACTAGCAACAGCTCTGGTTGACATTCCTGCTGTCAGCATGCCAATTGCACGCTCCCTCAAATCTTGCGACATCTGTGGCATTGTGCTGTGTGATAAAACTGCACCTTTCAGAGTGGCCTTTTATTGTGGGCAGTCTAAGGCACACCTGTGCACTAATCATGGTGTCTAATCAGCATCTTGATATGGCACACCTGTGAGGTGGGATGGATTATCTCAGCAAAGGAGAAGTGCTCAATATCACAGATTTAGACTGGTTTGTGAACAATATTGAGGGAAATGGTGATATTGTGTATGTGGAAAAAGTTTTAGATCTTTGAGTTCATCTCATACAAAATGGGAGCAAAACCAAAAGTGTTGTGTTTATATTTTTGTTGAGTGTACAATAACTTCAGTTTTATCTGAATTTAAAAGCAGGAAATTAGAGATCATCCATGTCTTTATGTCTGTAAGACATTCCTGCAGTTTAACTAACTGGTGTGTATCCTCTGGCTTCATGGATAGATAAAGCTGGGTATCATCTGCATAACAATGAAAATTTAAGCAATGCTTTCTTATAATACTGCCTAAGAGAAGCATGTATAAAGTGAATAAAATTGGTCCTAGCACAGAACCTTGTGGAACTCCATAATTAACCTTAGTCTGTGAAGAAGACTCCCCATTTACATGAACAAATTGTAGTCTATTAGACAAATATGTTTCAAACCACCGCAGCGCAGTGCCTTTAATACATTCACACTACACTGAAGGTAGTGTGAATGTAGTTGAATGTAGTGAATGTAGTGTAGTGTAATTGAATGTAGTGTATTCTATCAGATGTCAGGAAAACTGTAACGAACACTACATAGGTGAAACTAAGCAACCTTTACACAAAAGGCTATACCAGCACCGCAGAGAGGGCGCCAGTGGACCTCAGTCTGCAGTTCATCTCCACCTTAAAGGCACTCACCAAACGTTTGAGGACAAGGAAGTTAAAATATTAGCCAGAGAGAAGAAATGGTTTGAGAGAGGGGTCAAGCAGGCATTCTTTGTGAAATGTTTGAAGCCCAGCCTTAACCAGGGAGGGGTTCTGAGACACGCTTTATCCCCTGTTTACAATGGGGTACTCAGGTCAAAGGAGTTTCAGTCTTTTGTTCATGGTAATGAGTCATTCACGTCATCAGGAGAGTCATCAAGGGAGCCATCAGGAAAGGCTTCCATCCCATCATTAGGAGGGACAGCTGCCCTGTCATAAGGAGAGTGCTAACTAGAGCACAATAGTTGCTAATTAGAGCTATTGTTTAGTCACTAACCATATAGCAGTCTGCCTCTCAGTAGGAGGGGTCGGGTTAGGTTTAAAACTCCAGCTTTTGTGGCTTCTGTTTTATTCGTCTCTCCAAGAGTCAGACAGAAGTCAGACTTCCAGAGCAAGAATTTTAGCTGAGGAAGCTTCTGCGATTTGAAGCGAAACGTCCTCGAGTCAACCCACTTCAGTCGAAGATTCAAGCTTCTCTACTGTGGAAACCACCTGGACAACTGAGAGCCTACACAGAAACAAAGGAATCATATCCTTAAACCTAGTTACAGTGCTTTCCGAAAGACTTCTACTGAAATGAAACTTATTCCCCACTGCTGGGTAATCCATTAAAGTAAATGTAAATGTTATTAAGAAATGATCAGACAGAAGGGGGTTTTCAGGAAATACTGTTAAGTCTTCAATTTCCATACCATAAGTCAGAACAAGATCTAAGGTATGATTAAAGTGGTGGGTGGACTCATTTACATTTTGAGCGAAGCCAATTGAGTCTAATAATAGATTAAATGCAGTGTTGAGGCTGTCATTCTCAGCATCTATGTGGATGTTAAAATCGCCCACTATAATTACCTTATCTGAGCTAAGCACTAAGTCAGACAAAAGGTCTGAAAATTCACAGAGAAACTCACAGTAACAACCAGGTGGACGATAGATAACAACAAATAAAACTGTTTTTTGGGACTTCCAATTTGGATGGACAAGACTAAGAGTCAAGCTTTCAAATGAATTAAAGCTCTGTCTCGGTTTTTGATTAATTAATAAGCTGGAGTGGAAGATTGCTGCTAATCCTCCGCCTCGGCCCATGCTCCGAGCATTCTGACAGTTAGTGTGACTCGGGGGTGTTGACTCATTTAAACTAACATATTCATCCTGCTGTAACCAGGTTTCTGTAAGGCAGAATAAATCAATATGTTGATCAATTATTATATCATTTACTAACAGGGACTTAGAAGAGAGAGACCTAATGTTTAATAAACCATATTTAACTGTTTTAGTCTGTGGTGCAGTTGAAGGTGCTATATTATTTTTTCTTTTTGAATTTTTATGCTTAAAAAGATTTTTACTGGTTGTTGGTAGTCTGGGAGCAGGCACCGTCTCTACGGGGATGGGGTATTGGGGGGATGGCAGGGGGAGAGAAGCTGCAGAGAGGTGTGTAAGACTACAACTCTGCTTCCTGGTCCCAACCCTGGATAGTCATGGTTTGGAGGGTTTAATAAAATTGGCCAGATTTCTAGAAATGAGAGCTGCTCCATCCAAAGTGGGATGAATCCAAAAAAAAAAAAAACAACAACAGAAAATCACACTGTACGATTTTTAAATAATTAATTTGCATTATATTGCATGAAATAATTATTTGAACAGCTACCACCAGCAAGAATTCTGGCTCACACAGACCTGTTAATTTTTCTTTAAGAAGCCCTCTTATTCTGCACTCTTTACCTGTATTAATTGTACCTGTTTTAACTTGTTACCTGTATAAAAGACACCTGTTCACACACTCAGTCGATCACACTCCAACCTGTCCACTATAGCCAATCAATCAATCAATCAATCAATTTTTTTATATAGCGCCAAATCACAACAAACAGTTGCCCCAAGGCGCTTTATATTGTAAGGCAAGGCCATACAATAATTATGTAAAACCCCAACGGTCAAAACGACCCCCTGTGAGCAAGCACTTGGCTACAGTGGGAAGGAAAAACTCCCTTTTAACAGGAAGAAACCTCCAGCAGAACCAGGCTCAGGGAGGGGCAGTCTTCTGCTGGGACTGGTTGGGGCTGAGGGAGAGAACCAGGAAAAAGACATGCTGTGGAGGGGAGCAAAGATCGATCACTAATGATTAAATGCAGAGTGGTGCATACAGAGCAAAAAGAGAAAGAAACAGTGCATCATGGGAACCCCCCAGCAGTCTACGTCTATAGCAGCATAACTAAGGGATGGTTCAGGGTCACCTGATCCAGCCCTAACTATAAGCTTTAGCAAAAAGGAAAGTTTTAGCCTAATCTTAAAAGTAGAGAGGGTGTCTGTCTCCCTGATCTGAATTGGGAGCTGGTTCCACAGGAGAGGAGCCTGAAAGCTGAAGGCTCTGCCTCCCATTCTACTCTTACAAACCCTAGGAACTACAAGTAAGCCTGCAGTCTGAGAGCGAAGCGCTCTATTGGGGTGATATGGTACTACGAGGTCCCTAAGATAAGATGGGACCTGATTATTCAAAACCTTATAAGTAAGAAGAAGAATTTTAAATTCTATTCTAGAATTAACAGGAAGCCAATGAAGAGAGGCCAATATGGGTGAGATATGCTCTCTCCTTCTAGTCCCCGTCAGTACTCTAGCTGCAGCATTTTGAATTAACTGAAGGCTTTTTAGGGAACTTTTAGGACAACCTGATAATAATGAATTACAATAGTCCAGCCTAGAGGAAATAAATGCATGAATTAGTTTTTCAGCATCACTCTGAGACAAGACCTTTCTGATTTTAGAGATATTGCGTAAATGCAAAAAAAGCAGTCCTACATATTTGTTTAATATGCGCTTTGAATGACATATCCTGATCAAAAATGACTCCAAGATTTCTCACAGTATTACTAGAGGTCAGGGTAATGCCATCCAGAGTAAGGATCTGGTTAGACACCATGTTTCTAAGATTTGTGGGGCCAAGTACAATAACTTCAGTTTTATCTGAGTTTAAAAGCAGGAAATTAGAGGTCATCCATGTCTTTATGTCTGTAAGACAATCCTGCAGTTTAGCTAATTGGTGTGTGTCCTCTGGCTTCATGGATAGATAAAGCTGGGTATCATCTGCGTAACAATGAAAATTTAAGCAATACCGTCTAATAATACTGCCTAAGGGAAGCATGTATAAAGTGAATAAAATTGGTCCTAGCACAGAACCTTGTGGAACTCCATAATTAACTTTAGTCTGTGAAGAAGATTCCCCATTTACATGAACAAATTGTAATCTATTAGACAAATATGATTCAAACCACCGCAGCGCAGTGCCTTTAATACCTATGGCATGCTCTAATCTCTGTAATAAAATTTTATGGTCAACAGTATCAAAAGCAGCACTGAGGTCTAACAGAACAAGCACAGAGATGAGTCCACTGTCTGAGGCCATAAGAAGATCATTTGTAACCTTCACTAATGCTGTTTCTGTACTATGATGAATTCTAAAACCTCACTGAAACTCTTCAAATAGACCATTCCTCTGCAGATGATCAGTAGCTGTTTTACAACTACCCTTTCAAGAATTTTTGAGAGAAAAGGAAGGTTGGAGATTGGCCTATAATTAGCTAAGATAGCTGGGTCAAGTGATGGCTTTTTAAGTAATGGTTTAATTACTGCCACCTTAAAAGCCTGTGGTACATAGCCAACTAACAAAGATAGATTGATCATATTTAAGATCGAAGCATTAAATAATGGTAGGGCTTCCTTGAGCAGCCTGGTAGGAATGGGGTCTAATAAACATGTTGATGGTTTGGATGAAGTAACTAATGAAAATAACTCAGAACAATCGGAGAGAAAGAGTCTAACCAAATACCGGCATCACTGAAAGCAGCCAAAGATAACGATACGTCTTTGGGATGGTTATGAGTAATTTTTCTCTAATAGTTAAAATTTTGTTAGCAAAGAAAGTCATGAAGTCATTACTAGTTAAAGTTAATGGAATACTCAGCTCAATAGAGCTCTGACTCTTTGTCAGCCTGGCTACAGTGCTGAAAAGAAACCTGGGGTTGTTCTTATTTTCTTCAATTAGTGATGAGTAGAAAGATGTCCTAGCTTTACGGAGGGCTTTTTTATAGAGCAACAGACTCTTTTTCCAGGCTAAGTGAAGATCTTCTAAATTAGTGAGACGCCATTTCCTCTCCAACTTACGGGTTATCTGCTTTAAGCTACGAGTTTGTGAGTTATACCACGGAGTCAGGCACTTCTGATTTAAAGCTCTCTTTTTTAGAGGAGCTACAGCATCCAAAGTTGTCTTCAATGAGGATGTAAAACTATTGACGAGATACTCTATCTCACTTACAGAGTTTAGGTAGCTACTCTGCACTGTGTTGGTATATGGCATTAGAGAACATATGGAAGGAATCATATCCTTACACCTAGTTACAGCGCTTTCTGAAAGACTTCTAGTGTAATGAAACTTATTCCCCACTGCTGGGTAGTCCATCAGAGTAAATGTAAATGTTATTAAGAAATGATCAGACAGAAGGGAGTTTTCAGGGAATACTGTTAAGTCTTCTATTTCCATACCATAAGTCAGAACAAGATCTAAGATATGATTAAAGTGGTGGGTGGACTCATTTACTTTTTGAGCAAAGCCAATAGAGTCTAATAATAGATTAAATGCAGTGTTGAGGCTGTCATTCTCAGCATCTGTGTGGATGTTAAAATCGCCCACTATAATTATCTTATCTGAGCTAAGCACTAAGTCAGACAAAAGGTCTGAAAATTCACAGAGAAACTCACAGTAACGACCAGGTGGACGATAGATAATAACAAATAAAACTGGTTTTTGGGACTTCCAATTTGGATGGACAAAACTAAGAGTCAAGCTTTCAAATGAATTAAAGCTCTGTCTGGGTTTTTGATTAATTAATAAGCTGGAATGGAAGATTGCTGCTAATCCTCCGCCCCGGCCCGTGCTACGAGCATTCTGACAGTTAGTGTGACTCGGGGGTGTTGACTCATTTAAACTAACATATTCATCCTGCTGTAACCAGGTTTGTGTAAGGCAGAATAAATCAATATTTTGATCAATTATTATATCATTTACCAACAGGGACTTAGAAGAGAGAGACCTAATGTTTAATAGACCACATTTAACTGTTTTAGTCTGTGGTGCAGTTGAAGGTGCTATATTATTTTTTCTTTTTGAATTTTTATGCTTAAATAGATTTTTGCTGGTTATTGGTAGTCTGGGAGCAGGCACCATCTCTACGGGGATGGGGTAATGAGGGGATGGCAGGGGGAGAGAAGCTGCAGAGAGGTGTGTAAGACTACAACTCTGCATCCTGGTCCCAACCCTGGATAGTCACGGTTTGGAGGATTTAAGAAAATTGGCCAGATTTCTAGAAATGAGAGCTGCTCCATCCAAAGTGGGATGGATGCCGTCTCTCCTAACAAGACCAGGTTTTCCCCAGAAGCTTTGCCAATTATCTGTGAAGCCCACCTCATTTTTTGGACACCACTCAGACAGCCAGCAATTCAAGGAGAACATGCGGCTAAACATGTCACTCCCGGTCTGATTGGGGAGGGGCCCAGAGAAAACAACAGAGTCCGACATTGTTTTTGCAAAGTTACACACCGATTTAATGTTAATTTTAGTGACCTCCGATTGGCGTAACCGGGTGTCATTACTGCCGACGTGAATTACAATCATACCAAATTTACGCTTAGCCTTAGCCAGCAGTTTCAAATTTCCTTCAATGTCGCCTGCTCTGGCCCCCGGAAGACAATTGACTATGGTTGCTGGTGTCGCTAACTTCACATTTCGCAAAACAGAGTCGCCAATAACCAGAGTTTGATCCTCGGCGGGTGTGTCGTCGAGTGGGGAAAAACGGTTAGAGATGTGAACGGGTTGGCGGTGTACACGGGGCTTCTGTTTAGGGCTACGCTTCCTCCTCACAGTCACCCAGTCGGCCTGCTTTCCCGGCTGCTCGGGATCTGCCAGGGGGTAACTAACGGCGGCTAAGCTACCTTGGTCCGCACCGACTACAGGGGCCTGGCTAGCTGTAGAATTTTCCACGGTGCGGAGCCGAGTCTCCAATTCGCCCAGCCTGGCCTCCAAAGCTACGAATAAGCTACACTTATTACAAGTACCGTTACTGCTAAAGGAGGCCGAGGAATAACTAAACATTTCACACCCAGAGCAGAAAAGTGCGGGAGAGACAGGAGAAGCCGCCATGCTAAATCGGCTAAGAGCTAGTAGCTACGCTAAGCTAGCGGATTCCTAAAAACACGCAAAGTGAATAATGTGTAAATAATTTAGAGGTGATTCAGCAGAAGGAGTGCTTTAGTTAAGGCACGTATCGTAATCTAGATAACTAGATCAATCTAACTGCACAGATTAAACAGCTAACAGACACAGAAAAACACCGCTGTGCTCCGGAACAGGAAGTGATACAATACCGCAGTGAGAGCCAAGAACAAAGAGCTGTCTAAGGACACCAGGGACAAAATTGTAGACCTGCACAAGGCTGGGATGGACTACAGGACAACAGGCAAGCAGCTTGGTAGAAGACAACAACTGTTATGATTATTTATTAGAAAGTGGAAGAAACACAAGATGACTGTCAATCTCCCTCGGTCTGGGATTCCATGCAAGATCTCACTTTGTGGGGTAAGGATGATTCTGAGAAAGCTCAGAACTACACAGGAGGACCTGGTCAATGACCTGAAGAGAGCTGGGACCAGAGTCACAAAGATTACATTAGTAACACACGATGCTGTTATGGTTTAAAATCCTGCAGGGCAGCAAGGTCCCCCTGCTCAAGTCAGCACATGTCCAGGCCCATTTGAAGTTCACCAGTGACCATTTGGATGATCCAGAGGAGGCATGGGAGAAGGTCATGTGGTCAGATGAGACCAGAATAGAGCTTTTTGGAATCAACTCCACTTACCATGATTAGAGGATGAGAACAAACCCAAGAAAACCATCCCAACTGTGAAGCATGGGGGTGGAAACATCATACTCTGGGGGTGCTCTTCTGCAAAGGGGACAGGACAACTGCACCGTATTGAAGGGAGGATGGATGGGGTCATGTATTGTGATATCTTGGCAAACAACCTCCTTCCCTCAGTAAGAGCATTGAAGATGGGTCATGGCTGGGTCTTCCAGCATGACAATGACCCCAAACACACAGCCAGGGCAACTAAGGAGGGGCTCCATAAAAAGCATTTCAAGGTCCTGGAGTGGCCTGGTCAGTCTCCAGACCTGAACTCAATAGAAAATCTTTGGAGGGAGCTGAAACTCCAAACCCGAAAGATCTAGAGAAGATCTGTATAGAGAAGTGGACCAAAATCCCTGCTGCAGTGTGTGCAAACCTGGTGAAAAACTACAGGAACCGTTTGACCTCTGTAATTGCAAACAAAGGCTACTGTACCAAATATTAACATTGATTTTCACAGGTGTTCAAATACTTATTTGCAGCAGTAACATACAAATTAATTATTAAAAAATCATACATTGTGATTCCCGGATTTTTTTTTTTTTTTTCGATTATGTCTCTCACAGTGGACATGCACCTAACATGCAAATTTCAGACCCCTCCATGATTTCGAAGTGGGAGAACTTGCAAAATCGCAGGGTTTTCAAATACTTATTTTCCTCACTGTACATACACTCAACAAAAATATAAACGCAACACTTTTGGTTTTGCTCCCATTTTGTATGAGATGAACTCAAAGATCTAAAACTTTTTCCACATACACAATATCACCATTTCCCTCAAATATTGTTCACAAACCAGTCTAAATCTGTGATAGTGAGCACTTCTCCTTTGCTGAGATAATCCATCCCACCTCATAGGTGTGCCATATCAAGATGCTGATTAGACACCATGATTAGTGCACATGTGTGCCTTAGACTGCCCACAATAAAAGGCCACTCTGAAAGGTGCAGTTTTATCACACAGCACAATGCCACAGATGTCGCAAGATTTGAGGGAGCGTGCAATTGGCATGCTGACAGCAGGAATGTCAACCAGAGCTGTTGCTCGTGTATTGAATGTTCATTTCTCTACCATAAGCTGTCTCCAAAGGCGTTTCAGAGAATTTGGCAGTACATCCAACCAGCCTGTAACCACACCAGCCCAGGACCTCCACATCCAGCATGTTCATCTCCAAGATCGTCTGAGACAAGCCACTCGGACAGCTGCTGAAACAATCGGTTTGCATAACCAAAGAATTTCTGCACAAACTGTCAGAAACTGTCTCAGGGAAGCTCATCTGCATACTCTTCGTCCTCATCGGGGTCTCGACCTGACTCCAGTTCGTCGTCGTATCCGACTTGAGTGGGCAAATGCTCACATTCGCTGGCATTTGGCACGTTGGAGAGGTGTTCACGGATGAATCCCAGTTCACACTGTTCAGGGCAGATGGCAGACAGCGTGTGTGGCGTCGTGTGGGTGAGCGGTTTTCTGATGTCAATGTTGTGGATCGAGTGGCCCATGGTGGCGGTGGGGTTATGGTATGGGCAGGCGTCTGTTATGGATGAAGAACACAGGTGCATTTTATTGATGGCATTTTGAATGCACAGAGATACCGTGACGAGATCCTGAGGCCCATTGTTGTGCCATACATCCAAGAACATTACCTCATGTTGCAGCAGGATAATGCACGGCCCCATGTTGCAAGGATCTGTACACAATTCTTGGAAGCTGAAAATGTCCCAGTTCTTGCATGGCCGGCATACTCACTGGACATGTCACCCATTGAGCATGTGTGGGATGCTCTGGACCGGCGTATACGACAGCGTGTACCAGTTCCTGCCAATATCCAGCAACTTCGCACAGCCATTGAAGAGGAGTGGACCAACATTCCACAGGCCACAATCGACAACCTGATCAACTCTATGCGAAGGAGATGTGTTGCACTGCATGAGGCAAATGGTGGTCACACCAGATACTGACTGGTATCCCCCCCCAATAAAACAAAACTGCACCTTTCAGAGTGGCCTTTTATTGTGGACAGTCTAAGGCACACCTGTGCACTAATCATGGTGTCTAATCAGCATCTTGATATGGCACACCTGTGAGGTGGGATGGATTATCTCAGCAAAGGAGAAGTGCTCACTATCACAGATTTAGACTGGTTTGTGAACAATATTTGAGGGAAATGGTGATATTGTGTATGTGGAAAAAGTTTTAGATCTTTGAGTTCATCTCATACAAAATGGGAGCAAAACCAAAAGTGTTGCGTTTATATTTTTGTTGAGTGTACATTTCAAATCTGAAAAATGACACATTGCACCTGCGAGGGACTGAAAATATCAGTTTTTTAAATAAATCTTGTATCCTGCTTGAATACAGTTAGTGTACTGCACATTAGTAGCATGATAAACATGCTATTGTTAAATATTTAAACCATTCACACATGGAGTATATATAAAGTCACCTTTCAGTGCGATCATCTTCACAGTCTGATCAAAATGTATCCACATAAAGCCTGTTTTTGGAAAACAACATCTGAAAATAATTTAATTGCTTGTCCTGGCTGAAGGAAAATCTCCCTGTGACACTGGCAATTTGCGTCAATTGCTCTATCAGGTTACAGCACTGGCATGGTCTCGTGCATATGTAATACTTTCATTTGGTGTTTGTGGCTGCTGGTTTGATTCTCTGCTGTACTGATCCGGGACCCTCACGTTCTCCTACAGGTGTAATCCATTGATTTGGTGTCTGTGGCTGCTGGTTCGAGTCTCTGCTGTGAGCAGAGCCTCCTCTTTCTCCACCAGGCCTCTCTACACTGCAAGAAAGACTTGCAGCACCTCATTCATTAACATCTCAGTTACCACATACATCAGTGGATTCTGTCTGCATGCAATGAAATTGTCCGATGATCCACAAATTTTTTTTTAAAATATTAATGTGAAAATATTTTTGCCTCCGTGTGGAGTGGAGACGCCGCGTGACACCGTGTGCACGCTCGTCAATATAAGTGTTCCTTCCACCTGCCAATCAAAAGGGTTCTGTCTGCCAGACTTAACCATTCCCACACATATAATACCGTGCAGCACCAACCCTAACCACTCAGTGGAAACGGGGCTGTCCGTAGCCTGTAAAAATCCATAAATTAGCTGCATCATTGTTTAAGCCATAGTGTTCAAAGCGTGTGAAAAATAGTTTTAGGTTGCTGGTCCACAGCTGTCAAATGTTTGGTTCCAGTTGAAGTCTCACCCTCCTCAATGGGACAATGTCAAAACAGCTGTCTTCAAAATGTGCTGAGGACAGGACAGGTTTTCACTGTCGACTGTCAATTGAATTTGCGCAAGATCTTCTCTACTGTCATTCCAGAAAGATTTTAACATTTGGCAATTCTGGTTTCAGTGTTGACTGTCCACTGAATTGGTGGGAGATCTCCTCTACTATCACTCCAGGAAGATTTCAACATTTGGCAATTCCGGTTTCAGTGTTGACTGTCCACTGATTTTGCATGAGATCTCCTCTATAGTCACTCTAGGAAGACTTCAACATTTGGCAATTCTGGTTTTGCTGGGTGACCCACTTATCTGTTTAATCCACTAATTTCGACGTACATGATCCTTAGGAAACTGAAACTGGCATTTCCGGTTTCACTGTCGACTGTCAATTGAATTTGCGCAAGATCTTCTCTACTGTCATTCCAGAAAGATTTTAACATTTGGCAATTCTGGTTTCAGTGTTGACTGTCCACTGAATTGGTGGGAGATCTCCTCTACTATCACTCCAGGAAGATTTCAACATTTGGCAATTCCGGTTTCAGTGTTGACTGTCCACTGAATTTGTATGAGATCTCCTCTATTGTCACTCCAAGAAGAGTTCAACATTTGGCATTTCCAGTTTCTGTGTCGACTCAACATTTGGAATTTCCAGTTTCAGTTTCGACTGTCCACTGAATTTGCATGTGATCACCTCTATTGTCGCTCCAGGAAGACTTCAACATTTGGCAATTCTGGTTTCAGTGTTGACTGTCCACAGAATTGGTGGGAGATCTCCTCTGCTGTCACTCCAGTAAGATTTCAACATTTGGCATTTTTGGTTTCAGTGTCAACTGTCGACTGAATCTGCATAACATCTCCTCTATTATCGTTCCAGGAAGATTTCAACATTTAGCAATTCCGGTTTCAGTGTTGACTGTCCACTGAATTTGTATGAGATCTCCTCTATTGTCACTCCAGGAAGAGTTCAACATTTGGCATTTCCAGTTTCTGTGTCGACTCAACATTTGGCATTTCCAGTTTCAGTTTCGTCTGTCCACTGAATTTGCACGTGATCTCCTCTATTGTCGCTCCAGGAAGACGTCAACATTTGGCAATTCTGGTTTCAGTGTTGACTGTCCACTGAATTGGTGGGAGATCTCCTCTATTGTCACTCCAGGAAGACGTCAACATTTGGCAATTCTGGTTTCAGTGTTGACTGTCCACTGAATTGGTGGGAGATCTCCTCTATTGTCATTCCAGGAAGAGTTCAACATTTGGCATTTCCGGTTTCTGTGTCGACTTAACATTTGGAATTTCCAGTTTCAGTTTCGACTGTCCACGGAATTTGTACAAGATCTCCTCTATTATCGTTGCAGGAAGTTTTCAACATTTGGCAATTCCAGTTTCAGTGTTGACTGTCCACTGATTTTGCATGAGATCTCCTCTATAGTCACTCTAGGAAGACTTCAACATTTGGCAATTCTGGTTTTGCTGGGTGACCCACTTATCTGTTTAATCCACTAATTTCGACGTACATGATCCTTAGGAAACTGAAACTGGCTGACTCCGCCTGCAACAGTGTTTTAATAAAAGCCAGCAGCAAACACATAGAGCTGGCATAACTCCAGAATTGACGCACTTGCACACAGAAATACATCCAATCTCTAACCAAACAAATGGGGCTGTTCAGATAATCCTGCTGATGTCACTTCCTCCTTCTTCTCCAATGTCGTGACTTGCCTGGAAGTTCCTGGTTTTTAGTGGCGTACAGTTCAAAATCAGAATATTTATCTCTTCAGTAACCGCGCACCGGGAAAGCAT
Source organism: Thalassophryne amazonica (assembly GCF_902500255.1). Lineage (NCBI taxonomy): Eukaryota > Metazoa > Chordata > Actinopteri > Batrachoidiformes > Batrachoididae > Thalassophryne > Thalassophryne amazonica. Next base: position 115,698,478 of record NC_047104.1, on the reverse strand, counting down.
TAATTTCAAACTATTGTTTAAGTTTAGTCTTAAATACTCAAAAAAAACATCGTGTCACTTACACTTTAAGGGCTGTCAAGGTGCGGGCCACCTCTCAGGTTAGCGTTTCCAGTTGCATTGTTGGCTGTCCACTCACAACATTTGGCATTTCCAGTTTCACTGTCGACTGTCAATTGAATTTGCGCAAGATCTTCTCTACTGTCATTCCAGAAAGATTTTAACATTTGGCAATTCTGGTTTCAGTGTTGACTGTCCACTGAATTGGTGGGAGATCTCCTCTATTGTCACTCCAGGAAGAGTTCAACATTTGGCATTTCCGGTTTCTGTGTCGACTCAACATTTGGCATTTCTGGTTTCGCCATCTCTCTACCATAGAGTGAGCTTGCGCTGATGCTCATATAAAATATAAAATGGTTAAAAACAAGATCAATAACACGCTGACAATTTCAATGAATAATTTAGTGAAAATCATGGTCAGTCTGAAATCATGATGTTACCATTTCTGATATAAAGTATCAGAGCATAATCTTAATCCAGGACAGTCACAAACCCAGACACCCCTATGGATCTCTCTTGGATCATGACTACATGAACCAAGATGCTTGTGTTGAGATTACATCATTCGTTCATAGTGATGTCATGAGCAGCGACGGAATGGGATCAAAAAATGGCCCTGTCATTTCCAATAAGATTGGCCCAGTTTTCAAAGTAAACAGCAGCCCCACTCAAACATTAACAAAAAGCCTGAGATAAAACCACACAGACTGACTAGAATGCACAAATTCTACTCGAAATTCTGATTGCACACTCAAAGACAGTATGGTTTGTTGTAATAGCTGAAGAAGTATGTCAACAATTTAAGATCTAAGAACAGCAGAGCGCTTGGTGCTACAACATAATTCAACCCACTAAAGCCATATACAGCACAAACACATAGGCTGCTTCAGTTGCCTCTGACACAGACATGGCAGCTGGTATTCCAGTTTTCAATGCATTTTAATTTCTTTATTTTTTTTTTTACTTCTCCAGTGTCAAAGTCTGATTCATGGGCACTTATTCTTTTTTGTTTCCTTTGTCATATTGTGTTTCTCCCTGGTCTCTTCAGTGTCCGTGTCATCAACCCCCTATGCTGATGTTAGAGTTAACACACACACATGCACACGCGTTCTTTCTACTGACTACACTGAGAAAAACAGGTTTAATATGTGACTACATGCACAAAATAACTAAAAAAATTATAAAAGATAAATTTATCTGTTTGTATTTTAACTTAAAGGTTAAAATGTTTGTAATTAAAGAAAAACCTACCAATGTTTAAGAAAGATAACGAACATCTAGATCACCACAAAACATAAAATCATTGCAAATCAATTTCTGGTGGAGGTGATGGTCTAGTGGTTAAGGTGTTGGGCTTGAGTCCAGAAGATCATGGGTTCAAATCCCCGCCTGACTGGAAAATCACTAAGGGTCCTTGGGCAAGGCCTTTAATCCCCTATTGCTCCCGGTGTGTAGTGAGCGCCTTGTATGGCAGCACCCTGACATCGGGGTGAATGTGAGGCATAACTGTAAAGCGCTTTGAGCGTCTGATTCAGATGGAAAAGCGCTATATAAATGCAGTCCATTTACCATTTCTCCACTTTGTGCATGTGTGTGTGTTTAACAAATCCATCAGATAGGAGTGATTACATAAGTATGTAAGTATATAAGAATATTTTAAGAGCAACAGTTTGTGTAATAATTAAATATTTAACACTTGCATTCAGCCAAGCTTGAGCACAGTGGGAACCAAATATTTAGAGACTAACTTAAACTAGTTAATTCATCCTGACCACCAGTAACCCGTTTTGCCCCACTGGCTACAATTGCTGCCGAAGTGTATCACTGTTATTTTCTACTCACAATAAAAAATCTCAAAAGGTAATGCTTTTTCCACTTATAAAAAAAATCTGGGCATAAACGGGTTAATTTTCTGTGTCCATCTCAAATTTAGCCCTCACCCACCACATTAAAATAAAAATGTTCACATATGTGATCACACATGGGGTTTGTGATATATTAGAATAGTCAAACTGGGCTTTCTTGCATTTTGACATAGTTTCTTGGGACGGTAGTGTGATGCACAGTGTGGCTGTGTACTTGTCGCCTTCTGTCAGGGTTACATCTGCACCCTTGTGTTCCTCAATCAGCTCTAATGGATCATCTGGCTCAGAGTCAGACATGCCGCTGATTGTGATACTAAAGACATACACTCATATAATAGGGCAAGGCTGGCGATGGATGTGCGTCATGATGAGCTAAGAGGTAGACCCTCCTCTCAGTGGCTTTGTCCTCTGTTTCTTGTGGATTTGCCATCACAATGTCCTCGGAGTCGTGCTTTCTTCACTGTCTGCAGTGTGAGGCTTTATGGCCATTTATTCTTGAAAGAGAAGTGAATCCCCTGCCCAATCAAGACATTTGATTGTGTCTCCGTCTTAATGTCTTTGTGCCTGCTTTCAGCTATAGCTCATTTAGGGGAATTATACTTTTACTGAGTTCCTATCTCAAAGAGGTTGGGGCATTGAATGGGTCCAAATTGGCAGTGACGGTCCCTTTATGTAAGTAGCTTTAATTGGCTATTAGCCACAGTACCTAACCAGCCATGTCTGCATAACCACAAAAACACCATGCAGTCTGTGGACGCGGGTAAATTATACCCTGTTGAAGCCTGAACATTTCTAAAATCACATTGATATCATTTAGTTGTAAAACATAAAAACACAGATATTTTGAAATCTCTTTTAAAAGAGCCATATAGACGATTTCAGGGTACAATCGGGTACAATTTTTTGCGCACATGGAGTACAGTCATGCACTAATATGATGTTGCACAGAGATTCAATGTTTCTTCAGAGTTTTCTGGAAATTAAGGACCTTCTGGAATGGGAATATCCATGGCACGTAACTTGGGTGTGATTTGTCTGGGATTTGATAAGAAATATATTTTTTTTAAATCTACACATAAATAACATTTGAGTGTCTTCATTGACAGTATTTCATGCCGGTTTGCATTTCTTCTTTTTTCTCTGTGTGTAACAAATGGTTACGCTGTTTTCATTGTTTACAACTGGTGAGTTAAACCGGAATCACTCCAAGTGTAGCCCGACAACCGGGCCAGCTATGAATTGGGCCGATACTGGCCTCCATTTTGGAGTGAGATTTCCCACTCCTAAATGACCAATTGGAGAGCAGCACTGGAATTCCCTTTCCTAAACAACCAATAGGAGAGCAGCGCCACATCAACATGAGGCTGATCAATGGGCTGACGTCAGCGTCTCGGCCGCCAACCAATCACAGGCTAGGAGAGAGAGGCCAGTATCTGGCCCAATTCAGGACCGGTTGTTGGGCTACTCCAAGTGCACAGGGGATGATGTGGGACCCTGAAACACTCTATGTCAACTTAAATCCAGTGGTGTAGCCACTTTGCTTTTGACTGGTAGTGTATCCTGTCTTGTTTTTGTGTTTTCTCTGTGTTTAAAACATACTTATAGCATCCTTCAATAAATGTCTTTTTTGTGTAGTCTACATTCAGAAATATTCTCCACGCTAGCTTACAGCAGTAGCTATATTCGATAGCCATCTCATTTGATCAATTTGACACTAATTAAGCTTTAAATTAAGGCTAATTATTTGTCAGGTAGCACAGCCTACTGGTTGTGCTATGTGACCTACTCACAAAAATAATCTCCATGCTAATTTATGATGATTGTTAACCTTGTAGTCATTATACATTTTATGATTTTATAAGTTTATGTTATCAACACTTCTGAACACTTTATTTGTACATTTTCTTTTTTACTCTCTGAGTATTATTGTGCTATTACCGCATACTTATTTCACCCACCTGTAAGAAAACACAACTGAGTGAATTGATTACGGTACTTATTGTTGGCTAGTGGCAATGCTCAATACATTACTTTGTAACTTACCCGCAAAGTTCACTTGCCAGCAAATAATATATTTGTGGAAAATGTCAGGCTAACCAATTTGTGATTTTATTTACAGCACACTAACAACAACATCAGAACAAACTCCCAATATTTCAATAGAACAAGCTAGCAACATCTGTGTTACTGTTGTCAGTTTCTGTTATGCGACTGCAAATATTCCAAGCAAAACCTTCTGCTCATGTGATGTGGGACTTGGCATGACTGCCCGCACCTTCACGGGACTACGACTGGGGCAGGAAGACTAAGGGTCATGGCCTGCTGTGGATCACACTCTGCGACTTGTGATGATTACTTGGGTTTTGTTAACAGAGCTGATGGTTGATGATGATGGTCCTACTTCACAGGTCCATGAACTGTACCACTTTTTGTGGACTACTGGTCACTATGAACACTGGGCTTTATAAGTGCCTGGATTTTTGTTCCGTCATGTTTTTCTTATTGGTAATATGACGAAAGCAGTCACCTCTTTAAGTCTGGTCTGCTTGAAGTTTCTACCTACAATCAAAAAACGCTTGAGGGAGTTTTTCCTTACCACTATTGCCAGTGTGCTTGCTCAGAGGGTTGGTAAGGGTAGACCTGACCCTTTTAAAGCTCCCTGGGACAACATATGTTGTAATTTGGTGCTATAGAAATAAATTAAATTGAAAGTACTGAATGAATATTGTTGAAATCAAGCAGAAATCATTTTTTTTTGTTTTTTTTTTCCCCGTCTGGACTGATTTGGAACTGGTTTTTACACTGGATTCCCTTCATGACACACCTCTTGATGTATGAATAGGCATAGTAGTCTTTGAACTCTGGACCTTCCCATGTTAAAACATTGCAGTGGCCATTAAATATGAATTTGGCTGGAAAACAATAAATATTTCCTTTATAGGCTCTGTCTAGGTTTCTCTATGACAATTTCATCAAACATTTTTTTCTGTCTTTGTGTCAACCCCTCATCGGTGTTTCACATTGGTCACATCTCCCATGGTTTCAACCTGGGAGCAAACAAATCCCCAGGGGCTAATACACTCAACAAAAATATAAACGCAACACTTTTGGTTTTGCTCCCATTTTGTATGAGATGAACTCAAAGATCTAAAACTTTTTCCACATACACAGTATCACCATTTCCCTCAAATATTGTTCACAAACCAGTCTAAATCTGTGATAGTGAGCACTTCTCCTTTGCTGAGATAATCCATCCCACCTCACAGGTGTGCCATATCAAGATGCTGATTAGACACCATGATTAGTGCACAGGTGTGCCTTAGACTGCCCACAATAAAAGGCCACTCTGAAAGGTGCAGTTTTATCACACAGCACAATGCCACAGATGTCGCAAGATTTGAGGGAGCGTGCAGTTGGCATGCTGACAGCAGGAATGTCAACCAGAGCTGTTGCTCGTGTATTGAATGTTCATTTCTCTACCATAAGCCGTTTCCAAAGGCGTTTCAGAGAATTTGGCAGTACATCCAACCAGCCTCACAACCGCAGACCACGTGTAACCACACCAGCCCAGGACCTCCATATCCAGCATGTTCACCTCCAAGATCATCTGAGACAGCCACTTGGACAGCTGCTGAAACAATCGGTTTGCATAACCAAATAATTCCTGCACAAACTGTCAGAAACCGTCTCAGAGAAGCTCATCTGCATGCTCGTCGTCCTCATCGGGGTCTCGACCTGACTCCAGTTCGTCGTCGTAACCGACTTGAGTGGGCAAATGCTCACATTCTCTGGCGTTTGGCACTTTGGAGAGGTGTTCTCTTCATGGATGAATCCCGGTTCACACTGTTCAGGGCAGATGGCAGACAGCGTGTGGCGTCGTGTGGGTGAGCGGTTTTCTGATGTCAATGTTGTGGATCGAGTGGCCCATGATGGCGGTGGGGTTATGGTATGGGCAGGCGTCTGTTATGGATGAAGAACACAGGTGCATTTTATTGATGGCATTTTGAATGCACAGAGATACCGTGATGAGATCCTGAGGCCCATTGTTGTGCCATACATCCAAGAACATCACCTCATGTTGCAGCAGGATAATGCACGGCCCCATGTTGCAAGGATCTGTACACAGTTCTTGGAAGCTGAAAATGTCCCAGTTCTTGCATGGCCGGCATACTCACCGGACATGTCATCCATTGAGCATGTTTGGGATGCTCTGGACCGGTGTATACGACAGCGTGTACCAGTTCCTGCCAATATCCAGCAACTTCGCACAGCCATTGAAGAGGAGTGGACCAACATTCCACAGGCCACAATTGACAACCTGATCAACTCTATGCGAAGGAGATGTGTTGCACTGCATGAGGCAAATGGTGGTCACACCAGATACCTACTGGTATCCCCCCCAATAAAACAAAACTGCACCTTCCAGAGTGGCCTTTTATTGTGGACAGTCTAAGGCACACCTGTGCACTAATCATGGTGTCTAATCAGCATCTTGATATGGCACACCTGTGAGGTGGGATGGATTATCTCAGCAAAGGAGAAGTGCTCACTATCACAGATTTAGACTGGTTTGTGAACAATATTTGAGGGAAATGGTGATATTGTGTATGTGGAAAAAGTTTTAGATCTTTGAGTTCATCTCATACAAAATGGGAGCAAAACCAAAAGTGTTGCGTTTATATTTTTGTTGAGTGCAAGTAATATTTTTCTGCATATGCCCGCTTAAATGGTATGGGATTTTTTTTTTTAAATGGCCGGCGTTCCTCCTTCTTTCCTGTCTTTAGAAAAGCGATGGGCTGAAGGGAACATGCTGTATGACAAATAAAAACAACCTGAATGAAACATACATGTTACATAAGCAGTGTGAAAAGCTGATACCACTTTTACTCATGTATTTGATCTTGTTTAATTCCTCCATACACACAGGTCAAATCAAACATTTTTTTGTTGTTTGGGATCTGACAATCTGTTGGACTCACAGATGTAATGTGTCACTGAGGCTGATTTGTGGCTGCAGCTGATAAGGAATCTTGTGGATGCTGATGGTGGAGCATCATTCCTGTGCTGAGCTGCAAACGGTGTTCCTGAAGAAGGCCAGAGTGGAATAAAGCTCAATCTGTAATCAGGCTCTCTTGGCTAATTAGATCACAGTTTTTTTTTTTTTTTCTTTTTTAAGATGCTCCTGAGTTGTCATTCAGACTAATGGTGTAGATGGTGAGATCAGTGAGGAACAATCAGACGTGACATCATCTGGTTGTGCATTTTGTGTGAGTGCACATGCATATAACAAAATGGTTTTTGTTATTCACAGTCTTAGCAAATACTGCCCCAGCCTATTTTAGCTTTTTTTTCCAACCCCCTGTTGTCCAGCTCCTATTTCCCATGTTGCAATTAGCTGGTTTGCACTTACATTAGAGGGGACATTACGAAAGAAGGACGTACATAGCAGCTGATGAAATGAGATATGAGTTTTCAATCATCAGTCTCCAGACAGTGATCAGGATCCATGACCCTTTTTTTTTTTAACAATCCTTCTGTTTTAAATGAAGAGAACTAACATTGCATCGTAACTTGTTACTAGAGGTGGGCGATACCAGGAATTTTGGTATCGATCCAATACCAAGTAAATACAGGCCCAGTATCGCTGATATTGATCTTCTTCTTCTTCTTTGTCTTTCGGCTGTTCCCGTTAGGGGTCGCCACAGCAGATCAATCGTTTCCATCTCACCCTGTCCTCTGTATCTTCCTCTGTCACACCAACCACCTGCATGTCCTCCCTCACCACATCCATGAACCTCCTCTTTGGCCTCCCTCTTCTCCTCCTGCCTGGTGGCTCCATCCTCAGCATCCTTCTCCCTATATACCCTGGGTCCCTCCTCTGCACATGTCCAAACCATCTCAATCTCGCCTCTCTGACTTTGTCTCCAAACCGTCCCACCTGAGCTGTCCCTCTGATATGTTCATTCCTAATCTTGTCCATTCTTGTCACTCCCAAAGAGAATCTCAACATCTTCAGCTCTGCCTCCTGTCTTTTTGTTAGTGCCACCGTCTCTAAACCATACAACATAGCTGGTCTCACTACTGTCTTGTAAACTTTCCCCTTCACTCTTGCTAGTATTCTTAGGTCACAAATCACTCCTGCCACCTTTCTCCACCCACTCCACCCTGCCTGCACTCTCTTCTTCACCTCTCTGCCACAGTCTCCAATACTTTGAACAGTTGACCCCAAATATTTAAACTCATCTACTTTCACCACTTCTACTCCTTGTAACTGCACTATTCCACTGGGCTCCCTCTCATTCACACACATGTACTCAGTCTTGCTTCTACTGACTTTCATTCCCCTTCTCTCCAAAGCATATCTCCACTTCTCTAGTCTAGACTCAACTTGCTCTCGACTCTCACTACAGATCACAATGTCATCTGCAAACATCATAGTCCATGGGGACTCCTGTCTGATCTCATCTGTCAACCTGTCTATCACCACTGCAAACAAGAAAGGACTCAGAGCTGATCCTTGGTGTAATCCCACCTCCACCTTGAATGAGTCTGTCATTCCGACTGCGCATCTCACCGCTGTCACACTATTCTTGTACATGTCCTGCACTACCCTAATATACTTCTCTGCCACTCCAGACTTCCTCATACAATACCACAGCTCTTCTCTTGGCACCCTATCATAAGCTTTTTCTAAGTCCACAATTACACAATGTAACTCTTTCTGGCCTTCTCTGTACTTCTCCAACAGTATTCTCAGAGCAAATATTGCATCTGTAGTCCTCTTTCTCGGCATGAAACCATATTGCTGTTCACAGATCTTCACCTGTTTTCTAAGCCTAGCTTCTACTACTCTTTCCCATAACTTCATGCTGTGGCTGATCAACTTTATGCCTCTGTAGTTACTGCAGCTCTGCACATCACCCTTGTTCTTGAAAATAGGAACCAACACACTTCGTCTCCACTCCTCAGGCATCCTCTCACTTTCCAAGATTTTATTAAACAATCTGGTTAACAGTCTTCCACTCCAGCTTATTAATTAATCAAAAACCTAGACAGAGCTTTATTTCATTTGAAAGCTTGACTCTTAGTCTGTCCATCCAAATTGGAAGTCCCAAAAACCAGTTTTATTTGTTGTTATCTATCGTCCACCTGGTCGTTACTGTGAGTTTCTCTGTGAATTTTCAGACCATTTGTCTGACTTAGTGCTTAGCTCAGATAAGATAATTATAGTGGGCGATTTTAACATCCACATAGATGCTGAGAATGACAGTCTCAACACTGCATTTAATCTATTATTAGACTCAATTGGCTTTGCTCAAAATGTAAATGAGTCCACCCACCACTTTAATCATACTTTAGATCTTGTTTTGACTTATGGTATGGAAATTGAAGACTTAACAGCATTCCCTGAAAACCCCCTTCTGTCTGATCATTTCTTAATAACATTTACATTTACTTTAATGGACTACCCAGCAGTGGGGAATAAGTTTCATTACAGTAGAATTCTTTCGGAAAGCACTGTAACTAGGTTTAAGGATATGATTCCTTCTTTGTTTTGTTCTCCAATGCCATATACCAACACAGTGCAGAGTAGCTACCTAAACTCTGTGAGTGAGATAGATTATCTCGTCAATAGTTTTACATCCTCATTGAGCACAACTTTGGATGCTGTAGCTCCTCTGAAAAAGAGAGCCTTAAATCAGAAGTGCCTGACTCCGTGGTATAACTCACAAAGTCGCAGCTTAAAGCAGATGACCCGTAAGTTGGAGAGGAAATGGCGTCTCACTAATTTAGAAGATCTTCACTTAGCCTGGAAAAAGAGTCTGTTGCTGTATAAAAAAAAATTCTAAAGTTTCCAGTTCACCTAACCTGAATATTTTTAAGCTGCGTTTACACATAATGACTGCAAGTCACAAATGCCACAAAGTATACATTCTTGGCCGCTGATCATGAATGTGATGATTCGGGGCAGAGGCATCAGGTGTCCTCAGGAACTGCTGCAACCTGTTACCATGTGTTACGATTAATGGCACGTGTTGCTGGAGAATTATCAGGAACCATTATACTTGGTCAAAAATAATGTTCCGGGATGTTGCGCGCTATCGCGTGTAACAGCTCATTAAGTTCTGTCATGTTGTGAATGAGGCAAATTGTCTCCACACACACATCCAACCATCAGTTGCTGAACAATTCAGATCGCTCCAGTTTGCTCCTCAAAATCCACAGCAGAAGAACCTTGTGATGGCATGGTTAGTTGGGCTCTGTGCCATGGAGTGGCGCAGAATGGAAGAGGAGACGGAGAGAGCCAGATATGTGTCTCCATGCGGCTCTCTCTCGCTCATTTTCCCAAACATCAGGCACCTGCAGCAGGTGGAACACCTGCAAGAGTGCCCTGAGAAGCATTGGAACAAAACTCTTGGAGCGCTTGCTTGCCTCTACTGGTGGTTGGCTCTCACTGCGGTATTGTATCACTTCCTGTTCCGGAGCACAGCGGTGTTTTGCTGTGTCTGTTAGCTGTTTAATCTGCGCAGTTAGATTGATCTAGTTAACTAGATAATGATTTGTTTCACAGTGTAATCTTCACGTGCCTTAACTAAAGCACTCCCTCGGCTGAATCACGTCTAAATTATTTACACATTATTCACTTTGTGTGTTTTTAGGAATCCGCTAGCTTAGCGCAGCTACTAGCTCTTAGCCGGTTTAGCATGGCGGCTTCTCCTGTCTCTCCTGCACTTTTCTGCTCTGGGTGTGAAATGTTTAGTTATTCCTCAGCCTCCTTTAGCAGTAATGGTACTTGTAATAAGTGTAGCTTATTCGTAGCTTTGGAGGCCAGGCTGGGCGAATTGGAGACTCGGCTCCGCACCGTGGAAAATTCTACAGCTAGCCAGGCCCCTGTAGTCAGTGCGGACCAAGGTAGCTTAGCCGCCGTTAGTTTCCCTCTGGCAGATCCCAAGCAGCCGGGAAAGCAGGCCGACTGGGTGACTGTGAGGAGGAAGCGTAGTCCTAAACAGAAGCCCCGTGTACACCACCAACCCGTTCACATCTCTAACCGTTTTTCCCCACTCGGCGACACACCCGCCGAGGATCAAACTCTGGTTATTGGCGACTCTGTTTTGAGAAATGTGAAGTTAGCGACACCAGCAATCATAGTCAAATGTCTTCCGGGGGCCAGAGCAGCCGACATTGAAGGAAATTTGAAACTGCTGGCTAAGGCTAAGCGTAAATTTGGTAAGATTGTAATTCACGTCGGCAGTAATGACACCCGGTTACGCCAATCGGAGGTCACTAAAATTAACATTGAATCGGTGTGTAACTTTGCAAAAACAATGTCGGACTCTGTAGTTTTCTCTGGGCCCCTCCCCAATTGGACCGGGAGTGACATGTTTAGCCGCATGTTCTCCTTGAATTGCTGGCTGTCTGAGTGGTGTCGAAAAAATGAGGTGGGCTTCATAGATAATTGGCAAAGCTTCTGGAGAAAACCTGGTCTTGTTAGGAGAGACGGCATCCATCCCACTTTGGATGGAGCAGCTCTCATTTCTAGAAATCTGGCCAATTTTCTTAAATCCTCCAAACTGTGACTATCCAGGGTTGGGACCAGGAAGCAGAGTTGTAGTCTTACACACCTCTCTGCAGCTTCTCTCCCCCTGCCATCCCCTCATTACCCCATCCCCGTAGAGACGGTGCCTGCTCCCAGACCACCAATAACCAGCAAAAATCTATTTAAGCATAAAAATTCAAAAAGAAAAAATAATATAGCACCTTCAACTGCACCACAGACTAAAACAGTTAAATGTGGTCTATTAAACATTAGGTCTCTCTCTTCTAAGTCCCTGTTGGTAAATGATATAATAATTGATCAACATATTGATTTATTCTGCCTTACAGAAACCTGGTTACAGCAGGATGAATATGTTAGTTTAAATGAGTCAACACCCCAGAGTCACACTAACTGCCAGAACATCCTCATTGAGCTCATTAAGTTGGAGAGGAAATGGCGTCTCACTAATTTAGAAGATCTTCACTTAGCCTGGAAAAAGAGTTTGTTGCTCTATATAAAAGCCCTCCGTAAAGCTAGGACATCTTACTACTCATCACTAATTGAAGAAAATAAGAACAACCCCAGGTTTCTTTTCAGCACTGTAGCCAGGCTGACAAAGAGTCAGAGCTCTATTGAGCCGAGTATTCCTTTAACTTTAACTAGTAATGACTTCATGACTTTCTTTGCTAATAAAATTTAATTACTCATAACCATCCCAAAGACATATCGTTATCTTTGGCTGCTTTCAGTGACGCCGGTATTTTGTTAGACTCTTTCTCTCCGGTTGTTCTGTCTGAGTTATTTTCATTAGTTACTTCCTCCAAACCATTAACATGTCTATTAGACCCCATTCCTACCAGGCTGCTCAAGGAAGCCCTACCATTAATTAATGCTTCGATCTTAAATATGATCAATCTATCTTTATTAGTTGGCTATGTACCACAGGCTTTTAAGGTGGCAATAATTAAACCATTACTTAAAAAGCCATCACTTCACCCAGCTATCTTAGCTAATTATAGGCCAATCTCCAACCTTCCTTTTCTCTCAAAAATTCTTGAAAGGGTAGTTGTAAAACAGCTAAATGATCATCTGCAGAGGAATGGTCTATTTGAAGAGTTTCAGTCAGGGTTTAGAATTCATCATAGTACAGAAACAGCATTAGTGAAGGTTACAAATGATCTTCTTATGGCCTCAGACAGTGGACTCATCTCTGTGCTTGTTCTGTTAGACCTCAGTGCTGCTTTTGATACTGTTGACCATAAAATTTTATTACAGAGATTAGAGCATGCCGTAGGTATTAAAGGCACTGTGCTGCGGTGGTTTGAATCATATTATCTAATAGATTACAATTTGTTCATGTAAATGGGGAATCTTCTTCACAGACTAAGGTTAATTATGGAGTTCCACAAGGTTCTGTGCTAGGACCAATTTTATTCACTTTATACATGCTTCCCTTAAGCATTGAGACAGCATTGCTTAAATTTTCATTGTTACGCAGATGATACCCAGCTTTATCTATCCATGAAGCCAGAGGACACACACCAATTAGCTAAACTGCAGGATTGTCTTACAGACATAAAGACATGGATGACCTCTAATTAAGTTATTGTACTTGGCCCCACAAATCTTAGAAACATGGTGTCTAACCAGATCCTTACTCTGGATGGCATTACCCTGACCTCTAGTAATACTGTGAGAAATCTTGGAGTCATTTTTGATCAGGATATGTCATTCAATGCGCATATTAAACAAATATGTAGGACTGCTTTTTTGCATTTGCGCAATATCTCTAAAATTAGAAAGGTCTTGTCTCAGAGTGATGCTGAAAAACTAATTCATGCATTTATTTCCTCTAGGCTGGACTATTGTAATTCATTATTATCAGGTTGTCCTAAAAGTTCCCTGAAAAGCCTTCAGTTAATTCAAAATGTTGCAGCTAGAGTACTGAGAGGGACTAGAAGGAGAGAGCATATCTCACCCATATTGGCTTCTCTTCATTGGCTTCCTGTTAATTCTAGAATAGAATTTAAAATTCTTCTTCTTACTTATAAGGTTTTGAATAATCAGGTCCCATCTTCTCTTAGGGACCTCATAGTACCATATCACCCCAATAGAGCGCTTCGCTCTCAGACTGCAGGCTTACTTGTAGTTCCTAGGGTTTGTAAGAGTAGAATGGGAGGCAGAGCCTTCAGCTTTCAGGCTCCTCTCCTCTGGAACCAGCTCCCAATTCAGATCAGGGAGACAGACACACTCTCTACTTTTAAGATTAGGCTTAAAACTTTCCTTTTTGCTAAGCTTATAGTTAGGGCTGGATCAGGTGACCCTGAACCATCCCTTAGTTATGCTGCTATAGACTTAGACTGCTGGGGGGTTCCCATGATGCACTGAGTGTTTCTTTCTCTTTTTGCTCTGTATGCACCACTCTGCATTTAATCATTAGTGATTGATCTCTGCTCCCCTCCACAGCATGTCTTTTTCCTGGTTCTCTCCCTCAGCCCCAACCAGTCCCAGCAGAAGACTGCCCCTCCCTGAGCCTGGTTCTGCTGGAGGTTTCTTCCTGTTAAAAGGGAGTTTTTCCTTCCCACTATCGCCAAGTGCTTGCGCACAGGGGTCGTTTTGACCGTTGGGGTTTTTCCGTAATTACTGTATGGCTTTGCCTTACAATATAAAGCGCCTTGGGGCAACTGTTTGTTGTGATTTGGTGCTATATAAATAAAATTGATTTGATTTGATTTTGGTGTACCCCACCTCATGCCCTATAACTGCTGAGATAGGCTCCAGTCCCCCTGTGACCCTTAAAGTGGATATGACACTTAAAGACAACATAGTCTTATTACATGTAACAAAGGTTATATAATTCAGTCAACCTAAGCGTTTTGGGAAAATGGACGTGATTCTCCCATTATATATAACATTTGAACGTCCCGCCACTGAAAAATGTGCACGCCCCGTGACTAGCTTCCCGCTGAGCACCAAGCCTGAAATACGTCACTACGTGTAGTCCGTATCGGCTTGCACGCCTGGCGGCTGTTGTGTACACTTTTTTTAGCGGCAGGAACTTTGATTAAACACAGCTCTCAGGGACTTGTTTGTCAATATGCCTGAACAGTGTGTCGCAGCATATTGCACAAACACAAGGGCGAAAGGTTTTAGCCTTTTCAAGTCCAGGCAGATTGATCGAAAGCTGTGGTGTTGTGATGCACGAAATGTCAGGCTGCCGCTCTCTCCGCTCGCTCACCCGCATTTGCTCCCGACAGAAGACACTTTCCTCTACCATCTCCATGTTCTCACTGCTCACAGGAACACATATAAAATGTCAACCCCAAATAATATGTTCACAATATTCTTGAAATGGTCAAGGAACTTGTAAAAATGTCAGTGCAATACGTAGTAAACACGGTGGTGCCATGCTCACTGTTGTTTTCGGCGATCTTTTTTGAAACGTTCCCTGTTTATTTCCTATTCTTTCATGAAAATAACGTAACTAAACACGGATGAATGCAATGCCAGGCACTCGAAAACTGCAAAAACCCGAAGGTAATGACGGTGGTCTGCAAGTAATAGCTACACTATCACGGCTCCGGAACAATAACAAAGGCAGTAAACAGACGCTAGAATAAAAAATGCTATAATTATAGTGTTATAAACAGCAGCAACAAAAATCAAAGCCTCCCTTACCATTCCATATTCTGCAGCCTTTCAAGATCCACATCTCTTGCCTCTGCTTCGGCTCCACCATAAACACCGTCGGCATTATTTTCGCTGCCGGAATGCTCCTGGTTTGAATGTTCATCCGAAAGATACGGCTCCAATCTGTAGGGTCTAATCACTGCTGCGAAATCCTCAGGATCCAAGTCAGAAATAATCCACACTTGATCTCGTCACTGTCCATGCTGAGGTCCATCTGTTCCTGTTGTCAATTTAACAGACACAAGACGGGACTCTACACGTTGTGACGTCACGGCATCACGTGACCGGTGATGGAACGCTGCCAGCGCACTTTCCAAGAAACACACTTTTGAGAAACTGTACAAACTTTACTTCTCAGTGATAATAATTAAAACCACTTTCAACTTCTATACTCTATGTATATTTTGATATTTATATCAGTTTTACCTAATTTTTTAGGTGTCATATCCACTTTAAATGGAGTAAGCAGGTATAGAAAATGAATGGATGGATGGCAGATTGGGCCTTCTTTACTACCAAATTTCTCAAATTTCCATAAATTTCTTTTTGTGAAGCTATGCAGTGTGGGCTAAAGAAGCACACATTAAATTTTGGGGTTGTTCTGGGGAACAATGTGGAACCAATTTCACTTTATTTAACATTGTGAAATTTGATGGTTTTCAATATTTTTGCCAAATTCTAGACCAAATACAAGTCATGATTGTCTACACAAGAAATTTTACTGAGTAAAATTTACTCTGCTGGGATAACATTTGATCCCAGTCTAAACAGAGTAAAAAACACTCTATTGTAGAGTGCTTCCACTGTGCAAGCATCATTTTGGAGCTCAGATGCTCTGTAGACGGACTCTTTTCACCCAAAGCGATCAAATGGATTAATGGGATTATTAACCATCAGATGACAAGGTAAAACCTCTTAAATCATTCTGAAGTCAGTTTTAAGCAGAAATAATCTGTGACGCTTTGAAATGACGGACGGTCAGTGAACGCAACAGCTAGCAGCTCCTGTAGCTTTGGCGCTGTGATCACTTCCTCTGTCTTTTCTGATGAAATAATGCTGAATTTATGTGGAAATGATTGTTGTGCAAAAGCTGCACATATCTGTCCCTGAGATAGATAATAACTGGAGTGCAGTTTGAAGCCGAAACAAGGTGATAATCAGTGAACCGCGATGATGCATGTGCAGTGAAGGCAGGGCGGACCAATTTTTAGGGGGGGACCGTTCGGTCGTCTAGTCAATGCAAGTGGTTTTACTCCAATAAGAGTTGATTCTACGCTATGTTGAGTTGATTTAGCCCTGTGGTAGAGTATATTTTAACTCTATTTAGACTGGGACCAAAGGTTGTTATATTAGCAGACTTAAAGTTCATGTTTCTTTAAATTCCATGCTAAACAGAATGAAAAGCAGCATTAGTTTACATATACGGGCACTCAGGTCTTCTTTAAAGATGTGCCTGACGTCTGTTTGCACATCAGATGGGTGAGCGCTCACTCTACTTTGATTCTCACAATCTCTTTGTCTTTTCAGGGTTTTCTCATAAAAAAGTCAGATAGATTGAGAACACAGTTGCAGCAAATAGAGAAAATAAGTTCACTTTCTCATAAATATTATTTTTGAGGCAGTTGACGGTCGCAGGTCAGTCCGTGAGCATTGCTGCCGCACATCACCACATCCACGGCTCAGGATTTCTCTTTATAGGCTTTCAAGGATTATGTAAAAACTACTGCACAGATTTAGATGAAATTTTCACAACAGATAGATATTAGAGCATGGAAGACGCTATTAAATTTTGGAGTGGATCGAGATCAAAATCCTGATTCTGGATCATTACATTTTCAACGTTTCGAGCATCATCTCAAATTTGCCTGATGGATCTTCACACATAGCAAGAATGATCAGGAACCAGCCCAACACGGAAAATATTGCCATAATCTGATGCAGTCGGGAGGAAAAGAGGAGTGGTCAGCCGTGTCAGAACATATCCGGAGTACCTCGTCCACACCTGCACGATGGCATCCAAAGCACATGTAGACAACAGTTTAGATGACACAGACTGCTGTCAGACGGCCATAAAAGGTGCTGCAGACTGCCCGATGTCCAAACGCCTGGATTGCAAACACGGGACCAGACTGGGAGCGAGTGTTGTGTTCCCACATGCATGTGCACGCGTGTGTGCATGGGGCTGCAATTATCACTCAGGCATGTGTCTGTGTGTATGCGTGACGCTGCATAAGCCACTAAGCGCGTGTGGGGGGGCATACATGCACGCAAGTACCACTGGACAACTTTCACTGAAAGTTTGCTGGCAGTGAGCCATGCTATTCCATGCATCAGACGGAGGCTTTCCAGGGAACTTTAATTTCTTTTTTTAAGTGTGTTTTGGCTCCCTTTTGCACAATGCAACTCTGGACACCGCAATGGTTGGATTATCACATGGGAATTAATTTTGCGTGGTTCATTCCAGCACACAGCAGCCTGGTGAGAGGATTTTAAATGCAGGCTGCTGTCCCGGCTTCATGTCCACATCCGCGCTGTGAAACACTCCTGGACCGCTGTTGGTGGTGAGAGTCAGGTTTATTAATGCTGTCACTGCACAGTTCGATGTCATATCTCCCACAGTTAGAAGGTGATTGTGTAATACAAGGTGAGATCCGTTCAGCTCCAAGCCTGATGCGTACAATGATGCGTTACTGCGCACCGCATTGAGGCACAGCTGCCCGTGTTATGACAGAGACAATAGTTCACATTATTTTCATCGCCCATGGGAAGGAATGGACAAATATCTGTACTGTAAGGTCTATTGTGGATATAACAGCCTGTTCAGATTTGCGGCGTGGACGCAGTAGGACACAGTGCTATTGGTTTGATAGCCGCTGTTCACATTCACTGTACATAATAATAATTCATAATTATTATCATGATGAAGCGTGCCGCATATACATTTCAACAGCTTCTTTGCACTCTGGGGGGGCATAATTATACGTGGCACAGGCTTTGCTGTGCCAGATTCATCTCAAAGTTCCCTCTTATGTGCTCAAATCATTTCGGATCCTGTTTTGCCACCATCATTATATGTAAATTGCAGTCAGATGGTCCTCAGATTGCGCATGGACCGCCGTCAGATAGGTGTCCCATCTAGAGGTATTAAATCACATGTGGCATTATACAAAGTAAAAGAAGACCATGTTAGTGTGGAACAATATGCAGGTTCTGCAGCAGAAACATACAACATCACAATGTAAAACCAAGATCAGGAAGACACTATTCTGTTTCAGCTTGTGAATTAAATATCAGATTGCAACATCTTGGTCAGTCGGACCATTCTGGATCAGTATGCAGTTATTGCATTGTGTTGTGAAATCCAGATCCTGGTAAAGTCTGGGTCACGATGTGAATCACGTCTTTTATTTTGAGTCCTTACAACCCTTGGCAGACGCCAGAAATCTCAGATTTTTTTTCTTGTTATTAAATGCTATTTTGGCGCAGAAAACTACAGTTACATGCTGGTGGAAGGTCAGTGATGTGATCGGTCCTGCTTTTAATCAATGCAAATGCAAACACTCCTATCCAGGATCCATTCGGGGTGAAAGTAACATCCCCCTGCTTGATGTATCATAGATATTTATCTTTGAGAAGAGAAAGGACAACAGCTGATGAGACGAAGCTCCTCAATGAAAGTGATCTTCAGAATATGGCTGAATGGTAAACTGTTACTAATACAGGACAAAATAATAATTGTAATGACTAAACTTTAGCCTCTGGAAAGACATCGCTAAATACAGATCATTGTCAAGAACAAATTTGTTTGGGTTCCCATCCAAAAGCTTCCACTACTCATAACCATTGCCTCCCTTCCATAAAAGTTCAAATAAACAGATCAGTTTTGTAGAAGGGACAGTTTTCTGTTAATTAATGTGAGTGCTCTTGGGAGTACTTTTTCTGAATGGATACTCTCCACTCCTTGATTTTTTTTTTTTTTTGTTAATGGGATTGGTCTTCCCTTTGAAGGACGTCAAAAAGGACACTTTTGGGGGAGGGCGGAGACATGGAGGCACGACTGCAGAGGAAGGGCGAGGTACCTGCGTCATTCCTGTGCATCAGCATCAGTCGATTTTCCATCAACTACGTCAGTAAGCTACACCTCCTAAGCCCCGCCTAAAACCATCCTCTCTGACCACTATCAACCCCTCTGTGTTGCTCCTCGCAGAACCCCAGACGAGCAAAGCACTTACGGTAATGTAAATAACTAGAGAGCTATTTTAAGGTCATCAGTGGACAGGGACAAAGACATAACGGCAAACAATTGGAATTTCAGTCACATTTTCATTTTGTCTGCTGCATCGCTGGCTGAAGGTCTGTAAAATCTTTGAGCAGATCCAGATTCAGTGCCCCAGTTATACTAAAATAATAATGATGTTAATAATACTAATAATACATATATCTGGATTTTGTTGACATTGCTCTTAGATCAGAAACAATCATGGCTTGTACCATAAAATGAGTTGATAGAATGGCCAAAACTAATTATTTGCATTACTGACCAATCTGTCAATTATTTTAATGTTAATCAGCTGTTTAGTTGGCAATACATATGTTTTAATTTTTATATACCAAGGTGATGACTTTCATCCAATTAGCCACCCAAAATATATTTGTCAATAAGTAAAAAAAAAAAAAAACCTCAGAAAAAATGACCAAATTATTATATTTAAAGCTAAGCATTTTATCCTTACTGAATTGCTTTAATAATGAACAGATTATCAAAAGCTATTATTTTCCTGTTAATCAGCATATTCGTTTAGACTGAAGCAAAAAAAAAAAAAAAAAAAAAAAAGACTTAAAGAGTCCCTGGCAAATCACAGTGCTCTTCAGACTTATGGCAATAAAATAAACTATAGTTCGTGTTCTGCATATAGTGAAACTAGAAATTAAGACAGTTCTATTGAAATATCACAGATGACATAAAACAGCACCACTGTTCTCAAAAAGTCCCTTTGCATGATGTGGAACACATATTTTATATTGCTAAAAAAAAAAACTGAAATGTATATATTATTTTGAAAAAGCATTCTTTTTTATTGTTTCATCTTTTCTGACACCAAAAATAAACATCTGGACAGCATAGCTGCACCTTATATGGATAGTTTTAACCAGCATAATTAGTATATGTATATATTATTTTTGATACAACTACAAACACACATCACAGAGAAAATCTGTGCACAGCTGTTTACGACAAATTAAAGTATAGAATTCTATGTCAGGACCTGCCACCACATTTCTTCTCCAAGTTCCTGTTCAAAAATGTCCACAAAGTGCAGTAGAAGTACACAATGAGACATGTAAAGGTTACATTCATGTTCAAGTCTTCACAAGTATCTCACCTTATAACTTTCATTAAGGCAGTTGATTATGAAAACAGATTGCACATGTAATTTACACTGATGCTTATGATGATGTTCATTTCTACACCCAACAGCACAGACAATACACACATTAACTACTATTTGTATATTTTTTACTGAGATTGAAGCGTGGTTTCTGTTTTGATTGACAGTCTTAATAGTGCAGCGGATAACTGAAAAAAATGCTTCAAATGGTGATGCAAGCACCAAATTTGGCACACATACTCCTTAGATGTTACTCTTTTAAAAATGCCGGGTACCCACGTGAACTTTTAAAGTATTACACAGGGGTCAAAATTTAAAAATGCTCCAATCATATTGAAAGGTATTCCATATTATTTGTCTGATCATAAAGATTCCAAAAAGGTATAGTTTGGACTATCTGTGAATGAATGGTCTGGAGTTATGGGGTAAAAACAGCAAGAACAGTGAGAAAGGTCAATTTCAGTTTGTACAGGGGTCAAATGTTAAAGTTGCTCCAATTTTGGTAAAACATTTCACGTTGCACAATAAATTTTATCATGAGTGCATATTATTTAAATATAACGCAATGCTAAAATAATGGTCATACGTATGGCTGTTGGCCGGATGAGCATGGGCTTCTTTCTGTGGCCCTGTAACAGATTGCCATCCTGTCCTGGTTGTACCCCGCCTCGCGCTCTATGACTGCTGGGATGGGATAGGCTCCAGCCCCCCGCGACCCTTAATTGGACTAAGCGGTTGAAGATGAGTGTGTGTGTTTATATATATATATATAAATACATATATACACTTTGGACTGGGATACCAGTTAAACAATATATATAGGGTGTCTCAAAAAATGCACCCAAAAGTATTTTGACAGCACAGAACAACCAATCAATATTATCAGACATTTTCTGCATGACCATGTGGCCGAAGCATGTAATTTTTCTCCACAATACACAGTTTTTAGTTCAGTCTTTCCTTTTTGATGTTTTAACCCTTTATCTTTTACACCACATGACCAGTGTAACTTCCTCATCTGAAGTTTCCTGAAGCCCCCGTCACACATAGCAAGAATGTGCAGGAACCAGGCCGAAACGGCAAATATTATCATCATTAGAGGCAGCCGGGAGGGAAAGAGGCGTGGATGGCAAACACAGGAACGGAGTGGAAGGCAGCGCTGTGTTTCTCACGTGCACGTGCGCGTGTGAGTGGGGTGCACACGTGGGGCTGAAATTATCACTCAGCTGTGTGTCTGTGTGTGTTCGTATAAAGACTGCATGAGCCAATAAGCGTGCGCGCGCACCACTGGACACCGCTACTGAAAGTTAGCTGGCAGTGGGCCAAGCAGTCACACTATGCGTCAGATGGAACTTTTTGAGCAAACTTTAATTTCTTTTTTCTTTTTTGCTCACTTCAGGAGCACAACACAACTCTGTACATCGTTATGTCGGTTGGATTGTCATATGGGATTTAATTTTTTCATGGTTATTTGCAGCACACAGCAGCCTGGTGAGAGTCTTTTCACCACAGGCTGTGGTTTGGGTCCTGTGCACTCTGCGCTGTCCTGGTTCCATGCTGGAGGTGAGGCTCAAATTTAATAATGACACGGCCTGGCGATACAGTTACACATCACACCTCCTACAGAGTTTAGATGGTGATCAGGTAATTATATGCACATTACAGCGGTGAGATCTGTTCAGCTCCGTGTCTGATGTGCGCTATGACACATTATTGCGCCTGAGACCACAGAGAGGTGCAGCGGCACATAGTACTTTCAGTTTGTTTGTTCACATTCACTGTATGTGCTGAATGTGTGCCAAATTCGCTTGGGACTCCAGCAAGGACGGTCGCATTCCTCCCCTCTCCTCTCGTCCTTTCTGTTCTCTATCTCTGCTCCAACCTTCAAAGTCCCAGCTTCACCAGACTGTGAATTCTTCAAACTAAGATTTGGATTAACTATGGAATTGATCAGCTGGTCTCTCAACGCTTTTGACAGCATTTTTTTCTACAAGGAAATCAGGGTTGAGGGACCCTGCGTGCCCTGATGGAACCTACCCAGTGGGCTATGCTCTCGATGCCTGAGAGAGACGGAGTGTGACATGCTTGGCTCCACTCTCTGTGGAAGACGTTGAGGATTTATTTTTATTTACTTTATGGTGGGAGGTTTGATGCTGATTGGTTTGTGCGTTGACCTGACCCACAGGAATATTAGCAAGACGGCTGCTTCCAGAATCTTGTCCCCTCATAAGTCCATCATGATTAATGAGTTGGGCAATGCTGAGTAATCTCAGACTGTGTAAACTCTTGAACTCAAAAGCAAAATGGAGACCATCTTGAAGCAAATACGCTGTATTGCAAAGGAATGTGCTGCTGAGGACCGGAGAATATTCTTCAGAAATTTGGACTTGAGACAGTCAGAGGTGCAGTAAATGGAATTCTGTATCTCTCTGCCTAACATCAACATGGCGGCCTAATCGGCTCCTCAAGGCCAAATACCCTGCTCTTTCCCAGAAAGATCTACGGCCTTGGTGAAGGAATTCGGCTTCCCCTTCTCATCTATCTACTCCCCCCCCAGCCTGCTGTTGCCTAACAACATCAGACTTTACACACACAGACAGAAACTGACAGAAACATAACTCATCTGCACACGACACGTCTCCCTCCTTCCATCCCTGTTACCCCCCCCATGTCTCTCCACCCCTCCTCACCCTGGCTTCCTCTCTGCCACCTTGAAGGCAGCGCTGTTTTTACTGCTGCAGCCTTCAATCCCCCAAGCTGGGCGGCGCTGGCCCCTCCTGCTGCAGCCTTCACCCACTTTACCTCAATTTGGATGACGGACTGCTTCAAGTTTAGTGCACATAAACAATGTCAAATGTATATGTGTTGTCTTTAATTCTGGCGTGTGCCATTATTACGGTAAACAAGTAATAATTGTGGATTAATTGCTGTATCTTGTCTGAGGTAATTGGCGTGTAAACGTAATTTCACTGTTGTTGCACTCGTGTAATGACAATGACAATAAATTTCATCTCATCTCACAAACATGTCATTACTTGTCAACATTTCTTTTGCCCTCTCTGGCCGGGGTCCAGTGAGGGTGTACATCCCACAACATGTCGACAGGCTTTGCTGTGACTGATCAATCTCAGAGCTCAATCAACCACGATCAGATCATTTCAGATGCTGTTTTGATGCCACCAGAATATATAGACTGCAATCAGATGATGCAAAAACTGCATATAGACAGCCGAGCGAATTGGACCAAATATGTAGATGATCACAGACTACTGTCCATTGGTCTTCGTACCACAAGTCAATATTTCCCGACTGTGGCCAGATGTGTCATTCTGATGCAATTCGGCCTCAATCGGAATATGTGTGATGGGGGTATAAGCAACAAGTCAGCTGTATCCAGTTTTCCAGAAAACTACTTAGCAAATTAAATTCTCCTTGCCATTTGCTGGGGAGTTAGTTTGCTCTGAGACTGAATTTTGTATGGAAAGAGATGCAAGTCAGCCCTTAGGATGCGTTGCACAGAATTCAAGGATTTTTTTCCTTGAATTATGGTCAACTGCGGCATTTTTCCTGGACATTAATGTCTTGCAGAACAAACTTTAGGGTTCCTGAAATGAGAAAAACATCATTATTTCCCAGTAAAACCATTTCCTGCTATTCATCTTTCAGAGTACTTTTGGGTACATCTTTTGAGACACCCGAAATATATACTTATACATTTACTGTTATTTACAGTAATTATTAAGATCCTATTGTCTTACTTACAATTTGTAGATGTTCAATAAAGCCCCTCAATCAATCAATCAATCATCAACAATATTACTGTTAATGAGCTTTTGAGAAAAGCGGAAGTTAGATTTGAGTTAGCGGAAGTTAGCGCACCTGCTGACATGCACAAAATGTCATTTAAATCACTCTAGAGGTGTTGTCAGTTTACAAAAGCAGTGTTTTCAGTTTTAGAAGTGTTTATTTCTTGCTAGCTTTTACATAATACATGACAAAGAGGCTATATTTACACACAAACAAAACAGAGTTTGCAACTAGCTACCAGCCTATGATGTCGCCACGTTAATGTCCGCTAAATGTCTCGTAAATTACTTCAGAGGTGTTATTAGGATCTAAAAACAGCGTTTTCAGTTTTAGAAGTGTTTATTTCTTGCTAACGTTTATATGAGAAACAGACAGACCTGCTACTGCCATCACAGTGCAGCTCTATCTTCAACTCAAAAACAAAAAAATGGCTAGATTGAAACAGAATGTGACTTTTAACCTCTCAAAATAGGTCAAAGTTAGCCATCTTTGAACTTGTCCAAAATAGGTCAAGGTTATCCATCTTTGAACTTGTCCATGGTCTGTGTCTCAAGAATGTTCCCTGTGAATTTGAAGACTGGCATATGGATGGATGGACAGACGCAAACTCTTTGCAATACCCGATATTTTAAGGGCGTCTAGTGTCTTATTACTCAAGCTTACAGAGTCACAAGTTGTCCTGGAGTCTCCTGTTGCACCACATTTACAGTTTGTTATTTGTCATTATCATGGGAGGAGTCAGGGCTGGACTCCTCCTCCTCTTCCTCAACTGTTTCTGTAGGCAGCGTGTTGCGGCGCGTAAAAGCTGCCGCCAAAGTAACGCTCAGTCGTGGTTTGACAGACACCATCTCAGATAGTCCAATGTTGTTGCCCCAATTAACAAGCGTCGTCTTATCCATAATCTCTCTGCTGTGCTTGGAGACCACTGCGTCAAAAAAGTCGTACTTGGGTGACAGCTTGCCGCTCTCAAACAGGTACTTGGCTAGGTAGGAAAAAGCAACATTTCCCAGAAAGGAGGCAAGCATTGAGGCGGACTTGAAAGGAAATTTTTGGATGACAACTTCCTCCATTTCTCCAGTTATCTGGTGCTCTCGCAGTTCAGTGGTCCAGCCGGGGTAATAAATGAATGGTGGCAGCTGCAGGTAGGGCTCTCCTCCACCAATACGCAACACCAAGCCAAAACCGTAGCCAGCCACTGAGCCATACGTGTTAGTGCCTTTGACAAAGAGAACACTGAGCAACTGGGGGAAGATGATGACGTAAACCAAGTCTGAACTCAGGTACCAAAGGCCATAAACGGTGCCAGTTACCAACGCCATCACTGTGGCGAGCCCACCAAACACGAAGATAGTGATACGCATCACCCACACAATCTCTCGGTCTGATGCCTGAGGAGACAGAGATGGCTGGATTGTAACTGATTGTAGAACACCATTTGATAAGGCCCACAAAAAACACACAAGACCCACTGACCGACTGTCGAAACGCCAGCTGGTAGATGTTCCTCGCAAACATGGAGCTCGCTGACAGGATAGACGAGTCTGCAGAGGACATAACTGCTGCTGAAACCGCACCCAAGCCAAAAAATGAAACAAATGGTGGACAAAGGTGTTGGAGGACTATGGGTAGAATCTTGTCTGCTTCATACTTGTCTTCAGGGGAAATGGCACCATATGAGGTCTGGTTCCAGTCTGGACAGGTTTAACAAAAGTAACATTAAAAAAAAGGCATAAGAAGTTGTTAAATGAAGAGTTAATTTTCAAAAATGGAATATGCAGACAGACAAACACAATCACACCTACGGTCAATTTAAAGCTTCCACTTCACCCAACTTGCATGCCTTTGGAAGTGGAAAGCAGCTGGAGCACCCAGAGGGAACCCACATGAACACAGGGAGAACATATTTCCACACAGAAGGCCCATGCAGGAAGTAATCCAATTACCTTCTTGCTGTGAAGCAACAGTGCGAACTACTACGCCACGGTGCCACCAGGTATTAACATACTTTGTAGAAATACAGTAAGATTATGTTAATATTGGCAATATGACATTTTATTTTATTTTTAGAGTGGTTCCTATTGCGTGACAGCACAGTGATGCAAACAGTAAGTCTTGCTTGTCTCCCAAGCAAAATATCCCAGGTTCAAGGCTTCCCAAGGCCCATTCACATTAAACAGCTGTAGTTGTAAAAAGAAAGACCAGATCAACACCTAGATCTCATGCTAAGCTCCTGTGGCGGCTCAGAGCAAATGGGAATCAATGTACAATAAGTAACAACTGCCTTTTACATTGTACAGAAATAATTACATTAGAGATACCAGCAGTCATGGAGCGTGAGGTGGGGCACACCCTGGACAGGACAACAGTCTGCCGCAGGGCCACACATAGACAAACACATTCACACCCACTGAGAATTTAAGTATCCAATCCACCTAACCTGTGTGTCTTTGGATATGGGAGGAAGCCAGTGCACCCAGAGAGAACCCACACAAACACGGGGAGAACACGGAAGCTCCACACAGAAAGGTCACAGGTGGGAATCGAACCCATGACCTTCTTGCTGTGAGGCAACATTGCTAACCACTAAGCTGCTGTGCTGCCACATAAAATATCATTGCAAAATAAAGCAGCAAAAATTCCTGTGCAAGTTTCACTTTTCAATGGTACCTAATGATTATTATCACGTTGGATGAACTGAAGCTGACAGAGTTGTTCATCAGATAAAAATCTGGAGTTCACACCTCTAATTTGGTCCCTCACCACCCTTTAATGTAATATTTATACAGGCAGCACAGTTATTAAACAGGCTGCTTCTTCATTATGGATGAGGTGAACCAGCTGCTATTTACCAGTGACTCTCAGATCTAAAGGCAGCACAGGCCCTTCGTGAGCTACCTCGAAAACAAATCCACACCTCATCCTCACACTCACGTGTCAGCGCTCTCACCTGTGGAGGCCCCGATGGCTCCGATGAGAACGGACGGCACAGCCATGACAAGACAGCCGAAAGCAGCCAGGAAGGACAGGACCTGTGCGTAGGTAGCCGAGGAGGCGGACAGAACTCTCTGGAAATACACTTGCCAAGGAACCCCTCCAAGTATCTGTTGCACAATTAACCAATCAAAAACAGACTAACAACTAAAGCCAACATGAAAGGAAACCATGCTGCAGGCAAACCACTTGTATGATGTAGCTACATCATTTCATGGAGGAAGAAAACTTTTTACAAACCCTGTCTACTGTGGGCACTGAGGAAGGGTGTAATTGTTTAAATTGTTTGCCCATCCACCAACATATTCTTAAAAAGCTCAGACAATATAATGCAGAACTACAGTGGATTTGGTATAAAATATGCACTGCATTGACTTTTAAAGACAGCATTTGCATTAATGGTCCCCAATATTGCAGTAACCTGAGCAACAGGAGCTTGACTACAACTGAAACTTTCAGCAATAAGTTGTGTACAATTTTTTTTACAGTAGATTACTTTCCTGATTGTTGAAGATTATTTCCAGTACAAGAAAAGCATTTGATAAGCAGATTATTTTATTTTATTTTTGTGACAGACTCATAAAAACCTGATGAAGAATGGTTTTAAATTTGACTTTATCATGTTTGTGATCATGTAACAACCTAAAAAAGTATGTATTTTAAATGTCTGCGTATGTTATTGTTTTATTTTATTAGATTTTACACATATTTTAATAATCATGTAAGTATGTGTAATAAAATTAGTTTTTAAAGCCATAATTCTCATCTTCTGGGTCTTTTTAAAATTTATTTAAAATGTTGGTGTTTTAAATGTCATATTATAATGATGTTGTACAGCACTTTGTAACAGTTGTTTGGAAAGTATTAACATAACTTATTTATTTGCTAACTTATTTTGGCAGGACTGAACTCCAGCTTGTTTTGTCACCATTTAATATAATGTCAACATAAATAAATAAAATACAGAAACAAAACAATGTGGCAGATTCAGTCTGTAGTAGGGAGGGGAAAACATACTTGATGTATGGCCTTCTCAGTTTGGCCTTTTAAAAAAATTGTATAATTTGTAAAAAATTGTCTCTTAATAGACATATAGCTTCCAAACACACAATAAATTAATCCACATTCATACAGAGACCTGCTATGAAGACAAAGTCAAGTACTGTTTGTAAGTATGATCCTGAATTAAGTTTGAGCTTTAAAAATTCCAGTCAACAATTTGGAATCTGGCACAACAACAAAACTGCTTAAATATGTCACAATTTAAACCACAAATCAGGTGACGCTCAGATGGTTCTAAAATCTGCTTTTCATTTGTTTGAATTTGACCAAGTTATTCGTCAAGCTTTTGATTTCCTTACTTTTTTGTTCACAAAATAATAAAATAAAGAATTGAGACACTGTACACAACAAGTAACCAGCATTAGCAAAATGAGTGTTTATTATTTGGTGTAATTTATTTAAACAACTAGCTGGGGTACCCAGCGCTGC
This sequence comes from Thalassophryne amazonica, assembly GCF_902500255.1. Lineage (NCBI taxonomy): Eukaryota > Metazoa > Chordata > Actinopteri > Batrachoidiformes > Batrachoididae > Thalassophryne > Thalassophryne amazonica. The sequence goes on along the minus strand of NC_047104.1, from coordinate 115,669,649 downwards.
CCGGGTTAACCTGTTTTAAACATAAGCCAAATGCCAATCATTTTAATTAAAACAATTGCCCAACATTTGTTTTTGTAATGCTGATGTCTTATAAACATATTAGTTAATGGGCTAAAGTTTGTCCAGCAGAACTATAAGAGGTGGACTCCCCAAACTAAGTGGAAATACTTGGTTAAAAGACAAACACATTTGAAGTCCTTCATGCAGACTTTGTTTTGCAATCAAATTTATAACAAAATTACACACAAAAGGTAGGTAACAGTAAATGTGAATCTCAATGAATCAAAACTGAAGTAGTGGTGTATTTCACTGTTTTTACATTGCAATTTTATAAACATAAAATGAATGTATTCAGACAGGAAGGCAAAATGTGTTGTACAGGGCAGTCAGGTGCTTAACAGTTGAGAACATAAAGTAGCTGAAGGAAGGGACTAAATAAACAGAGATGGCCAACACATATACAGGGCTGGAAATTTGAATCTGCCTGGTCATACCCACGGCCTCAGCCTAAGCCTAAGAGTGTGCTGTGGCTGTGCTGTGCTGAGTGTGCTATAGAAAGGGATTAAATAAACAGAGATGGCCAACACATATACAGGGCTGGAAATTTGAATCTGCCTGCTCATACCCACAGCCGGCTATTTTGGGGGTAATTTTCAGTTCAGCTTTTTAAAAAATGGTACCAGTTTGTTTCCCATGTCATGATTCAGAATATATATAGTTTTTAAGGCTACATATTATAGTTTGGGAGTTTATTGCACATGGTGCAACACTGTATGGACTTACATAAATGGCTGTTTTAGGGGTTTTATATATATATATATATATATATATATATATATACATATTATAGTTTGGGAGTTTCTCCCGGACAGACAGACAGACAGACAGACAGACAGACGTAGCCCTTTATGTATATAGATTAATTATTCGTAGACAAAGTGTCTGATATTGATAGTAGTTTTGCACTGAACAGCTGAAAAGCTTTAAAATTTGTGAAACTATTTATGTAGATTAAGTAAAGTATCTTCTGGAAAGTTAGACATGAGCTGAGTGTGGTTATTACTGTACCAGGAGGCAAAAATTATCAATCCATTGCCAGGTGTCATTCTTTTGGACACTGCCTCTCCAGGGAGCCTGGTGCACTCGTTTCACTGCCGTCACAGAGATGTCAGACACCGCCGGGTTCATCAGAGCAAATGGTACACTGATCCACTGTAACAACCACACAAAACACAAACTCACTGTATTGACTCAAAGGGTCACATTTGGTAAAAACAATATCACATTTCAGCTACAGTTTGCCAGCAGATACTACATGGCAGACACAAACCTGGATTTTTTTCCACCTTTTCTTCTAACAAAGTCAGTCTCTGCTGCACTACACCATGAGGCTGTGAATGATGGTGTAACAGGAGGATTGCACTATGCACAGCTCAGTCAGACAGCTGAAATTTAAGCATATTTAATGCAGGAGCAGAATGTAGTCGTCAGAGCTCTGACCAAGTCCCTCCCTGAATATGCTTGCCATGATATTGGGAAGTGATAATTCATCACATTTCCCCAAGTCAGAGCCCACAAGTGGGTGCTGATATAGATGCAGCAATGGCAGCATGTGATCAGCAGAGGGGAAGCTGGGAAGTGTACGTCTTACATAGCCCACCCAATGTGGAGGAAGTGTTTAGTGGATCATATAGACATTACTAGGAAATATGTGGAGTGAGGCATTACAGTGTACATGGAGTAAGCAGCTTAAAGTGCATATCACAAGTTAATAAAATGTCAAATGAGCTGAATATTCTAAATAAATAATGAATTATGAAAACATTGATGTCCATCCATCCATCCATTTTCTTCCGCTTTATCCGGAGTTGGGTCGCGGGGGCAGCAGCTCAAGCAAAGCCGCCCAGACCTCCCGATCCACACACACCTCCCCTAGCTCCTCTGGGGGAACTCCAAGGCGTTCCCAGGCCAGCCAAGAGATGTAGTTCCTCCAGCGTGTCCTGGGTCTTCCCCTGGGCCTCCTTCCAATGGGACGCGCCCGGAACACCTCTCCAGCGAGGTGTCCAGGGGGCATCCGGAAAAGATGCCCGAGCCACCTCAACTGACTCCTTTCGATGTGGAGGAGCAGCGGCTCAACTCCGAGCTCCTCCCAAGTGACCAAGCTCCTCACCCTATCTCTAAGGGAGCGCCCAGCCACCCTGTGGAGGAAACTCATCTCGGCCGCTTGTACTCGCGATCTCGTTCTTTCGGTCATGAGCCAAATCTCATGACCATAGGTGAGGATCGGAACGTAGATCTATCGGTAAATCAAGAGATTTGCCCCCTACTCAGCTCTCTCTTCACCACGACGGTCCGATACAGCGACCGCATCACTGCAGATGCTGCACCGATCCGTCTATCGATCTCATGCTCCATCCGTCCCTCACTTGTGAACAAGACCCTGAGATACTTAAACTCCTCCACTTGAGGCAAGGACACTCCACCGACCTGAAGAGGCCAAAGCACCTTTTTCCGGTCAAGAACCATGGCCTCGGATTTGGAGGTGCTGATTCTCATCCCGGACGCTTCACATTCAGCTGCAAACCGCCCCAGTGCACGCTGAAGGTCCTGATTTGACGAAGCCAACAGAACCACATTGTCCGCAAACAGCAGAGACGAGATTCTGTGGTTCCCAAACCAGACCCCCTTAACATCCTGGCTGCGCCTAGAAATTCTGTCCATAAAAATAATGAACAGAAGCGGTGACAAAGGGCAGCCCTGGCGGAGGCCAACGTGCACTGGAAACAGGTTTGACTTACTACCGGCAATGCGAACCAAGCTCCTGCTGCGGTCGTACAGGGACCGGATAGCCCTTAGCAAAGGACCTCAGACTCCGTACTCCCGGAGCACCCCCCCACAGGGTGCCCCGAGGGATACGGCAAACACCTTCTCCACATCCACAAAACACATGTAGACTGGTTGGGCGAACTCCCATGAACCCTCGAGCACCCGATGGAGCATGTAGAGCTGGTCCAGTGTGCCGCGACCAGGACGAAAACCACACTGCTCCTCCTGGAATAGACCTTACCGGGGAGGCTGAGGAGTGTGATCCCCCTATAGTTGGAACACACCCTCCGGTCCCCCTTCTTAAACAGAGGGACCACCACCCCGTCTGCCAATCCAGAGGCACTGTCCCAGATCGCCACGCGATGTTGCAGAGGTGTGTCAGGCCGACCGATAATCCTCCTCCATGGCCTCCCCAAACTCCTCTCAGACCCGAGTTTTTGCCTCTGTGACCGTACGGGCTGCGGCACGCTTGGCCTGCCGGTACCTGTCAGCTGCCTCCGGGGTCCCACCTTTTTGTGGTGCCCCTAAACCTTTTTGTGGTGAAACTAAACCATAAATAAGGGGAAATTAGCTTGATTTCACCTGCCTCTGATAATCGCTCAGAAATATGAATTTTGGTGACATCATCTCAGGGCACGGGCCAAAAAATGAAAAGGGGGAAAAGATCATTTTTTACAGTGTGAAATCAGTGTGTTTTGTGGACTTTTACAGCAAATACATGTGTTTTGCAAGGATGGAGTCACACAACTATTGTTGTTTATTAGGTGGACAAATTTTCCAAAGATAATTTTTGAGAAGGAATGTGAGTTTTTTTCTTTTTTTTTTTTTTTCAGGAGTCCCTCTGGGACAGAGCAGAAGTGAAGATGACCACAACATGATAATGGTCTTCAAAAAACAGATCTAACCACACATATTATGCTTTCCCTTTGCAAACTCTAACAAAGTGTGTTTCCTCTTCCGAAAGCGCTGAACCAGCCCTGTTTGTGGTTTGTGCAGTGGTGTTGCACTAAACTAAGCTAATGCTACACACGGGACGCTGACGAGTCTGGCTGACGAACCCAGTTCTGTGATTACGAGTAGGACAGACGTACAAGGAGTGATCACTGTTAACAGGAGAACCAATCAGCTTCCAGACATTTTGTGTTATTGGCTAAGATGAGCTAAACCAATAGAAGACGGCTGTAAAGGAGAAAACACAGCGCCACACTGTGGAGTTCTGCATGACTCTGTGTGTGAACACAACAGGAATGAAATCAGACACCACTTTCACGGTATGTGACCGTTATTATTCAGTCTTCTTGAGACGTATGCAATTTTTTTTTTTCTAAATACACCATGGAGGAGACAGACAAATGTTGATTGCAAAATACAAGGATTTGATTTGAAAACCAAATTGAAGTGATATTAAAAGCATATTAAGGTCAAATTACATTTGGAGACAAAAAACAGCCCAGACTGACTGTGTGTACAGGTGTAGGTCATGAAGTGGACTGTAGCTGAACACAGGTGGAGTGACCTTTAGGCAGCACCTGAGGTTACGTCAGTGTTATGGCTAAAATAGCTCTGAATCTGTGTGCATTTTCAGACACTCTATGGCTAATTTTATTTTTATCAGCTTCATCAGGACTTGTGCAAGTGAAAGAGTTAGAAGTAGTGATTCATAATCTATATATATATATATATATATATATATATATAGTATTGATCAGCTTCCCGTCTTGACTCCACACCATTTTAAGCATTTTTCTTTATTTGCCTGTCACATGGCTGGAAGCTGCTCACCATCTCACCATGTCACTTAGGTCCTTCAAGCATTTTTACAGTAAAATGGTTGTGGGGAGCATTAGCATGGTTAAATCCTTCAGCTTCTGGGGGGCTTTGCCACCACATGTACCTTTCTGTTAACTAAAACTTAAGGCATGTGTAGTGTGAACAGTGGTGGGCACAGTTCTGATAACCGATAATTATCGAAGATAATGTTTTTGTTATCAGATTATCTTTTCAGATAACTTTGAAACTATTATCGAGCTAATTATCTTCCGATAAATTTTTGTCCGATAATTTTTAGACCGCTAACGTGGCAAACAAAGCTAAACAGCTACAAACTCTTAGAAAATTTAAAATCAGTTGAGCACCTACCTGTTAAATGTTTTGTAGCAGAAGTGCAGTTCTATCCTCTGCAAAAAGAGGAGAGCTGCTTCTAGAAGAAACCGCTCTATCCTCTCCAGGCAAAGGAGAACTGGTCACGGTCTCTCTCTCTCTCTCTCTCACACACACACACACACACACACACACACACACACACACACACACACACACACACACACACACACACACACACACACACACACACACACACACACACACACACACACACACACACACACACACACACACACACACACACACAACTCACTTCTTTTAACCCTATAGTGATACGTGGCCAATAGTCATCCAGAGGCATACATTTTTAACTTATGGTTCAAATTTTAACCAAACTTATTTCAGACAAGTTATTTAAATTAACATCACATCTGAAGTTTTATAAAGTGAAAATATCAGATATGTTGTGTTTTAGTTTTAAGTTTAGTTTAGTTTTTAGTTTTAAAGTAATGCACTAATTTTTAAGGTTTAGTGTGGACATGCTGTGTCCAGGTGCATTATGGGTAAAGGATAATCTCAGTACATTCACGACATGAAAAATGCATTTGAGACACTCTCATCAGGCTCCATGGACAACAGCATTAAACTCTAGTGCCTAAAACTCTCGTGAATCAATCAATCAATTTTTTTATATAGCGCCAAATCACAACAAACAGTTGCCCCAAGGCGCTTTATATTGTAAGGCAAGGCCATACAATAATTATGTAAAACCCCAACGGTCAAAACGACCCCCTGTGAGCAAGCACTTGGCTACAGTGGGAAGGAAAAACTCCCTTTTAACAGGAAGAAACCTCCAGCAGAACCAGGCTCAGAGAGGGGCAGTCTTCTGCTGGGACTGGTTGGGGCTGAGGGAGAGAACCAGGAACAAGACATGCTGTGGAGGGGAGCAGAGATCGATCACTAATGATTAAATGCAGAGTGGTGCATACAGAGCAAAAAGAGAAAGAAACAATGCATCATGGGAACCCCCCAGCAGTCTACGTCTATAGCAGCATAAGTAAGGGATGGTTCAGGGTCACCTGATCCAGCCCTAACTATAAGCTTTAGCAAAAAGGAAAGTTTTAAGCCTAATCTTAAAAGTAGAGAGGGTGTCTGTCTCCCTGATCTGAATTGGGAGCTGGTTCCACAGGAGAGGAGCCTGAAAGCTGAAGGCTCTGCCTCCCATTCTACTCTTACAAACCCTAGGAACTACAAGTAAGCCTGCAGTCTGAGAGCGAAGCGCTCTATTGGGGTGATATGGTACTACGAGGTCCCTAAGATAAGATGGGACCTGATTATTCAAAACCTTATAAGTAAGAAGAAGAATTTTAAATTCTATTCTAGAATTAACAGGAAGCCAATGAAGAGAGGCCAATATGGGTGAGATATGCTCTCTCCTTCTAGTCCCCGTCAGTACTCTAGCTGCAGCATTTTGAATTAACTGAAGGCTTTTTAGGGAACTTTTAGGACAACATGATAATAATGAATTACAATAGTCCAGCCTAGAGGAAATAAATGCATGAATTAGTTTTTCAGCATCACTCTGAGACAAGACCTTTCTGATTTTAGAGATATTGCGTAAATGCAAAAAAGCAGTCCTACATATTTGTTTAATATGCGCTTTGAATGACATATCCTGATCAAAAATGACTCCAAGATTTCTCACAGTATTACTAGAGCTCAGGGTAATGCCATCCAGAGTAAGGATCTGGTTAGACACCATGTTTCTAAGATTTGTGGGGCCAAGTACAATAACTTCAGTTTTATCTGAGTTTAAAAGCAGGAAATTAGAGGTCATCCATGTCTTTATGTCTGTAAGACAATCCTGCAGTTTAGCTAATTGGTGTGTGTCCTCTGGCTTCATGGATAGATAAAGCTGGGTATCATCTGCGTAACAATGAAAATTTAAGCAATACCGTCTAATAATACTGCCTAAGGGAAGCATGTATAAAGTGACTAAAATTGGTCCTAGCACAGAACCTTGTGGAACTCCATAATTAAATTTAGTCTGTGAAGAAGATTCCCCATTTACATGAACAAATTGTAATCTATTAGACAAATATGATTCAAACCACCGCAGCGCAGTGCCTTTAATACCTATGGCATGCTCTAATCTCTGTAATAAAATTTTATGGTCAACAGTATCAAAAGCAGCACTGAGGTCTAACAGAACAAGCACAGAGATGAGTCCACTGTCCGAGGCCATAAGAAGATCATTTGTAACCTTCACTAATGCTGTTTCTGTACTATGATGAATTCTAAAACCTGACTGAAACTCTTCAAATAGACCATTCCTCTGCAGATGATCAGTTAGCTGTTTTACAACTACCCTTTCAAGAATTTTTGAGAGAAAAGGAAGGTTGGAGATTGGCCTATAATTAGCTAAGATAGCTGGGTCAAGTGATGGCTTTTTAAGTAATGGTTTAATTACTGCCACCTTAAAAGCCTGTGGTACATAGCCAACTAACAAAGATAGATTGATCATATTTAAGATCGAAGCATTAAATAATGGTAGGGCTTCCTTGAGCAGCCTGGTAGGAATGGGGTCTAATAAACATGTTGATGGTTTGGATGAAGTAACTAATGAAAATAACTCAGACAGAACAATCGGAGAGAAAGAGTCTAACCAAATACCGGCATCACTGAAAGCAGCCAAAGATAACGATACGTCTTTGGGATGGTTATGAGTAATTTTTTCTCTAATAGTTAAAATTTTGTTAGCAAAGAAAGTCATGAAGTCATTACTAGTTAAAGTTAATGGAATACTCAGCTCAATAGAGCTCTGACTCTTTGTCAGCCTGGCTACAGTGCTGAAAAGAAACCTGGGGTTGTTCTTATTTTCTTCAATTAGTGATGAGTAGAAATATGTCCTAGCTTTACGGAGGGCTTTTTTATAGAGCAACAGACTCTTTTTCCAGGCTAAGTGAAGATCTTCTAAATTAGTGAGACGCCATTTCCTCTCCAACTTACGGGTTATCTGCTTTAAGCTACGAGTTTGTGAGTTATACCACGGAGTCAGGCACTTCTGATTTAAAGCTCTCTTTTTCAGAGGAGCTACAGCATCCAAAGTTGTCTTCAATGAGGATGTAAAACTATTGACGAGATACTCTATCTCACTTACAGAGTTTAGGTAGCTACTCTGCACTGTGTTGGTATATGGCATTAGAGAACATAAAGAAGGAATCATATCCTTAAACCTAGTTACAGCGCTTTCTGAAAGACTTCTAGTGTAATGAAACTTATTCCCCACTGCTGGGTAGTCCATCAGAGTAAATGTAAATGTTATTAAGAAATGATCAGACAGAAGGGAGTTTTCAGGGAATACTGTTAAGTCTTCTATTTCCATACCATAAGTCAGAACAAGATCTCAGATATGATTAAAGTGGTGGGTGGACTCATTTACTTTTTGAGCAAAGCCAATAGAGTCTAATAATAGATTAAATGCAGTGTTGAGGCTGTCATTCTCAGCATCTGTGTGGATGTTAAAATCGCCCACTATAATCATCTTATCTGAGCTAAGCACTAAGTCAGACAAAAGGTCTGAAAATTCACAGAGAAACTCACAGTAACGACCAGGTGGACGATAGATAATAACAAATAAAACTGTTTTTTGGGACTTCCAATTTGGATGGACAAGACTAAGACTCAAGCTTTCAAATGAATTAAAGCTCTGTCTGGGTTTTTGATTAATTAATAAGCTGGAATGGAAGATTGCTGCTAATCCTCCGCCCTGGCCCATGCTACAAGCATTCTGACAGTTAGTGTGACTCGGGGGTGTTGACTCATTTAAACTAACATATTCATCCTGCTGTAACCAGGTTTCTGTAAGGCAGAATAAATCAATATGTTGATCAATTATTATATCATTTACCAACAGGGACTTAGAAGAGAGAGACCTAATGTTTAATAGACCACATTTAACTGTTTTAGTCTGTGGTGCAGTTGAAGGTGCTATATTATTTTTTCTTTTTGAATTTTTATGCTTAAATAGATTTTTGCTGGTTATTGGTAGTCTGGGAGCAGGCACCGTCTCTACGGGGATGGGGTAATGAGGGGATGGCAGGGGGAGAGAAGCTGCAGAGAGGTGTGTAAGACTACAACTCTGCTTCCTGGTCCCAACCCTGGATAGTCACAGTTTGGAGGATTTAAGAAAATTGGCCAGATTTCTAGAAATGAGAGCTGCTCCATCCAAAGTGGGATGGATGCCGTCTCTCCTAACAAGACCAGGTTTTCCCCAGAAGCTTTGCCAATTATCTATGAAGCCCACCTCATTTTTTGGACACCACTCAGACAGCCAGCAATTCAAGGAGAACATGCGGCTAAACATGTCACTCCCGGTCTGATTGGGGAGGGGCCCAGAGAAAACTACAGAGTCCGACATTGTTTTTGCAAAGTTACACACCGATTTAATGTTAATTTTAGTGACCTCCGATTGTCGTAACCGGGTGTCATTACTGCCGACGTGAATTACAATCTTACCAAATTTACGCTTAGCTTTAGCCAGCAGTTTCAAATTTCCTTCAATGTCGCCTGCTCTGGCCCCCGGAAGACAATTGACTATGGTTGCTGGTGTCGCTAACTTCACATTTCTCAAAACAGAGTCGCCAATAACCAGAGTTTGATCCTCGGCGGGTGTGTCGTCGAGTGGGGAAAAACGGTTAGAGATGTGAACGGGTTGGCGGTGTACACGGGGCTTCTGTTTAGGGCTACGCTTCCTCCTCACAGTCACCCAGTCAGCCTGCTTTCCCGGCTGCTCGGGATCTGCCAGGGGGTAACTAACGGCGGCTAAGCTACCTTGGTCCGCACCGACTACAGGGGCCTGGCTAGCTGTAGAATTTTCCACGGTGCGGAGCCGAGTCTCCAATTCGCCCAGCCTGGCCTCCAAAGCTACGAATAAGCTACACTTATTACAAGTACCGTTACTGCTAAAGGAGGCCGAGGAATAACTAAACATTTCACACCCAGAGCAGAAAAGTGCGGGAGAGACAGGAGAAGCCGCCATGCTAAATCGGCTAAGAGCTAGTAGCTACGCTAAGCTAGCGGATTCCTAAAAACACGCAAAGTGAATAATGTGTAAATAATTTAGAGGTGATTCAGCAGAAGGAGTGCTTTAGTTAAGGCACGTAAAGATTACACTGGGAAACAAATCGTAATCTAGATAACTAGATCAATCTAACTGCGCAGATTAAACAGCTAACAGATACAGCAAAACACCGCTGTGCTCCGGAACAGGAAGTGATACAATACCGCAGTGAGAGCCAACCACCAGAGTTCAAACCATCTGGGTTTATAGATGTTATTGTGTTTGCATTTATTAAATTCCACACATCTTAAATGTAGCAGAGTAGCAGCAGACACAGATTATCTGGAATTTTGTTTTGGCAAGTCTCTACTGCCATCTACTGGCCAGTATTGTTCATGGCAGTATTCAAACTGAAGCTGGGCTGATATTTTCAATCACTGTACTCAGTTCCATACCACAGAACCGCACGGTGTAAAAGTTCAGAGCGCACGATTTATGTTCTCACACACATTGTACGTTCAAAAACCACACGTTGGACTCGTGTTTCCAGAGGCAAAACGTAAACAGAAGCTTTTTTTCAAACTTAATTTACAAAAACTCTCGATGGGAGACATCAAGGTTTTAAAAATAAAACAAACAATTACAAGACAGGTCTGTTGTGTTTGCACAGGCACAGTGCGAGAGGTGGTCGTGAGATGTTAAATGCATCTCGTTACTCCATGTATACTAAACGATGCAGGACGCGCGATTACCTTGAAACCTGGTGCGATCCAAAAAATGCTCGCACCAATGAAAAATCAACTGAAAAAGGGACAAAACTCGCACTGGCACCAGTAGATCATGGCAGTGTTCTGTTTATTTTGACACCGGTTATATCAGAGGGTTATCTAATTACAACTTGGCTTTTTTTTGGGGGGGGGGGGGGGGTTTAAATGCCTTTTTTTTGGCATATTTTACAAAAGCACATTTATCTGGAAACACCAAAACACGACACACCTCACATTAACGTGTTGGTTTACATAACCAATCAGTTTTAGCAGAGGCACATTTTACCCAGAATGCCATCTGTCTGTGTTTGTTACAAAACTTCAGAATTAGTGCATTATTCAACATTAAAAGATATATGTTATATCTTAACTTTGCACAAATGACAGAATTGACATTAATGGAGTTATTCTATCAGTATTCATTTTATTTATACACCAAACCATAACTCAGCACTGCTTTATTTTCCAAGACCTCGACCTGATGGCAGCGTTGCGATTGAGTAGAGAGCTGAGCTTTGTGGCTCCTTTCAGCTTTGTTTGTGCTGGAAGCCATGTAGTAAACTGGAGTTTCCAGGAGGGGCAGGACACTCAAAGACAGAAGCGCTGACTCATTGTTTGGGTCTGTTGTCACTTTTGATGCTACCAGAAGCGATTGTGGTGTTGAAACTCAAAATCAGCTTGTTAGTAGTTGCAAGAGTACCAGAGACAATACTGGAATTTATCGGATACCTGTAACTTCTGATACATTTTTGGGTGGTTTATCGTTTTAACTTTATCAAAGATAACTTTGCAGTTATCTGATTATGTGTTATCGAAGTTCATTTTTTGGTTATCTGTGCCCACCACTGAGAGTGAAGGTATCTGATAAGAGACATTTCTTCAGCCTTCCCTTGCCTGACACAAATGACCCCTGAGTGACACTGCAAAACTCTGATCAATCACACTACAGGATGCGGGACTACTCTGTGTTCCCAGGGTGAAGAAGAAGTCAGCGGGTCAAAGAGCTTTTTCTTATCATGCTCCCACTCTGTGGAACAGTCTTCCTGCGACCGTGAGGCAGTCGGAGTCCGTGATCATTTTTAAGTCAAGACTTAAAACCTGTTTTTATTCTCTTTCTTCTGAATAGTTTTTATTTTTTTATTATCTGTTTTATTCTTTTACTTCTGTTTTTAATTATGTATTTTTAATTTTTTTAATTTTTATTTATTTATTTTAATTTTTATGTTGAACTGTTCTGTGTGAAGCACCTTGAGATGGCTTTTCTGGCGATTTGGTGCTTTATAAGCTGATTAAATTGAAATGAAATTGAAGAAGAAGCACTGTCTTAAACAAACAGTCTCACAGTGGGACATTGTTTCAAGACCTCCAAGTGACCCCTGATCCACGCCACGATGAAAAGACATTCTCTTAGATGAAAGGGACTCTTTGATCATCACAGCCCTGTCATTCTTGGAGATAGAAGGACAATCATTCAGTCAAGACTTTTTGACAACTTGTTTCTTTTTAATTAACTCTGGGTTTATGTTTAAACAGATGCATTCTTCTGACAGTGTAACTTTTAGCCACACTTCACACTGTTCCAATCAGAACACCCTGGTTGGCACAGCGTCCGAAGCACTTCATATTAAAAAGCCTGTTATTTGACAAACGGTCAATGTCTTGATTCTTTCTTTCACAGACAAGCCTGAAAATCCTTCAGCCTCCACACAACTTAATCACAACAAAAGTCAAATAAATTTGATTCAGAGAAATAAATTGGCAGGAAACATGGCCTACAATAAAAAAAAATCTTAATTCTGTTTGTTATTTTCACACTTATGCAAATATTCTGCCTGTGATTTAAACAATATCGCAGATTCTATATCAATTTTGATATTGTCACAGACAATAGCCGACAGAAATCTGAGTGACGTGCTAAGTGGCCAGAGTATCCTTGGCTGTCGGAGGAGTGAGGCCTATTGACGGTTTTAGAGTATCCCAGAATCCTTTGTGCGCTGGGTAGGGAGGCTTGATAATGGCTCAGCTTAATGCTCACTTTAACATTGAAAATGGCATAGACATGCTAACGTGTTAGCATCAGTCCTGTTTTTAAGTTATAAAATACATCTATCAATGTTTCAGAAGACCATAACAGGTCGGTTTAATATAAAAAAGGTAAATATTACTCACAGACATGGTTTTTTGGGGTTTTAGTGGGGAAAAATTAAGATAAAGAGAAACAAAACAAAGAACCAATGAACCACTGCTTCAAGCAGCGCTGCAGAAACACTTGATTACAGACCCGCTGCAGGGTCTGTAAATCAATGTAGAGAAATGATAATTTTCCTGACAAACACTCCCAAAAACAGCGGCCACTCTGAAGGACCGATAAGGGAATTGATAAGCAAAAAGGTTATTGATGTCGGTGGATCAAATCATTTCTTAAGGATACCTGAAAAGAACCAGTTCCCGACACACAACCCTAACAGTAACACGCTTTTTTAAAACTCACATTAAAGACTCATGATTATCTTAGTTAAACACCTAAATACATATTTTGGTTGAACTCACCTCCATAGTGACGCAATGGTGCGAATAAGGCAAATAACGTCATCTCGGCCTCCCCAGCGAGAACGTGATTATGCGCGAGATTTGACACTGTAAAGGCGTCAATTGACTACCACATGCACAACAACTCCTGTTGGCCTCCACATCTCACACACACACATATATATATATATATATATATATATATATATATATATATATATATATATATATATATATATATATATACACAGCGATTGTGCTAGAACAAAAACTTACGTACCAGGCCCACAAAGATGCAAAACAGTTGCACGACGTCCGTGTAGGCCACAGAGTACAGACCTCCAACCAGAGTGTAAAAAATTGCAATGAGTGCAGAGATGATCACTGACATCTTCATGTTGATGTCCACTATGACACTCAGAGTAGCACCTAAAATCATGAACACCACAGTGTCGTATTATATACAACATAACACCAGGTGCTCAAACCCACCTGATTTCATTGCCAATAAGAACTTACCAAGTGCTGATAAGATGGCAGCAGACCAGAAGATCTCACCCATGAGTGCAGGTATGAACAGCAAGCCACCCATTCTTTTCCCGTACAGCTGCTGGAACGGATCCAACATGGTGACATAACCTCGAGAACGCATGGTTTTGGCAAAAAAGAGGCCACCTGAGACACAATACACAGGAATGAGACATCACAGTGCGGAGAACGGATGTCCTCAGAGCCGCAGAGAGCCTTGAAATCCACACCAGAATGACTTATTGCCCACAAAAAGACACACACACACACATATATATATATATATATATATATATATACACACACACACAACAAAAATATAAACGCAACACTTTTGGTTTTGCTCCCATTTCATATGAGATGAACTGAAAGAAACTCTAAAACTTTTTCCACATACACAATATCACCATTTCCCTCAAATATTGTTCACAAACCAGTCTAAATCTGTGATAGTGAACACTTCTCCTTTGCTGAGATAATCCATCCCACCTCACAGGTGTGCCATATCAAGATGCTGATTAGACACCATGATTAGTGCACAGGTGTGCCTTAGACTGCCAACAATAAAAGGCCACTCTGAAAGGTGCAGTTTTATCACACAGCACAATGCCACAGATGTCGCAAGATTTGAGGGAGCGTGCAATTGGCATGCTGACAGCAGGAATGTCAACCGGAGCTGTTGCTCGTGTATTGAGTGTTCATTTCTCTACCATAAGCCATCTCCAAAGGCGTTTCAGAGAATTTGGCAGTACATCCAACCAGCCTCACAACCACAGACCACGTGTAACCACACCAGCCCAGGACCTCCACATCCAGCATGTTCACCTCCAAGATTGTCTGAGACCAGCCACTCGGACAGCTGCTGAAACAATCAGTTTGCATAACCAAAGAATTTCTGCACAAACTGTCAGAAACCGTCTCAGAGAAGCTCATCTGCATGCTCGTCGTCCTCATCGGGGTCTCGACCTGACTCCAGTGTGTCGTTCTAACCGACTTGAGTGGGCAAATGCTCACATTCGCTGGCGTTTGGCACGTTGGAGAGGTGTTCTCTTCACGGATGAATCCCGGTTCACACTGTTCAGGGCAGATGGCAGACAGCGTGTGTGGCGTTATGTGGGTGAGCGGTTTTCTGATGTCAATGTTGTGGATCGAGTGGCCCATGGTGGCGGTGAGATTATGGTATGGGCAGGCGTCTGTTATGGACGAAGAACACGTGCATTTTATTGATGGCATTTTGAATGCACAGAGATACCGTGACGAGATCCTGAGGCCCATTGTTGTGCCATACATCCAAGAACATCACCTCATGTTGCAGCAGGATAATGCACGGCCCCATGTTGCAAGGATCTGTACACAAATCTTGGAAGTTGAAAATGTCCCAGTTCTTGCATGGCCGGCATACTCACCGGACATGTCACCCATTGAGCATGTTTGGGATGCTCTGGACCGGCGTATTCGACAGCGTGTACCAGTTCCTGCCAATATCCAGCAACTTCGCACAGCCATTGAAAAGGAGTGGACCAACATTCCACAGGCCACAATTGACAACCTGATCAACTCTATGTGAAGGAGATGTGTTGCACTGCATGAGGCAAATGGTGGTCACACCAGATACTGACTGGTATCCCCCCCCCCCCAATAAAACTACACCTTTCAGAGTGGCCTTTTATTGTGGGCAGTCTAAGGCACACCTGTGCACTAATCATGGTGTCTAATCAGCATCTTGGTATGGCACACCTGTGAGGTGGGATGGATTATCTCAGCAAAGGAGAAGTGCTCACTATCACAGATTTAGACTGGTTTGTGAACAATATTTGAGGGAAATGGTGATATTGTGTATGTGGAAAAAGTTTTAGATCTTTGAGTTCATCTCATACAAAATGGGAGCAAAACCAAAAGTGTTGCGTTTATATTTTTGTTGAGTGTATATATGTTATACTGTTTCTGGTTTAAAACTGTTTTGTTATCCAGTGTGTCAGTAAAGTGATGATAGCAGGGTATTGATTTCACTTTTGTGTGTGTGTGTGGACAAGATAACTCAAAAATGACGACAAATTTCCTTTAACCTTGGAGGGGATATCACATGGATAGATATCTAGAGGTGAGTAGATTTTAAAGTAGCTTGGTCAAAGGTCAAGGACAGCATGGCCTGAAAATACATTTTTGGGTGGTGGTGGTGGTGGGGTAGAAGAATCTTAACAACCTTGAAGCCAAGACAAATCAAACATGGTGGTAATATTACTTGTATAAATACCTAGAGGTGTTTACATTTTGGAAGTGTCAGGTCAAAGGTCAAGGTCAGGAAAATGTCAGAAAAACACTATTTCTTTTGTATATCTTAACAACTAAGAAACCTAGATTGATAATCTATAGCATATATTGATCAGCAAAATATTTGTGATTGATTGGTATGAATTACTTCATAATGGAGTTACACAGAAGTCATAAACAGAAAGAAAAACACCATTACAGACACTTGTATATGTGCTTGTGCATTTATTTTGTAGTGTGTAGAGTGCACAGAGTATAAATCAGCGCTCGGATGCTTTTTATTTCACACGGCGCGTTGCTTACCCACAGCAAGACTCAAAGCATATCCAAAGGGAGCCTGTGCCCAAGCTAAGCCATAACCAGGTCGATACACATTCTCAGCTGTGCCATTGATGTAGCCTCCTCCAACCCAGGTTGCTGGAAAAATATACCAAATTTCCACTATTAGAGGAGTTGTACTTAAAAAATTCTAGATATGTGAAATACAGTAATAAAAATCATTTTAAAGACTGATCCTTTAAATCTGCACAAGAATAGAAGGTTGGCTCATTTAAAGTTGTTATAGGAGAAAGTGCTACGTTCAAGGACAAGCACTAAAATCGGGATTTGGACCTTAAAAAATTTAAAAATAAATAAAAACCTTTCAAAACGATCATTCAAAGTAAACACTACAAAGGTCACCTGTCATGGTAAATCCGCCGACAAACAATCCAATGTCTCTCCCTCCGACCATGATGGTTTCGCTGCGGTCTGTGCCCTCCGCCACCCCGGAGTGTTTATTTTTCCACGCCGCCCAGATGCCCACGAAGAGGATGAGCAGATAGAAAAGCGCGATGGCCACGATCCCCTCGACGTGGACGGTCATTGTCGCGCCGCTAGGAGCGGGACAGCATGGACACGTGCGTGGCGCACAGAGGAGACGAGTTCACGGTCAGAGACGAGTTGATTTCAGGACTTCGAGAAATCTACTACAGGTGCAGAAAAAAAAAGTTAATACAGTGACCAATGGCGACACGACTTTTGCGCTTATGGGAGAATGATCTCACATAAATGTATCAGCTGAAATCAGTGTATTTTGAATCAAAATAACTTTCAACTGCACACTTGGGTGACTTTTACTTATGTTTTGGACAAGTAAAGTTAACAATTTTTTAAGCAAAGTTTTTATGTTCCCCTTATTAATGCAATGATTTTAAACATTTGCCTTTTTTAAAATTTGCAGTTAGCCCCAAAATGTACACCAGATTACAATTCCTCTTCTACACTCTACGTTTGAGCCATTTCATCTCTCTGCTTGCTGGGACACGTGGGTAAAAGTTACATTTTCCAGTTTCCATCATGCGCCTTCATCCAAATGAACCTCAACCTATGATCTCTACTGCAGTCCGCACTGTTTATTAAAACAGCCTGTCAAAATCCAAACAAAACTGAGCGCTAACTTACCTTCAGTGTTTCTACAGCGATGTGAGGTGGCACAGCCGGAACAGTGCGTAAAACCAGGAGCCGCGTCCTGCTCTGCTCCGCGCCGTGCACAGCAGTTACAAGGTTAGTGCACATCTCCAGGGTGACTTACACGGGCATTTAAGGGGACAAGTGCCGTCAGAGCGCGGACGCGCACGTCATAGAGACTAAAGCAGCACATGCGCTGTAACGCGTCACAGCATCCAGACTCACTGGCGTCGGCAAGATTCCTTTCAAATGTTGCATCCTGACTTGTTGGAATGTGGAACTGTGACATTTATTAAAAAACTCACCCTCAGAGCTTTTCTTCAACTTTTTTCCCGTTTGGTCGTGTCCACTTGAGCAGGAGAGGTTTGTTATTTTTTGCGTCTTAATACGCGTCACCGCGAAATGTTTATCCTTTATGATAGTTAAACAATTAAAAAATACAATTGAAATACATAAATGTGTGCGTCACTTCTCGTTCATGAGCAGTGGTCTTCTCAGCCTGAAGTCGCTTAATCACCGGTCTGCACTTGTCAAAGCTGTCAGGCGTCCAATTAGGAATGGATCCGCGCGTCCTGGAGCGCAGCCAGCGACATTTAATGATCAGTCTGGCTTTATTTAAAAAAAAAAAAAAAAAAAAAAAGCTTTGAATCAGGCATGAGGTGAAGAGAAAATGCTCATTCATCAGGAGACGCACCAGTCCGCGACGTAGCACCATGGACAGAGGCAGCGGATCACGTGCTCACGTCACAAACACAGCAACACAGAATTACAAACAAGATCACCGCTGTCCATTCTGTATGTGGAGCTGTAGGTGTAAAACTTATGACAAATTAACATCCATATCCACCTCGAACCCGAGTGAAGACAAGGGAGAAGCTGAATTGAAATATTAAGTTCAATAAAAGGATACAAAATACACAGAAAACAAACAACAAAAAAACGGTACTGTGAAAGTGATGGCCGAATCTTAAAAGATCTCTCACAAAGCTGACACGCTGAAACACACACACCTGTTTAAACTACAAACGTTTATTAATCCCCAACGTAATTGTCATATATATATATATATATATATATATATATATATATATATATATATATATATATATAGCACATTAAAAATAGAAACCTTAGATGAAATAAAGACATGATCGACACCGTTTATTTGTTACAGCCTCGCCACAAATCAGAGCGGCACAAAAATATTCTACAGTGCTGTGAGAGCCTGTGCGGCTGTGAATTCTTATATATTTTATGATTAAATAGTTAAAAAAATAAATAAAAAATCGATATATATTAAAATGTCTAAATGCATTTCCTTGAAAAATCACAGTGAAAAAACAAATCTCTGCATCACATGAATTAATTAAAAATATCAGAGCCTGAAGGAAAGATAAGGATTTTTATCAAACCCTTATGACAAAGAAATGTAATTGAGGCTTGATGTTTTCCAGTGTAAAGATGAATTTTGTTTTAAATAACTATAATAAATGGGAGCTGCGGACTTTGTCTCTTGGAGCTGATGTGACCAAGAGGTGATTTTATTTGGGTCCCAATTTAAACAATGCTGTTGGAGTGCCCTCTGCTGGACAAAGTGCATAATCACACCATTTCCAACAATGTTTTTTTTTCTGCATTGTTTATTCTATAAATAATAATAAAAAAAAGTTTTCACATTGGCAAAAACGATACGTTTTTTCATGAAAGGCCCATATTGGCCGATACTGTTGACTGGTCAATACTATCAGCCTACTGATACATTGGTCAGGCTCTAAAACATATCAAAACCAAATAAAGACATGCATAAGTGTGTTGCCTCATAAGTATAACTAAATCATCACTTTTACAGTCAGCTTTCATTACACAAGATGGATACATGAATATTTCATAGTTAATGAATATGTGTTTGACTTCATTCACATCAGTCATTAAAAAGTACAGGAATCTATTTGGAGGAGGCACTTCTCAAGAACTGAGTGACCTTGCTTGAAGGAGACTATTCAATGAAGCCATCAAGACAGCTCTGAAGGACTTGTAGGTTTTTGCAGCTGTGACTGAAGAAACTGTGCCGAGTGCACCCTTTGACCATCACGTCACCCATCAGGTTCATGAGTGGAACAGAGGACACTTTTAATGCAACAAAACAGATCAACTCAAGGCTCAAGTCTCCCATGTGCCTTCTGGTGTAAAAAACAAAACAAAACAAAACAAACAAACAAAAAAAAAAAAAACAGCTGAAATTTCATATCTTTTTGAAGAAAATCTTTCTGTGCCACTCCACCGTGAAGCTGTACAATTGGTTATGTAACAGACAAAAGTTGCACTGTAGCTCATTCAGAGTTGTTGTGGGTATCTTGGTGGCTTCCCTCACTACTATTCTTTTTGCATGGTAATTCGGTTTTTTGAAAACTACAGAGTCTAGGCACATTTATCATACAGAACCATATAACTTTTATTTTCAAGATGTAACTCCAAGACATATTCAGTGGTTTGAAATGTTCATGTATCCATCCCCTGACTTATCTCAAGAAAAATGGCTGTAAAAGTGATTTGTTTTTAAACTAACACGTACATACTTATGTACACTATTGTTTGGCTTTGATTATATTGTAGAAATCTGTTCTCACTGTGAGTTTATAGGGTATAATTTTCAAAATCATAATAAAAAGTCTGATTTTTTCAACATTTGATGTTGCAAATCAGTTAAAGTATGTAAAGCTTAAGGGGGCACAAGATTTTTCACAGCATTGTTTAGAAAAACTACAAGCATGCTTCAGAAATACATTAAAATGAAGACAATCATAGTTTTCAATCAGTGGGTTTGGATAAATTTAATAACTCAAGGCTGAGAAGTGATGAGCAGCTCTTGGTGGCAGCCCTCACCTAACCCTGTTGAGGGAGAAAGACTCAGAGTGTCATATGAAAGAAACAGAATGCAATCATTTATTTAAATGATCAATACTGTCACATTTACACCTTCAGCAGTACCACACACTATGTAAATCTTGACAGCATAATTCTAGGAACACGTACAACCTGTAAGATGGTGGCGCACACATGCGCACTGTAAGCAAATGTCAATATGGACCCCAGTGGGCACCAAAGTAACAGAAAATATTATTATTAACTATTTGGTGACATGCTGATTACGACTGCTGTTCAATCTCCAAGTCAGAAGGAAGTAGGAAAAAAAAAAACAGATGCTGACTTAAAAAAAAATATTTCCCATGTTGCACTGTGAAATCCAGCTTTTGCCATGATTTCCATCAGAGACTAAAGCTCTGGAGCTTGATTTATGAAGCACAGCCTTTGGAAATGTTTCTTTTTTTTTTTTTGGAGTTTGAAATGATTGAAACATTGGTTAATGTAGCAGATCTTCATCTCTATACCAATTAAAGTCTTTCACATAAAAAAGACAATCAGAAAACTACCTACTCAACATAATACTTTCCAAATTTTGAATGGTTAACAGGCAGAAAACGCTAAGTAGATATACGTGTTCATTCATCACTTGTTAGAAATCACTGTGTTGTGTGGCTCCATTTCTGCATGGTTGCTGCAATTCATTGTTTGGCCCAACAATACTCGGACACTCAGACACAAATCCACCTACCCTTTGTTTAATAGATTAAAGGGCATATGTTTGGTACAGTAAATGAAATGTAAAATGAGCTGACTATTCAAAATAAATAATTATGAAAATATTGGTGTTTTAATTTTGGTGGTATATACAATTAAACCCTGCTGCACCGCATTCAGTTTCATTGCTGCAATATCCCGAAGAGGACAGTGACGCCAAGTTGGCTAAAAGTCTCGTTCCAATGCTCCTCAGCGCGCTCCTGCAGGCATTCCACCTGCTGCTGTTCCTGATGTTTGGGAAAACGAGCAACACGAGAGCCGCGTGGAGCCACACATCTGGCTCTCTCAGTCTCCTCCTCCTTTCTGCGCCACTCCATGGCACAGAGCCCAACTAAGCATGCAGTCACAAAGTACTTCTGCTGTGGATTTTGAGGAGCAAACTGAATTGTTCAGCAGCTGACGGTAGGATGAATATGGGTGTGTGTGTGGAGACAATTCGCCTCATTCACAACGTGACAGAACATAACAATGCGCTGTTAGTAAGCGTGTATGTGTGTTCATAATGGCTGAATGAGCTGCTCTGCGTGCACACGCGAGCCCAGGAGCTGTCCATCCAGAGTGCGCACACAAAAAGGCTGACAACTGTCAGTGATCACCTGCTGTTGTACAGTCTGGCAAAACATCCCTTTAGGTGTTTGATTAATACAGTAGTGTTCAGAATAATAGTAGTGCTATGTGACTAAAAAGATTAATCCAGGTTTTGAATATATTTATTGTTAAATGTGAAACAAGGTACCAGTAGATTCAGTAGATTCTCACAAATCAAACAAGACCAAGCATTCATGATATGCACACTCTTAAGGCTATGAAATTGGGCTATTAGTAAAAAAAAAAAGTAGAAAAGGGGGTGTTCACAGTAATAGTAGCATCTGCTGTTGACACTACAAACTCAAAACTATTATGTTCAAACTGCTTTTTTAGCAATCCTGTGAATCACTAAACTAGTAACCAACACATAACCACAGTTTTTCATGATTTCTTCACATCTGCGAGGCATTAATTTTGTTGGTTTGGAACCAAGATTTTGTGTGCTAGTGTGCTTGGGGTCATTGTCTTGTTGAAACACCCATTTCAAGGGCATGTCCTCTTCAGCATAAGGCAACATGACCTCTTCAAGAATTTTGACATATCCAAACTGATCCATGATACCTGGTATGCGATATATAGGCCCAACACCATAGTAGGAGAAACATGCCCATATCATGATGCTTGCACCACCATGCTTCACTGTCTTCACTGTGAACTGTGGCTTGAATTCAGTGTTTGGGGGTCATCTCACAAACTGTCTGCGGCCCTTGGACCCAAAAAGAACAATTTTACTCTCATCAGTCCACAAAATATTCCTCCATTTCTCTTTAGGCCATGTGTTCTTTGGCAAATTGTAACCTCTTCTGCACGTCTTTTATTTAACAGAGGGACTTTGCGGGGGATTCTTGCAAAGAAATTCGCTTCATACAGGCGTCTTCTAACTGTCACAGCACTTACAGGTAACTACGCTGTTCTTTTGACCAATGTCTTGAACGTCCCATTTTCCTCAGGCTTTCAAAGGAAAAGCATGTTCAACAGGTGCTGGCTTCATCCTTAAATAGGGGACACCTGATTCACACCTGTTTGTTCCACAAAATTGATGAACTCACTGACTGAATGCCACACTACTATTATTGTCAACACCCCCTTTTCTACTTTTTTTTTTACTAATAGCCCAATTTCATAGCCTTAAGAGTGTGCATATCATGAACGCTTGCTCTTGTTGGATTTGTGAGAATCTACTGAATCTACTGGCACCTTGTTTCCCATGTAACAATAAGAAATATACTCAAAACCTGGATTAATCTTTTTAGTCACATAGCACTACTATTATTCTGAACACTACCATATATGCGCACTTTCCCCATGCAATAGCATGCAACAGAGTGCAACAACGCTAAACATTATTCCTGACCATGCGTAATGGTTCCTGATAATTCTCCAGCAACACGTGCCATTAATCGTAACGTGTGGTAACAGGTTGCAGCAGTTCCTGAGGACACCTGGCGCCTCTGCCCTGAATCATCACATTCGTGATCAGCAGCCAAGAATCTATACTTCGTGGCATTCGTGACTTGCCGTTGTTATGTGTAAATGCAGCATTAGAGAACAGTCAGACGACACAGACTGCTGTCAGACGCCACCAACACTGGAGCTGTCATCAGTAACTCACTCTCCCATCCAATCACATCTTTGCTTGTCCTCACATTCCCAGCACTGACTGACCTCTCATCAGGAGGAGGGTGCACTGGCGGAAGTGTGTGTCTCTCAAATGATGGAGTGCAGACATGTGCGTGTGTAGAACAGGTGATCCAACCAGTGTGCGAGTGTGTGGCCAGATGGTCACTCAGCTGCGTGTGTTCATAATAGTTGAATGAGCCGTTACGCATACACACACTAGGTGTGTGTGCACGCGTATAACAGGTGATCAAACCCGGTGTTTGTGTGGCCGAAATGTTTGCTCATAATGGCTGAAAGAGCCGCTCTGCGTGCACATGCGGGGCACATGTGCACACGTGAGCCCAGGAGCTGTCCATCCAGAGTACGCACACAAAAAGGCTGACAACTGTCAGTGATCACCTGCTGTTGTAGTCTGGGAAAACATCCCTTTAGGTGTTCGATTAATATATGCCAACTTTCCTCATGCGCGCAACATTCTTCAGATGCAGCCGGTGAACGGTGGTGGGCACAGTTCCGCTAATTGCTAATTATCGAAGATAACATTTGTTAGCACATTAGCTTTTCAGATAACTTTGAAAACCATCAGTGGACCAATAAGTTTCCAATAAATTTAGTTCCAATAACTTTTAGACCGCAAACACATTTTTGCGGGCATAGTAAATAAATAACGCTTAACAGTAGATGGCAGTGTAAATCCAGTACATGGCAGTGTGAGCAGCCACGCATTCACTAAAAGTTATCTAATCACAAACAGAATTTTCAGTTTTGAAATTGCATTTTTTTTTTTTTACAAATGAAAACATGACATATTTCCACATACAGATTTATTTGTAAAACCCACCACATGTAACATTTCAGTAACTTGTGTGTTATACCAACCAGCCAACCACTGATATCATGAAACTAATCTTCCCATAATGCACTGTGGCATGTGTGTCTAAACACTAAAACCTTCAAAATTAGTGCATTACTTTAGAACTAAAACATATAGCTGGCATTTTTACTTTGTAAAATGACAGGGGTGACGTTAACTTCAATAACCTGTCCGGAATTAGTTTGCTTAAAAGTTTAACCATAAGTCAAAACTGTATGCCTGTGCATGACTCCAGTAATACGCCAGTATGTCTGTATGGTGTGAAAAATAACTTACATTTTTTTCCCCTCCTTTTCCTTTGTTTCTGATCACCAGGTCTCTTTTGCTGAGAGAAGGCTGATCTGAGACAGAAGTGCTGACCCGTTGTTCTGTCGGTAGTTGCCTGCCAGTGTACTGAAGTCAATACTGAAAGTTATGGGTTTAGCGATTATCTGTAACTTCCACTAAATTTTTTTTTTTTTAGAGGTTTATTTCTAGAGCCCTTTACAACACTCAAAGTGACCAAAGTGCTTTACAACAAAATTTAAAAACAAAACATGGTAAAAACAAATATCCAACAGTAAAACCATTACAAAAACAATTAAATAAAATATGCATCAAAACATTTAATAGCATAAAATAAAGCGCCATCATGCTACTGAGTGTTAAAAGCCAGCCTGAACAAATACGTCTTGAGCCTGGACTTAAAAAGCTCTAAGTCAGAGATGATTCACATTTCAGGGGGCAATTTATTCCAAAGTTTGGGCCCAGCAACAGAGAAGGCCTGATTACCCCAGCGTTTAGACCTGGACCTGGGCACTTCCAGTAAAAGCTAATTTACAGACCTCAAAGACCTGTTTGAGACATGAGGATGCAAAAGCTCAGTCAAATAAGGAGGGGCCAGGCCATTAAGGGCTTTAAAGACAAACATCAAAATTTTAAAATCAACTCTAAAAGAGACCAGAAGCCAGTGCAAATTAAAAAGAACTGGGGTGATGTGCTGACGTCTTGATATGTTTGTTAAAAATCGGGCTGCAGCGTTTTGCACCAGCTGGAGACGACTCAGAGATGTCTGAGGAACTCCAACATAAAGGGCATTACAATAGTCAATTCTAGAGCTGATAAAAGCGTGGATAGTTTTTTCAAGGTCAGTGTGGTTTAAAAATGGTTTAACCTTAGATAAAAGACGCAACTGATAAAAACTTGTTCTTACCACGCTGTCAATTTGTTTGTCAAATCTAAAAGAATTGTCAAATACCACCCCAAGATTTCTTACTATAGGTTTCGAAGACGCAGACAACAAACCAGAACCTAGAAGAGCAGGGTCACCAAACAAAATGTAATCAGTTTTGTCCTCATTCAAATAAAGAAAATTTTGTTGTAGCCACAGCTTTATATCAGCCATGCAGTCTGACAAACGTCTGATAGCGTCATTTGTATTTGAAGACACTGGCAGATAAATCTGCAGGTCATCTGCATAGCAATGAAAAGACATGTTATGTCTCTCCATAATGGAGCCCAGTGGTAACATATAGAAAACAAAACAAAATGGGGCCCAAAATGGAACCCTGGGGTACTCCACAAGACAAGGCTGCAGCAGAGGAGGACAAGTCACCTATCATGACAGAAAATGTTGTGTTCATTAGATAGGAACTAAACCACTTTAATGCTGCATCAAAAATGCCAAAATGGTGCTTTAAACGAGACAAGAGGATCCTGTGATCAACAGTATCAAATGCTGCTGTCAAGTCAAGAAGCACTAAAAGAACTGGACATTTAGCATCAAGCGACAGAGCCATATCATTGTGGACTTTGAGGAGTGCAGATTCTGTGCTGTGCCTTGTTCTGAACCCTTACTGAAATTTTTCAAGAATAAAATTACTATCTAAGAACACTTGTAACTGTTTAAAAACAACTTTTTCAATAATTTTTGAAATAAAAGACAAATTTATAAAAGATAACTTCTCAGTTAGTGGATTAAAAGTTATCAAACCTAACTTTTTGATTAGCTGTGCCCAACACTGCCCTTTGGCATGTATTTTGGGTCAAGGATGAAGACTGCAAAAACAGAAAGTTGATAGGACTAACATCTTTGGAGAAATTAGCGATATTAGCAAACAACAGTGAACAATGGACACTGTGCTGCAATGCACCATGGGAGTTCGGGGTTTTAAATGTTATTGTGGTTCATGACAGTTTAAGTGTTGTTAGTGTTATTGATTTGTTTTTGTAGTTCAATTGGTTTAGTCAGTTAAGTGTCATGTTGCTGTTACCATGAGTGAGAAGTGTAGTGTGTCTGATGTCTTCCGCCATCATTTGTTTGTAGGTGTGTAAAAATAAAAGCACCTGCTTGCAGCAGAATGCAGAAAAGACAAAAAGATCTGTGTATGTGTGTGTGTAACTTCAATCACAAACAAACTGGGGAGAGCTGACATTTGCCGTATGGTATGCTTATACAGTGGTCCCTCGTTTATCGCGGGAGTTACGTTCTAAAAGTAACCCGCAATAGGTGAAATCTGCAAAGTAGTCAGCTTTATTTTTTTACAATTATTATAGATGTTTTAAAGCTGTAAAACCCCTCACTACACACTTTTCTCACCTGTGTAAACACTCTCTTTTTTCTTCTGGGTGAGAAGATTATAAAGAGACACACGCAGAACACAATGCGCGTGCTCTCCCTTCGCTCACTGCCTCCGGGGGTATGGATGTGGGACCCGCAAAGAATCCAAGTCATGGCCATGGAGCTCTGCGGCTGCGGTTAACGAGACCATGCAGCAGGTGCTGCGGATTTTTCCGCAAGAAGTCTATCCTTGCGGGCTGCCGGAGTGCACCGCATCAAAACAGCAAGCGTAGTCTCTGGACCTGTTGCCAGAGTTGTCCGCAGCTCCGCACAGCAGACAGGGGGCAGTATGAGTGGCCCGCTGCACTGTTTACCGAGCCCGCAGACACAGTAAGCGCATCGGAGGCAGTGAGAGCAATCACGGTGATGCCGACTGGTGCCGTGACCAGCCCGCCTGATAAGGACACAGAACACAATGCACTGTTTAAAAAAAAAAAAAAAAGCATGCAAAATTGCACTAAAAAAAAAATCTGCAAAATTGTGAGGCCGCAAAAGGTGAACCGCGTTATAGCGAGGGGCCGCTGTATATTTTGGGTCAAAGATGAACGCCTCCAAAATGGAATATTGAAAGGACTAACATTTTTGGAGAAACTATGGATATTACCTAACAACACTGAACAATGGATGTTGATAATTACATTCTGGATTTATACGCCATTCCAGCAGGGTGTAACGTAATCTGAAAATGTTTCAATGTACCTCATTCACATGCCGATTATCCATATATTAAAAGTGTGTGTGCGTCCGCGAGTTTATTCAGTAAGTTATTTTAATTCGCTAGATCAGGGTCCAAACAAGTTAAAGACTTTGAAGAAATGATTCATAATCTGCTACTAGGATATGTCCTTTAATGTATTACCTAAGCTATCCTCCCCCCCGACACACACATTGTACTAGTCAGCCATTAAATACATAGAAAAACCCAAAACAAAACAACAACAAAACTAGCACACACTGTAAACATCCAGTAATTACATTTTTTGTGTATTCAATACGCAAAATATACAATTTATTAACTACAGTAAGATATAGAAGTTGCTGTCTTTTTGCCACCAACAGATGGTGTTCTATGCAAGCTTTATGAAGGCAACATTAACTTTAATGCACTGCAGTTTCTGGAATCAGTCACACAAACCCAGAAACAGCCTCATTTCATAACTCATTAATAGGTTAAAAAGTATTGACAGCTGTAATGCTACAAAATCACAAATGATGAAGTACGAGTATCTATAGAAGCTCTGAGTGGTAACAGAAAACTGTAATGAAATTTAAAGGTAAGATTTGATTAATAAAGAATCATACAGGTGGTGATAAACTGCCAATATACTTTACATGACATATTAACTTATATTAGCGACAATTTACAGCACACAACAGCAAGTGAGTGAGAAGAGGGACAACGGACACAAGACAAGTGTTTCCTGATGCAGCACATAAAATGTAATCCTTAATTTGTTCAAACACTACAAAAACAGAAAAAAATAAATAAATAAAAGAAATTAGACAATAAAATAAATAAATAAATACAAATCCATGAAATACTGAGTGTACATGAAAACCAGAATGATAAAGGTGAGTTTTAAGTGTCATGTGCAGCTCCTGTCCATAGAAGGTTGTTGTGGAGGCTTAGTGTAGACTGACAACAAACAGCACCGAAGCATTTAGATGTTAATTTAGGGAGTTGAGAAAAAAGAACCTGCTGATCTTTGGTGCCTGATTCATAGATTAAAAAGCATCCTGGTGCAAAATTGTGTTGAATTTAAACTATGACAGTAAGGGACACAAATGGTCCTGGACAGCACTTCTGCAGCTGAAATATGAATTCACTGAATGTGACCCATCCAAGTTACAGGCAGAAGACAGTGCTGAAGTATTATAAGATAGATAAGTCCACTAGTAATCAAACCTGTATTGCTCAGGGAGAGACATGTCCAAATTTTAGAAATATTTTTGACACAATCAAAGGACAATTTTATAACAGTGCAGCATTGCAAATAAAAAATAAGTTGTAAAGTTCTCATTTGTCAGCAGTGAAATGATTCATGTGTATATCTCGTTTTCTTTCTGTGAACCTTTGAGCCAGTAACAATGACCACCCTGGAATGGTATATTTGACCATAATAAGTACTGCTGCTGTGTGAACGTCAATCATCCCCACAGCATGATGCTGCCACCACCATGCTTCACTGTAGGGATGGTGCCTAGTTTCCTCCAATCATAAAATGACTTTAATCCATTTTGGAATAAAGCTGTAACACAACAAAATGTGGAGAAATTGTGGTGCTGTGAATACTTTCCTGATGCCCTGCACTTTAAATGAATATTTGCTCTAAATGCTGTAAGAAGGCCAGCCAGCAGACTTGTACATAGACAAACGTGTGGTGTAGCAACAGGTCTAGCAGTTTTAACCCTCAAGCTACCGAGTGGGGTCATAAATGACCCCAGGCATATATTGTTGTGGACCATTTTCACCTGAGGCCAACATATGCCCATCAGGGAATTGTGAATACCTGGCGTCCGTCCGTCCGTGTACAGCTTAAGTCCAGTTCTACAACCCCTGGCAAAAATTATAGCATCACCGGCCTCGGAGGATGTTCATTCAGTTGTTTAATTTTGTAGAAAAAAAGCAGATCACAGACATGACACAAAACTAAAGTCATTTCAAATGGCAACTTTCTAGCTTTAAGAAACACTATAAGAAATCAGGAAAAAAAAATTGTGGCAGTCAGTAACGGTTACTTTTTTAGACCAAGCAGAGGGAAAAAAATATGGAATCACTCAATTCTGAGGAAAAAAGTATGGAATCATGAAAAACAAAAGAATGCTCCAACACATCACTAGTATTTTGTTGCACCACCTCTGGCTTTTATAACAGCTTGCAGTCTCTGAGGCATGGACTTAATGAGTGACAAACAGTACTCTTCATCAATCTGGCTCCAACTTTCTCTGATTGCTGTTGCCAGATCAGCTTTGCAGGTTGGAGCCTTGTCATGGACCATTTTCTTCAACTTCCACCAAAGATTTTCAATTGGATTAAGATCCGGACTATTTGCAGGCCATGACATTGACCCTATGTGTCTTTTTGCAAGGAATGTTTTCACAGTTTTTGCTCTATGGCAAGATACATTATCATCTTGAGAAATGATTTCATCATCCCCAAACATCCTTTCAATTGATGGGATAAGAAAAGTGTCCAAAATATCAACGTAAACTTGTGCATTTATTGATGATGTAATGACAGCCATCTCCCCAGTGCCTTTACCTGACATGCAGCCCCATATCATCAATGACTGTGGAAATTTACATGTTCTCTTCAGGCAGTCATCTTTATAAATGTCATTGGAACGGCACCAAACAAAAGTTCCAGCATCATCACCTTGCCCAATGCAGATTCGAGATTCATCACTGAATATGACTTTCATCCAGTCATCCACAGTCCACGATTGCTTTCCCTTAGCCCATTGTAACCTTGTTTTTTTTCTGTTTAGGTGTTAATGGTGGCTTTCGTTTAGCTTTTCTGTATGTAAATCCCATTTCCTTTAGGCGGTTTCTTACAGTTCGGTCACAGACGTTGACTCCAGTTTCCTCCCATTCCTTCCTCATTTGTTTTGTTGTGCATTTTCGATTTTTGAGACATATTGCTTTAAGTTTTCTGTCTTGACGCTTTGTCTTCCTTGGTCTACCAGTATGTTTGCCTTTAACAACCTTCCCATGTTGTTTGTATTTGGTCCAGAGTTTAGACACAGCTGACTGTGAACAACCAACATCTTTTGCAACATTGCGTGATGATTTATCCTCTTTTAAGAGTTTGATAATCCTCTCCTTTGTTTCCATTGACATCTCTCGTGTTGGAGCCATGATTCATGTCAGTCCACTTGGTGCAACAGCTCTCCAAGGTGTGATCACTCCTTTTTAGATGCAGACTAACGAGCAGATCTGATTTGATGCAGGTGTTAGTTTTGGGGATGAAAATTTACAGGGTGATTCCATAATTTATTCCTCAGAATTGAGTGATTCCATATTTTTTTCCCTCTGCTTGGTCTAAAAAAGTAACCGTTACTGACTGCCACAATTTTTTTTTCCTGATTTCTTATAGTGTTTCTTAAAGCCATAAAGTTGCCATTTGAAATGACTTTAGTTTTGTGTCATGTCTGTGATCTGCTTTTTTTCTACAAAATTAAACAACTGCATGAACATCCTCCAAGGCCGGTGATTCCATAATTTTTGCCAGGGGTTGTATTACTGCCACAGTCTTCAAATTTACAGGGAACATTCTTGGGACACAGATCTCGGACAAGTTCAAAGATGGCTAACCTTGACATATTTTAAGAGGTTTAAAAAGTCACATTCTGTTTAAATCTGTTCTGCTTTGTTTTTGAGTGGCGGGGGATGACAGCCAATCAGAGTGGAGCTGCACCGTGATGTCAGTGGCTGGTCTCTTCAAAACCACTTTGCTTTGTGTTTATATGCACGTCTCACATATATTATGTAAAAGCTAGAGAGAAATAAACACTTTTAAAATTGAAAATGCCGTTTTTGGAACCCGATAACACCTCTGAACTTATTTTGCGTACATTAGCATGGTGATGTCACAGGGTGGTAGCTAGCTGCAAAACTCTGTTTCGTTTGTAAAATATAGTGACTACGTTTACATGCCGTTAATATTCAGGTTAAGGTCAATATTCCGGTTTCTGAATCATTAGGAATAGCCCGTTTACATGCTTAAGCAGACAGAGTTATTTCTGTATACATGGTCATTGGTATCATTTGGAATATCCCCATCTAAACAGCGATGCACGTATTCCACCGGTGCTTGATTTGGTCTGGCGTTCGTGCAAATCCTTCTTCTTGTAAAACCCCTCACTTCACACTTTTCTCAAACAGGCATTAACATTTTTCTCACTTTTCTCTCCTGCGGACTGCCTCCGCATCAAAACAGTGACTGCAGTCTCTGGACCTGTTGCCAGATTTGGTGCAGCTCCGCACAGCAGAGAGGGGGGGGGGGCGGTGTGAGTGGCCTGCTGCGGCCCGCAGACACGGTAAGCGCATCGGAGGCAGTGAGAGCAATCGTGGTGATGCCGACCGGTGCCGCGACCGTCCCGCCTGATAAGGACACAGAACATAATGCGCTGTTTACTTATGCTTCTGTAGTGTCCGGTGGGTTGTGCGCACCACATACAAGTAGTTGCCGTACTCAAAAGACCAAGATTCCTTGCGGATAGGACATGCGCAGAACACAAAATAATGTTCCTTTCTATGGGGATATTCCGATGCGCGTTTATATGACCTGATATTCGGGTTAGAAAAGGAGTAACCCAGGGATCTTATTTGGGTTTTTAAAAACAGGAATATGAGCATATTCGGGTTTTTGTGGGTGTTTACATGGCCGTGCGCAACCGGGTTATTGCTAATATTCCGGTTATGAAAGCATTATGAAAGAGTTATTGGCTGCGTGTAAATGTAGTCAATGAGAAATAAACACTTCTAAAACTGAAAACGTCATTTTGGAACCTGATAACACCTCTGAACTTATTTTGCATACGTTAGCATGCCGATGTCACAGGCTGGTAGCTAGCTGCAAAACTTTGTTTAGTTTGTGTGTAAACATATCCTCTTTGTCATATAATATGTAAAAGGTAGCGAGAAATAAACTCTTCTAAAACTGAAAATGCTCTTTGTATGCTGATAACACATTTTGTGGCGTTAGCATGCAAGCTAACTTCTGCTAACTCAAAGCTAACTTCCTATGGAGTTAAATTTGTCAAATGCACAGAGGGTGATCGACAAATATTCCTTGATTTGCATAAGTTCCGCTTTTGTCAAAAGCTCATGTACACGCACACACAAAGCGTCCTGCAGATGCTGTTAAAATGTAAATATTGTCTTTGATTGACTTATTATAGAGGGGCTTTATTGAACATGTAAAAATTATACGTAAGACAAGAGGAGCTTAATAATTAATTAAACAACTGCAAATTATAAAGAACACAAGACTCATACGGCCAAGGGTATTTTAGCACTGTGTTCTTTTTCTAATTTTATTCAGAAAAAGTTTCCTACCATTAATTTGTCAATCTCTTTGTCCTGCATTTGTTCATAGATTTTTGCAAGGATCGACCAATCCGTGTGACAAGTATAATCCAAACTTGTGCGAGATCACTTATGATCCGGGGTGTAGATCCATGAGATTTTCAACATTATGGCTTCAGATGGTATTTTAATTTTCCAACTCTAACCATTATATTTCACTGTTTTGCAAGGAAGCATGGCCAACAGACCTAGAATAGCATGATTTACAGCTGCACAAGCATCAAGACTGATTATTGATGTGCAGAGTGAAGATGAAAAGGCTGATGGACAAATACATTAGAGAGTGAAATAAATATCAAGATGCCTAAAACAATCATTTATATAGAAGTACTCCAATACAAATTCAATGCGGTCATAAATAACCTGACTCGGTCATATTAGTCGCTAAAATAGCTTGGTCGCTGGAGGGTTAAGTTAATGTTGTCATCCTTGTGGCCAACTGTAACTCATCTAGCTCCACAGTTATGTAGTTCACCATAAACAGTCTCGTAAAATCATTCATATTTTTAAAGGCTTCTAAAATGTTTTAATGCAGTTAGAGAAAATGGAGGGAAAAGAAAAAGGCTTTTAATCAATCAATAACATGTTTGGGGCGAGATCACAAAAAGTATCTTTCATGGAAGCATCGATTTTATGTCATCCTGATACACACAAATGACTAAATACAAGATTCGATCAACCAGGCCGCAAAGTCAAGCCAGGCCACTTTCTCAAAATATCAACATGATCAGCTGGTAGCCTGGCTGATTTGTCAAGAGAGTAGCTCAGCTGATTACCTGCTAGCTGTTCATTGGTAAGGTTATTTATGAAACCCCATTTAAACTGCTTTAACCTACCTCGTCACTGCTGCAACCACAAGGCCAATTAACAACCCCACCTTCACCCCAACTCCTTTAATTCTGGGTTTGACTCAATATGATGTTGGCTGTCACTGATGTATACTTTGTTCTGTACCCTGGGGGCAAGTGCTGCTGTCCCTGCCTTGGGCTTACCATGTATGCATGTGGGAGGGCAGGGAGGTGACAGAACAGGGCATTACCTCCAAATATGACTTGATTTTGATTTTTCCATAAAATATTAAATCCACTTAAATCAAAAACATAACATAGGTATCTAAAATTCCATTAACAACAGTTTTCTATTGTACATCTGGATGAGAATGTAAAAAAAAAAAAAAACCACCAACCATTTATTCACAAAAAGATGAACCAATTCAAACGTCATTGATGCTCCCTCTTCAGACGGATCAGTTTTAAGTCCTTACGTTCTCATCGTTCTTATTTGATCTGAAAAGAAGGTTCAACACATAAAATCAGAAAAATAATGTGAAGAATGAAAAAAAGTGTATTTTATATTTCACTGTCTCAGAGTAAGAAACATGTTGTGATTGTTCTGACACACAGTATTGAACACGTCACAATTTTCCTCAGTAAATATATTTCTAAAGGTGCTACTGACATGAAATTTTCACCTGATATCAGTAACAACCCAAGAAATCTATAGACGCAAAGAAACCAAAACAAACAAGTACAGATGTTATGTGTAATAAAATGAAATGCCACAGTGAAAAAAAAGTTTACACGCTTACTGAAATTAATTTAATACCTGGGCTAGAAACCTGCAATTCCATTGTTTTTATTTTATTATTACTTTTTAGCACATTCTGTGCAGAAAAGCAATATTTATTTCTGATGGTGTGAACACAAAAACGATTACACGTTTATGGTATTTTGTGTGGTACTTCCAATTATGCGCTTTATGTCTTTTTTTGTAGTGCTATTTATAACACATTTTATTCACGTTTTGTTTTGACAAATGTTACACAAAAAAGTATTGTTACTACCATCTGTTTATGTGAAAATTTATTGTTATTATTTTATCTACACAATTTGACACTCTCTTTGACAAACCTCTGACGATCTTGAGAAAGTTTATGGTGCGTTTACACATAGGCAAGATGCGTTACGAATGTCATATTTGCGTCATTCTTGGCACATTCCTGACATTCTTAATGTGACTTAATGCATCTGAATAGTTTTCTTAATAGTGCGCGTTGGTGAGTGATATTTGTGATTTTCCTGGAGCATGTTTTTGGATGTCAAAAAAATCTTCCATGAATGTCACGCACCACCCTCATTTCGCCTCATGTCGTGGAGCTCGCAACTCAGCGTGTTGATCCGTCTTGATTAGTGGTGATCCTTAATACAGCATGACAGCGTTCTTCTCTGAGGTGCACACAATTAAACGCTGCTGCACCACATTCAGTTTCATTGCTGCAGTAATCCTGAAGGAGTACAGTGATGCCAAGTTGGCTAAAACTTTTGTTCCAATACTCCTCAGCGCACTCCTGCAGGTGTTCCACCTGCTGCATGCGCATGATGTTTGGGAAAACAAGCGAGATGAGAACCGCGTGGAGCCACACATCTGGCTGTCTTTCTCCTCCTCCTCTCTGCACCACTCCATGGCACAGAGCCCAACTATGCATGCAGTCACAAAGTTCTTCTGTGGAGCAAAATGGAGCGATCTGAATTGTTCAGCAGCTGATGGATGAATATGGGGGTGTGTGTGGAGACAATTAATCTCATTCACAACGTGACAGAACTAACAGTGCGCAACAATGTGGACACTTGTTCTTGACCGTGCATAATGGTTCCTGATCATTCTCCAGCAACACGTGCCATTAATCATAACGCGTGGTAACAGGTTGCAGCAGTTCCTGAGGACACCTGACGCCTCTGCCTCAAATCATCACATTCGTGATCAGCAGCCAAGAATGTATACTTTGTGGCATTTGTCACTTGTCATCTTTATGTGTAAACGCACCTTTACACAACATAAGATGTAATTGTGGCACAGCTGTCCAAGATTAAACAGATCCATGCTGTTTTTTTTTTTGTAAGTTTTTAATGATGCCACTTCCAAATGTGTGTATTCTTGTTACTGTTGTGATATTGTAAAGCACTTTGACATACATAATTGTTTGAGAAATGCTATGTAAAGAAAAATTCTTTAATTAACATTAATTCATCTTCTATAACCGTTCAATCCAATTAAGGGTCAAGAGGGAGTTGTAGCCTCTTGCAGTTGTCACTGGGCGAGAGGCGGGGTTCACTCCGGCAGGACAGCAGTCTATCACAGGGTTGATGCACACATAGACAGACACTTAGAATCACCGATACACCTAACCTGCGTGTTTTTGGAAGTGAGAGGAAACCAGAGTATCCAGAGGAAACCCAAGCTAACAGGGAAAACATGCAAACTCCACACAGAAAGGACCAGGTGTGAACCCAATCCCACAACCTTCTTGCTGTGAGGCACCAGTGCTAATGAAAGTGCCATTACTATTGTTATTACATGGCATCTGTTTATAGTCATTCTGACATAATATTCTGATAGCTTTGGAAAATTTTACAAAATGTCAGATGTAATTGTGGCTCAGATCCAAATCAGGCACAGAATCTAGAAATGTATTTATTTTAAAAATTCTTTGAAATCTTGCCTTGCATCACAGATGATGTGCAAAATTCTGAAATAAAAAAAAAATATAAAAATATAATAAAATGAGTAAAGCTTAATGGTCAAAAATGTTTGTAAACCCTAAAATCATAATTAGTTCCTGT
Organism: Thalassophryne amazonica; assembly: GCF_902500255.1. NCBI lineage: Eukaryota > Metazoa > Chordata > Actinopteri > Batrachoidiformes > Batrachoididae > Thalassophryne > Thalassophryne amazonica. The sequence continues at coordinate 115,633,084 of NC_047104.1, read as the reverse complement.
CTGTGGCCGCTGTGAGGAGATCAGCCGTCCCCCAGCAGAAAGGGGGGGGGGGGGCAGCTGCCACAAAGAGGTGTCATTTACTTTTCACACACAACAACACAGACAGTGGCAGTAGACATGAAACGCAAGGCACTTTTCACTCATGGTTACAAACTCTTCACCAAACAGACTACATTACTTGACAAATCTACAACACTAACAACACTGTTAAACCAACATGTACTACAAGAACAATAATTTTAAAAAGCTAAACCCCGAACTCCCATAACGCATTGCAGCAGCACAATTCAGGAGCGGCTCACCCGTGTTGCGTTCAATGCGAATGGTAAAATCTACACCTCATCACGAGCTTCCCCACTGAAGAAAACCCACATAAGTTTTGTCTTTACATAAAAATACAGCAATACTAGTTCAAGTAGTGTAGGTAATTTGGTGAAAAGTTATGTTGTCACTAGGGATGGGTATTG